>NC_089273.1:25902572-26226072 GCF_963678975.1 Dysidea avara
CTTAAATGGTGCTGCATGCCCCAGCTATATCCTGAAAAATGAAGTATCCATTATGTTTTATTGTCAGCTATGTTCAACACGTTACTCAACATTTTTCGAATCAAGAACTGTTCAAAAAGCACCTCTACAGTCCACGCATACCGAAAAAAATGGTGCCGCACACCCCAGCTATATCAATTATCATCTGAAATGTGAAGTATCTATTAAGCTTCATTGTCGGCTATGTTCAACCCGTTACCCAGCAGTACGAATCAAGAACTGTTTGAAAAGTACCTCTGCAATCAAAACAACCACTATTAAAAATATGGACGATTTCCTTCATGAAGGGAATTCCTTCATGAAGGGAAGCCATTACGTGCTATCACCAAATCAACACTTTTTGTTGTTAGAAAAGATGAATGGGACACAAAGGAGGACACTGGTAAGTCCATGAAGAATACATTGTACTGTACGTACTGCGGTATGCCAATAGGCACCTCTCAGGCTGAAGCGATGTCGAAAAGTGAAAAAATCAAGCCCGTAGCCTTAGCCGTTATCGAGTTAACTTACACTTGTCTGAAGGAATCAGTCAGTCAGGCAGTCAGTCAGCAGAAAATTCTGTTAAATAAATAATTTTTTTAAATTCCGTAGCAACTTGTTGAAAGCGTTTCAGGTAGATCTGAAAGCTTGTTTGGGCTTACCAA
Source organism: Dysidea avara (assembly GCF_963678975.1). NCBI lineage: Eukaryota > Metazoa > Porifera > Demospongiae > Dictyoceratida > Dysideidae > Dysidea > Dysidea avara. Next base: position 25,903,256 of record NC_089273.1, read on the forward strand.
TACTGTCTCATTGTCATCAGGAATATTGAGGCTGGTTTTTGGGTGATGTTATGTCATGGGCCACGCCTACTCCTTTGTGGTCCCTACTATACAGTACTATCATACTTTATGATATAAAGTACTATCGTACTGTATGATATAAAGTCAGTATCTCTGATTTTTATTAGTGATAAGTTTGAATGATTGTGGTAAGTAATACACTGTAATTGTGCTAATTTGACACTCCTAAAGTGATAGGGTCAGGTGCTGTATACATGACTTCTGCATTGTAGTGGCTTGTTTACCATATAACTGATCAAGCCATCATGATGCAGGTCAAAAAATTTCTATAGGTTCATGTATTTGGGAAAGAACTATCATATGGCTTAGGGCATGTTGAGACTAAATGTGTAATGATCTACACTGTTAAAATTCAGGTGTAATCAAAGCACCTTTAGGGGTGTCCAGTTGCATGTTTAAAAACAACTCCCTTCAGGTATTAGAAAAGGTGCTGTAGTGACACTTGGAGGGTGTGAAAGAAGAGTGCTAAGGTTGCCAGAAATATAACACCAGAATGTAAAGGTGCTACAAGAGGTGTAAATTCAGGGTGTGTAATGGTGTACACTACCTTCATTTTAATTTCCGACACTTTCGTGGGGAGTGGAGCTCCTCTTATCCCTTCATTTTCATTACTGGTTTATTCAGGAAACACATATTATGACCTGTGAAGTACTGTAATTCAACAGGATTACAAATACACTTACTTGCTTGTCTTTCTACACTTTATATGTAAGTTGCAATTTGTACTTGTTGTTATTAGTGCTTTACAGTGACCAGCACTGAAGGTCTGACAGCAACATGTGCTACTTATAACATAACCACCAAAGAAACTTTTAATTGTGGGATTTCATTCACAGAAATACCCTTGTAGGTCAAAGGGTGTTCCCATTACACCTCACCAATGAAATGTAGTTGCATTGATTATCAATTCCGCCTACATGCAGAAGTACAGCACTTCATGCATAATAAACAAGTTTCCTTTAGCACAATGGAAAAGCATTTATGCAACTATTGTTTGGAAAACCGATCCAAATCACACATTAGAGGTTTTGAGATAAATGGTTTAGATTTAAAACTATTGTAACTTGCCAAGGCACGCATATGAAATTAACACCAGAAATGCATAATTTATTACCTTTCAGGTACTTGTAGAATTCCTGCTAAATAAGAAAGAACATCTGATGAATGTAATGAGCATGCTAGCTCACTACAATAAAATGCATATTTGTGCATGTGTTGAGCTCTAAATGTGATATGCATAAAATGTACTTAGGTGGGATACGTATATAATGTGTAGGAGATGATAGTTCACATTTGCTATTTAATGAGGCAAATATGAACTAATATCTCCTACACATCCTATAGTTTAACTGTATGTACGTAAACGTGTTATTACTATAGTGCATTTTATCCCTAATATTTAATCAAAATGAATAGTTCTGAGCATGCAGCAGTAGTTATCTTTACTTGATTGCTGCACTAGCTACACCCGCAGTATAGTTATATATAAAAGTTCCATAATGGGAGCGCTATAGTCTTGCATTAGCTCGAGATATGTAGTAAGGTCACAGTGGAAGGTCATAAAAGAAACCAGATCGGCACAGTGGCACGCTTTGTACTTTCTCAAAGATCTATGATCGAGTCCATGATAAAGTTGGTGGGGGACCACTTATGGCAGAGGGGGACTGATGGCGGCGGCTTATGTTGTCCAGGGGGGGACAAGTTGCAGTGCTGCACGCAAGTAGTCCGGGGGTGGGGGGAAGGGAGATAACAATTTTGGGAGACTGGTTGTACCCTGTACATTATAAAATTCCCAAGTGTAATGGATGAGGAATTTATACTGCAAAAATTTGAAGCAATGACCACACCCATATAGTGATGAGATATTGTTTATGGTAATCAAAACAGGAAACCACACAGTAATAATTTTATAAAATACAGTTAGCCCTTCATCTTTAAACTAATACGTGGCTACCTAATGTACAGTGCTTTTGCATATTGACAGAATTACTGAAGTAATTATTTGCATTGCATTTTTCCCATTGAAAAAAGTGGCTGGAGCATTAATGAGAATCAATTTTGTCAGGGTTTGTGGTATGTAGTAAAATTCAATAGAAGTATTTTATCTATTTTTAAAACTAGAGCTTTGATCAAAGCAATTCAACTATAAGTACCCAAAAAATTACTAAAAATGTTGAATTCAATCAACAGAAACAGAAATATTCAAGCAGTTTCTACACTGTATGGTAATCCCACAACTCCAGTATAATCAACAAGATATTGACTCCCAAAGCATTCTTGAATATTTTACCTAAATAGTTACAGACTAAAATCAAATATCACTTAGTAAAATTATTAACCACTTTTGGCCAATTATATAGGAACTATTTGAATTGACATGCACAACAATGGAATGTACATGCTAATAAAATTTTAATAATGAATATTGTTTGCTTCAACAAACTATATTCACCTGGCTAAATATACAACTTGCTGGTAAGCACTTTAGAAATTCTGTTAAAGTTAAAATTCGTCCCTAAATTTTATTTGGGTAATATTTTGTAGCTAGTTGGTATTTTCAACAAGACAGAATTTTATCACTCATAATTATATATTTTGCCAAAGATATGCAATGTAAACCTACATGTATACACAGCCTTCAGAATTTCAGAAATACTGTACTGCAAAAATATATGCCCAAGATAAATCATCTTACCAATAGCTACTGGTTTGACAATATAATATTTATTACGAAAGGCAATAATTTAATCTGCAAACATTAGCAATGCAGGAAGTATAAAATTAATAATTATATGAAACGTACTTCAGTGTTTCATTGACCATTATCAATCCAGTTTGCACTGCACTTGAAAGAACAGTGCATCATCTTTGAGATACTGGCAGGAGCTAGTAGTCGTCTGGAGATCTTCATGTGAGATAAACTCATAGTTATACCACACATAATCTTTCTTGTGAGGAGATGGCTGTTTACCACCACTCTCTATAGTACCAATTTCACAATGGTGTTCACAGTTGTTAACCTGATTCAACAACTTCACTTCACATTTACCTTTAAGTGGCCACTTTAAGTGATTATCATATGAACCCTTCACAAGATGAAGCCATACAGTTAGGTGAGGACTATTCAGGCCTGCAGCAAATACATTCAAACACATTTTGTATCCCTTCTGGTGAGTGTAGAATGGGTCACTGTACCAGTCAATTCTGTGATGCTTCTTTGTACTATAATCTGACATTTTTAAAATTACTGGAACTACTTGAGTATGCAGTGACGACTTTATTGCTTCTGTATTTATGCGTATTGCCCAGTAGAGCACCATCTCAACTTGCTGCATTCTTTCCTGGAGTTCACCAGCTAGTTCAGTGATTTTACTATCAGATATCTTTTCAGTCTCTGCAATCATCTTTAAAAACCGTGTTTCTAATTTAACAAGTGCTTCGTCACTGTTGGCTGCCAATGAACTATATTTCTTCTCAGCTTTGGTAAGACTTTGATCAGCTGAGGCAAGTTGTTGCTTTGTAAATTTGATTTCATCTTCAGCATTAGCTAATTTCAGTGCAAACAGCTCTTCATTCTTCTTGACCTCTTGTTTATAAACATCTACTTCTTGTTGTATAATCCTCATCTCCTTTGTAAGTTTGTTTTCTGTTTGTTCAAGTTGGTGCAATAGGCTATCTCTATCCATTTCAGTGGTAGTTAGTTTCTCTTTCATACCACGCAATTCTAGTTTGGTTGCACTAAGGTCATTCTCTAGCTGCTGCAGCTTTTGAGCAATGAAAAAACTTTCAGTCCCATTGGACACAGAATGTGTGCCTGCTGCCTGTTGGTCAATAATGGTGCCACTCTCTTGATCATTTTCTTGTAGGTAAGAGGAAGTTATCTCTGGTTGAGGGGCGAGATCAACTTCTCGTAATTTTCCATTCACATCCGGATCCTCTAGATCTCCGTTCTGATGTTCAATACAGCAATCGTCTTCTTGATGGTCCCCGTTGTGTTTATTGTAAATATGTCCGCCCTCTTTATCACCGGGCGTGGCTGTATCCATTGTCCCGTCTAGTCAGTGGCAAACATGTAGCACACAGCGTTTATGAAGCTGAGACGATCGTATACTGAAACTGGCTGTCTAATCGAAAGTGCTTTAGTTGGCCTTATCAGTGAATGCCGGGATGGAGGGCAACTTTAAGTGATTCGGAGTCACCACAACCGTGAACGAAAAGGCACTATAGACTAAATCTTCGACGAAGCATTCAAAATGACCTCATGCAGTTTAAGGTTACTACAGTAAAAACCACAACTCCCACTTGTGCCTAGTTAGGCGCCTCAACTTGGTAAAGCCAGCTCTTTCTGCGGCATATCTGACCATAGATAATATACGTACACCTGATTCTGACTGATTGACACTTACTAGCACTATGTGCATACTGAGGTGAGTAAAGAACTCTTATCAAGAGGTCACTTCTAGTGGGTCACTTTCAGGCAGCAGAGCAGTTTGTTCATTGTACTCAGGCTGTAGATATAGCTCAGTATTAAACAGCAAGTTTGCCCTTTATCATCTCACCTATACACATAGTACTGGCATATACATATCTAAAGGTATATATTTTCTATGGTGCTAGTAAGTGTCAATCAGTCAGAATCAGGTGTACATATATTATCTATGATCAGACACCATAGGAAGAGCTGGCTTTTAAACTGAAGGGTGTTTAATTTTACCAATGACACAAGGCATGACACAAGTGTTGTTGTGGTTTTAACTACGTAACTTCAAATTGCATGAGGTCATTTGTATGCTTCGTCAATGAAGACTTAGTCTAGTGCCTGTAAACAAGACCTGGGATTCGATTTATCTGGTTTCGGTAAGACACAGGGTAGCTATACCAGTGCTGGTAATACCTTACGTAAGTTATGTATAGTGTAAATCATAATTCAGGTATGCAAAGCATAGCTATCTATATAGCTTTTTGCTTATCTTTAGCGCATGAATTCAGTTCACAGACCATTAAAATACTTTTTGACTGCTGACATTATTTGTGTATGGCAGTTCTCTTCCTCACTGAAACCCTTCAAAATTTGTAAGCCATTTAAATTATGTAAACATTACACATTGTAAATACAGTTATACCTTATAGTAGTGGGCCATTACAATGTTATGAACTCTTCAGTGGTTATACAGTGTTACAGTGTTACACACTCTCTGCTCCATAGAAAACTAGTTTCCTTAAGCCGATTCACTGAATCTTTTGGTACAAATGTACATACAGTGTATATCACCAGATTACTGATTAGGTTACTTATGAAGACTTGTCTAAAACTGTAATTATACATTAACAAAGAAGTGACAAATTTAAGGCGCCATCCATCAATTTCAGTCTGTATGCAAGTGTACAAAGAATACTCTTTTTCTAACCCCTCCCCTTAACTTTGTGAAATTCCAGCCAAATTATTTGTGCCCATGCATGTGCCAGCATGTAGGTGTTACCATTGCCAGCTTGTTTAATTAATTAATCAGTTACCTGCATGGAGAGATTGGAGACTGGTAAAGATTAGGTTTTCAAGACTAGTAAACAGACTTGGTTTGTAGCTACCTGGAAATCCCAACAAACTATACACTGATATGTGACATCAACTTCTTAAGTGTAATGTTTTAAACAGTTAGCTATGAATATACATACAGTAGCGAAGATGTCGAATTTGCTATCATCACTGCCACCTTATTATAGTTTGGGGTCATCCATTAATCAACACTGTACAAAGAGTACACTAGGGGGGAGGTGGTTAAATGACTTAAATCTTATAAATACTTTTAAAATGATGATTACAAATTAACAATTACATAGGATAAAATGTTCTTTTATATATATTTAGTCAACTAGCAATCTGTACAACTCCCATGAACTACTACCATCACTATACAGGATGGGAAGTTTTTAGCTACATGTATGCATTCAGTTTTAATCTTCTTCAAATGATCTATGTACACTATATGTCATCTGATTACATTCACATTCATTAGCTACATATTTAATTATCAAATGATCTCAACTGCAGCGTCGACAATGTTTTTGGGTATATTATAGTAGAGTCACCAACTTTATTCAGCTAGCTAGCTATGTAATACTTGATACGTTTGCCTGTATTACACAGTAACTGCTCTATACTATAGAGTCAAGCTTACTTCTAGACCTTTTGAAGTAGTCACTCAATTAGCTTGTGTCAAAGTATCTGCATATACATTTTAATGCTATCTATAACATATTATAATTTTAAATGGCACGGTTGAGATTTCAACCAGTCATGTGTTTATATGCTATCTACATAGAAAGTATTTTGTAAGCTATTAATTTTTGTCCTTCTTGGAAGACAAGCTTTAATAACAACAACAATAACATAAATAATATTTCTCAACAATACTACACATAAGATGATGTATTCTGTCACTGACCAATTACAAAAATAGCCACAATAAGGAAGACTCTATAATAGATCAAGTTCAGCTGGTGGGTGAGAGTTATGCATAACCACTAACACACTGCATTTTGTTTTGTAAACTGAGGTTGAGGTCATGTATTGTAGCCCATACTTCTATTGGAGCAGGCGTCTTTGTGTATACAAACGTATGGTGATGTGTCCATCAATGTATACAGAAAATCACATAATATAGCTAGCTATGAGAAAAAGTTAATGTTGCACCAAAAGTTCAGAATCAGAGAAAATAGTAAAGTACTCACAACAGTAAAAGGTTGCCGGGGGGTGGGAAAAATCGAAGTTGTCACTGCTGCTGAAATATGATCTCACTACCTCATACTTCATGAACACCTATCCTAGCCACTTAGCTAAACACCACACACTGTTATATTGCTTGTTGAACGACACACATGCAACTGTTACTTGCAGCTTCACATATGGATATAGAATTTCAGCAAGTTGTACTCTACACCGAGGCCAACTTGCTGCAATGGCAAACTACCCACTGTTAGAAATTAAAAACTATACTAGCATGTGTGTGTGTGTGTGTGTGTGTGTGTGTGAGTGCGTGCGTGCGTGCGTGCGTGCGTGCGTGCGTGCGTGCGTGCGTGCGTGCGTGCGTGCGTGCGTGCGTGCGTGCGTGCGTGCGTGCGTGCGTGCGTGCGTGCGTGCGTGCGTGCGTGCGTGTGAGTAAGTGAGTGAGTGAGTGTGAGAGAGTCTCTCTTTCTGTCCGTGTGTGTACTGTAAAGCCGGGTGTGTGCATATGTAATGCTGCATGGTACTGCCTACATAAAGAGTTTCATGAGGAATACCAGATGCATTGTTGTAGGAAACAGAAGCCTAACAGCATATCCTTATTGAAAATGCTTCAAATGTTTTCCATTATGACATCTTATTGTAAGTTAATTAATTTACACTGTAAGTATTATTGTAGGTCAATATGGTCAATATACATCAATATGGCACGATGTGATAATTCTGACAACAACCAGTCTTATAGCCTGAAAATACATAATTATGTTAGCTTAATAAATTATTGCGTATCTTCTTTCTGTATAAGCTATTAAAATTCAGAAAAATCTCTAGGGATTTGTACATAAGTGGTAAAAATGTTACTTAGTTATCACGTTCAGAGAGAAAGTGTCAAACGTTTAAATAGTAGTAAAATTTGACAGGCTATAAAACTGGTTTTGTCAGACTGGGTTAAAATGGTCTTTGTGATTTACATAAAAATCTTCTTGAGGGGTAGGCTTTCATGCACTGTAATTCACTTTTTTTTTGTACAGTGCTGTATGTAAGAGTTAGCAAAAAATTATTGCATGAAAAAGTTTTGCACTACCTCCGTTAAAGTAGGTTATTTTTAGACAATAGGTACACAAGTTGAGAAACCTTATATTAAGAAGTTTAAACAGTATCTAAGTGGGCTTTTAATGGTTAGAGGATATCTGATTAATTAACTAAATTGTAACTTACCGGATAATTTCATAGACAAGATGATATAACAAATTGCATGTGCATGTGGGCACTTGAATGAATATGCTATCATGCACTCTAGCTGAAGAAAAATCTACATGCTTACGTACATTATTAGGCTATATACATGTGATCCTTTGCCATTTCATATCATAACCAAATGTCAAGCTGTGAAGTTATGGTCTGGTCTATGTCCATGATTTCTGAGCTATACATACATTTAAAGCTTTTGCGTCAATGATTACCTTATTAATTTTAATTAACACAATCATAACATTCATGATGACCCACGAATACTATAACCATCATTATACAGTACAAGTGTCTAGAATGTAAATCATGCTTGATGTGTATAAGTGTGTCACTTGATCTCCAATTTACCTTGTTTAGCACTGTACATAACCATTATATACCGGTATTGACTAGGTTCAAAATTATTAATTTTCATGAAACAGTGACCAAAGTGGTGTTGTCATTTTTGCATCATAGTTACATACTGTACTGTATGTATGTTTAAATATCTTTATGTGATTTCACTGCAAGAATGTGACAATGTGCACGTGTGTAGATTATATTTATCTACAGGGGCGTACCGAGGGAGGTTTCCAGGGGTTTCAGGAAACCCCTTTGGATTTTACACACTACTTGAAACATTAAGAAATTGAAACCTTAGGTTTCCAGGATCTGGAATCTTTCATGGAACAGGACACATTTTAAACTTTTATCTTAGTTAAATAATAGTTTCTAACATGATAGCAAAACTTATATTTTTCTGAATTATGATTTTGGTGAAAAGATCGAGATACTCTAATAGAGCAGTTAGATAATATAAACTACTCTAATATAACAGTCACTTAGCTGTAGTGGAAACCCCTTTTCAAAATTCCTGCGTACGCCCCTGATCTGTATGACTTTACAACAGATGGTTTCCAGGTAGGGACCCGCCGATTACGCTCATAATTTTACCTATTATGCTATGCTGCACTGCTAAAAAATTTACCTATTATGCTTAAATTTATGCTCAATACTTACCTATTATACTCAAATTATGCCCAATTATTTATGCCTCAGTTCTCATGCTCTGCTAATAATTTCCAATTTATGGATAAATAATAAGTGGCTGAAGCACAAACTTACTTGTCAAAATGCATATCACAGAAAAGATCGATATACTCTAATAGAACAGTCAGCTATGTGATTGTTCTATTAGAGTTACTGACTGTTCTATTAGAGTATATCGATCTTTTTGTGATAGCTATTTTGATAAGCAAGAATTCATACTATTACACAAATATTCTACCTATTATGCTAGCATTATGCTCAATGCTTTCATACACCTATTATGCTCATAATTATGTCAGCATAATCGGCGGGTCCCTATTTCCAGGGGTTTGTGGCCTTAGCACATCCTTTAGTGAGACTATATAAATTCTTGGTTAGCTGTGGTATTGTCATTGTTGCACTGTAAAATATGCTGCTACAGAGAATCTCAACCTTCATTGTTCTTGCAGAACATTAGAAGATATTCAGAAGCAGTGCCTAACACTGATACATGTGCTTATTTGGTGAAAGATGATGCAGGCATCCCTAGTGTTGCAGGTCAGAACAACAATACTTGTTACATAAATGGAGAATGTGTTTTTCATGAACTTGTGAATGCACAGGGTTGTAGCCAGACTTTCATATGGGTAGAGGAAAAGGTGGACCTTTTTATATTCAGGGTGTGATTCCCCAGCATGCAAGCATATGCTGATGCTAGGGGGTCTGGGGAAGGTAAAGTTTTTGAAATAGATACTAAAGGCTGAATGTGGTGGCATTTCAGTCAGTAAAAATAGCACAAACTATAGGCAGCAAATTCAAGCTCAAGACCAGATATATGGATGACATCTGGCAAAGTATCTCTACTGCTACTGTAATTATACCATCATATCTGTGTCTAAATGTATTGGAATGTCACAGTGAATATGGATGGGAAAGCCTCTCAGCAGGGGCAGTGGAGCAGGCCAAAAAGTGCTTTAAGACAATGAACTTCACACATTGCAAGGAGCTGAAGTATGGATGTTATTCATGGGGTCAAGCCCCATATTTTAAGGGAAGCTCTAGTTTAGACGTTCTCATTCAGATTGTTTTTGTAACTGAATAAGTAATTACACAGCTTGTAAAAGAGCAATGTAAACGTGACTGTTCTATTAGAGTGGTTGTTCTATTATAGTGCTTGACTGCTCTGTTAGAGTATCTTGATCGTCCATTTCAAGTACTGAATAAACTACTTGAAGCACCTCATTTAGCTTGATATTGGTACTTATTAGTGGTATTTAGTAAACTGTAGCTAATGGACTTTTGCTACTGAAAATTTGGACTTGTATACTAAAATTGTGGACCTTTTTTCCTAAGAGAGTGGTTCTTCAGAACCCCTCAACCCCCCCCCCAGCTACGGGCCTGCCATTTTGTATTTGCAGTGCCATTGCTTGAAGGTTCTTAGATTACTAATTTGTTAAGCTGCTTTACTGTAGTTGTCCCCAGTTATACTGATAGTAAAATGTCGGTAACTTTAAGCATATGGAACATATTGTTTTACTAGGTTTTAAACTCTCAGTAAAACATCAGTGAATGCGGGTTTGCTGAAAAACTACTAAACTAACAAATAATTAACTGTTCCATATACTGGGGATATACCACTGTAGTAAACTAAGAAACTTCAAGCAGTGTGCAAACTATGTCATTTCATGCTATAGTTACCTAAGCCCCATCTCTCCCTACACAAAGTCAATTATATTTAAACAGTGGACGCATATGAGCTCATATATTTATACGATTAATGAATACTATTCTGCAATGTTTTGTGTGCTTTATATTGCTTGAAATATCTGAAAAATTGCATGTTATTAGATAATGGCATTCAGAGAATGCTTTGATATTTGTAAAATATGCAGGGTGTTTATTCTGGTAAGAGACCTGTACACAGGTGTCTTACTAGCTAAGACACCTAGCCACAAATTTTGACAAACAATTGCATATATACTTTGTGGGTTACTAACAAAATTCCAGATACAGGGGCCATTGTATAAATCACTAATACATGCATTGCTAGGATTCTTCAGTGGATAACAACCTTCAGAAATGCTGTAATAATCACCTTAGCTCTACCTTGGTGATTATTACATCATTCCTTCAGGGTTGTTTATCTACTAGCAATGCTTGTCTTATCTAGTATATTTGAACAATGACAAATTTCATTTTGATGAATTATAGTAAGCCTAGGTGTGCACTAATGGTTTGTCTGATGTGTCAACATGTATGCTTTACACACCTATTAATTTGGTCGCCAAATTCAGAAGTCTAATTTCAGTCAGACATGGTAATTGTATCTGATTGCTGAAATATAAATAAGGCAGCACTGAACTGCATGACAAACACTGGTACATATGTACATAGTTATAATATGCATGGCACAAATTTTTTTGTCACGATAATAGTCAATTAAAATCTTGTGATTGTACAATATCATGTGATGTTGTAAACCTAAAAGAAAAAGGAAACCTGTCACATGTAAAGTAGTATAATATTATACAAGTTATACAATAATATCTCTGCACAACTAACAGTACATTGTTAAATGTTTTAAACAAGGTTTAATATGGTTAACTAGTTGTATAAATAACTGATACTTCATCAACTACAAATCTCATTCAAAACAATTAAATAGTCCATAATACCTGTAATTAGGATGTTAAAAGGAAAGATGGGGGAAAGCACCAGAGAATAATTGGTCCTATGAACCTTAGTGACTGTTCTATTATATATCATCACCATCAAGAAATAAAACATACATGTAAAGGGATCTCTCACAGATTTAGGTCAGTATTTCCAAAAGCTATATTATGTCAACATAGATGGCTTTCATCTCTACCACTCAACTGTTAGCAAAAGTAATCATGAGCTTATTCTAAAGTATGTATTAGTACCATTCAGAACTACATACTCACATTTATGCTGTAAATTATTCACAACCACTCACATCTACGCTTTAAACAAAGCATAAAGCTATCTGGTTGCTGAAATGTACCTGAAATAAGTTTAGTGTAACGTACAGCTGTAGCTATCCAAACAAATTACTGCACTATGTCTATAGCTAGAAAGTACAGTGCATTATTATCTACTGTATAAGGAGCTGCCAAAAGGAAAGAAAGGAAGTTAAGAAAAATTATAAAGCCTGCATGTCTAAAAAAGCAATGAAGTAGTCAATGTATGGGCTTATATTATGTGAATGCAGTTGATTTGTCCAAACTAATGTTGGAGAAGAGCATTCACTGCTTGAAGTATCTTAGTTTACTACAGTGGTATATCCCCAGTACATGGAACAGTTAATTGTTTGTTATTTTAGTAGTTTTTCAGTAAACTCGCATTCACTGATGTTTTACTGAGAGTTTAAAACTTAGTAAAATAATTATGTTCCATATGCTTAAGTCTACTGACACTTTACTATCAGTATGTCTACAGTAAGGCATCTTAACAAATTAGTAAACTAAGAACCTTCAAGCAGTGATTTGTATAACTGAAAAATATGTAATAAGTAAACAGTCATTCATTTACTGTATACAGACTTTGGTCAATAATTACTCTAATACAACATATATACTACTGTATATGTTGTAGACAAAACACTCTAATTGGACAGTCGGTTTGGTGATTGACATTTCAGTAAGTTGATGTGTGAATGGATAATCAACCGTCTGTTATTATTAATTATATCAACAGGAGTGATATCTTCTTTGTGATATGTATAGCCTCAAGGTCACACAGTAGCAATGAATTATATACTATGAAGTGAGAATTAAAAAGAGCAATCACACAAAGACTGTATTATTTCTCTTGCAATTTATGTGTGTTTTATTATATCTTTGTTAGGACCAAAAACCTTTGCTTTGTGAGAATTATCATTAATTTTTAGGGTTGAAGCAATTTTACTCATGTAAAGTGCACATTATAAAATCTTGACTGTTCTATTAGAGTATTTCAATAAAAATTAATACTGGCATATCTCTTCTATATGATTATGAACATTTCAGCACATGCTATTATTATACTCACGTGTACGGTTGTTTATCTCCTATAATTTATGTCACCATGGTGTATCTTCTACTTCATAAGGTACTAGTATTAAAAATAATATAAGAAATAGAATGCGATGAAAAAAAATAAAGTATCAAGATTATGAGTCAAACAAGACAACATGTTAAACTGCTATATTCGCTCTATTTTCTGTAAATCTGCTCTAGTTGCTCTATCTATTCACTCTATTTGCTATTCGCTCTGTTCTAGATCTCTCAAAACTGCTCTATTCAACACACATAGGCAGGGAAATACAAGAAAAAATGAAATAACCAAAGAAATGTATGTAGTAAATATCACAGTAAATTTGATGTTGCAAATGCAACAGTAGAGCAGGTAAACTGGTAAAAAGTTCTAAACCATCAAGTATGGTGGAAAGTGTGAAAACATGAAAGTATATGTATTTAAAGTTTACATGTTCACTTTTAAGTCACACTTGACAGTCTCACATGGCCAAAATAACTTCCTCACTTAGCACACCATCACAGGTGTTGACGTAATAACATACAACTGTAAACAGTGTTGTACATGCTAGGGATCATGCAGGCTTGTACACACACCGGCCTTGACAAAGTAAATTGTATTCTTGATCTTTAGCCCTCGATGCCAGTAGAGTTGTTCTGTTGGCTCTATCACTTGTTTCTGTCCACTGAGCACCGTTGAGACCATATGATCACTTGTACACCAATAGTACATTAGCAACCATCTGCCTATTTCTGTGTATTATAAGACGAACAAATACAAAATTAATGTTCTTAAGCTGCAAACATGTAATTGACAAGGAGAAAATATCCTGACCTCCTGTAAGTTTTCAAGCGCTAATCGGATGGGTGTAGGTTCATGGCCACCCATGATTTTTTCCATTTTCCACCTTTTCAAACACACTTATGTAACAACTTTAAACCGGCTGCAAGACCAGGTGCCTTCAGCACTTGTGCTGTAAAGCCTTAATTTGGTTCCACATGGGGTACGTTGAGATACTAAGTCACTCTCTAGAGATCCTATGGATACGTATACATAAAATTGACAAGGAGAAAATGTCCTGACCGCCTGGCGGACTCCTGTAAGCTTTCAAGCATTAATCGGATGGCCACAGGTTCAAGACTGCACAGGTATAGTAATGATTTTTTCTCCTTTCTCCACTTTTTCAAACACACTTTATGTAACAGGCTGTAGGACCAGGTGTCCTACGGACCTTCAGCACTTGTGCTGTAAAGCCTTAATAAAAAAATTAAATAAACAAACACTGCTTCATAAGCCGGGATGGTGTGAAGAGCAGATTGGGGAGGTTCTTTGTGCATTTTGTTTCATACCAATTGCAACAAATTGAAGTTACAATAATCAATACTATGGTAAGCCTACAGGATTATCCTGCAGGCTTACTATACATTACATCACATGTTCAAGATAATATGTTACAGAGGACATTCATTGCAATTTCATCATGGTAGGCACATGCCAATGCTACAAAGGTCATATACTATGTGTACTAATTAGGCATCATGTGAATATAGCTTAGAAGTTCTAGAATATAAAAGCCACTGCCATTGTAAGAAGATTACTAGTAGTAACACTGAAAATCATGGACTATCAACTTGGTCTTATAAGAGTGTATCAGTGGATCTAAGTAAAGGTAGAGCTTATAGCCCCAGCACATGTCACATCACAAAACTGTGTGTTATTGTGTCCAATGTTTGTATATTGCTGCTACTACGTACACAATATATAACTGCTAAGTATTCAGCATAATAGCATTAGGAAGCACACTAGTTACTTAATGGATCTGACATCTGCTTAGCTAATTCCTTGACCTAGTAGACTACCGTCATGTACAGCCAGGCATTGACTCAATCATTAAACAAAATAATAGAATCTTTATGAACCGCAATATAATTTTGCCAAGTTTAAAAAGAAGTACTGCCTAGCTCTTGCTGAGCCATATTATGTATGCTGCAAACAAAGGTAGCTAATAAAAGTGTGTCTTATTACAGGTTGAACACAACAAAATGATAGAGGCATATAGCTAGTCAACCATAGCTAATAAACATTAACAGCAAACAATGAAAAATGAAATTACAACAGATGTTAGCTATTTAAGATATGTGCTGAGTCAGCATGTTTTTGATGACTTTATTATACGTAGATCAACCAGTGGGTAGACAATGTTATGCTGTTTTTGGTTTACCGCAAACATATTCACAGCACCATGTGGTCAAGCTAGACAATGTACAGGAGAAATTTTATATATGGCTTCGTATGTCTTGTTACACAACAGGATGGTTTTGGTGCTCAGAGATTTTCATTGGCTTCCTAATGGTGCAAATTTGAAATTCATAGCTTATTGCATTGGTGAGTTATTAAAGGGTCAACTCAGGTTCAAGTGAACAGGTACACATGCTATAGCTCTAGCCCAGGCTAGAAAGCACACCCAAGCTAGAAACCACTCTCCATGAACGGTTATGAACCATTCTACATCAACAGAAGTAGAGTGATCAAGACACACGGTAGTGTGTCGTGCGGCCCAAGAAGCCGGCGCGCAACCCCGTGAGTATATTGACAGGAAGAAAGAAAACGCAATTTTCGCACCTCCGTAGCTCTGTGCTGCCTTGATGAAACAAGACAAATTTTGCTGTGTAGATTCCCTCCACCTTCAGCACTCCACATTCCAAATTTGAGCGAAATCGCTTCAGGCATTCCTGAGATATGCGACTTCAAAAATTGGCTTAGTTTCTTCGTTTTTTTTTTCTTCTTATTTTTCTTCCTCTTTTCGCACACTTACAAAAACTGCTATAACATGCGAACGCGTTATCCGATTGCCTTGAAATTTGGCACACAGAAGGGGGGTATAAAGGCGCATCTCTGTACCAACTTTGGCTGGAATACCATAAACAGGCAAAGAGGTATGAGCGATTATGCACGAAAAATAACACCAATATGTTGTCACGCCTACAGGGTAAACCGCGTATGGGAAGAAGCTGAAAATCGGTGGGTGAATAGATTAACTATTGAACCTCAAACCTTTTGTGGTTTGAAAGAAATCGAGCTAAAAACCAGGAAGATACAGCGAAAAAATCAACAGTGTGTAACAATTACACAATCGAGATTAGCTAATTTTTAATTTTTTAATTTTATTATTATTATTATTATTATGCTTGCCACGCCTACCAGATAAACCACTTGGGGTAATGCTTTGAAAATCGCTGTACAGATGGAGTTATCATCTTAGAAAGGCTCTTCAATGGTGTAGAAGAATCAGACTTAAAGCCACGGAGTTCTAATACGAAATCCAACTTGGTGTAGCAAGTGCGAGATCGAGATACTCTAATAGAGCAGTCATCCTAATAGAGCAGTCACCCTGAACAGAATTCAAGAGATAAGTTAGAAATAAGTAACCTGTATAGAGATCAGCTACAAACAAATCACCCTGTAGAGAGTTCAGCTACAAACAATTCACCCTGTTCAGACATCAGTTAGAAGAAGTTTTCTTGTAGAGAGTTCAGTTACAAACAAATCACCCTGTTGAAAGATCAGCTAGAAGATGTCACCTTGTGGATAGAACAGTTACAAAGAAACCACCATGTAGAGAATTCAGCTACAAACTAGTGACCCTGTAGATACATCAGCTAGAAGAAGTTACCTTGTAGAGAGTTCAGCTACAAAGAAACCATTCTGTAAAGAGCTCAGCTGCAAACAAATCACCTATACAGAATTCAGCTGCAAACAAATCACCTGTAGAGAGTTCAGTTACAAACCAATCTCCCTGTAGAGAGATCAGCTAGAAGAAGTTACCTTGTAGATAGTTCAGCTACAAACAAATCATCCTGTAGAGAGATCAGCTAGAAGAAGTTACCTTGTAGAGAGTTCAGCTACAAAGAAACCATCATGTAGAGAATTCAGCTGCAAACAAATCATGTATAGAGAGTTCAGCTACAAAAAAATCTCCCTGTAGAGATATCAGCTAGAAGAAGTTTCCTTGTAGAGAGTTCTGCTACAAACAAATCACCCTGTAGAAAGATCAGCTAGAAGAAATCACCTTGTAGAGAGTTCAGCTTCAAAGAAACAATCATGTGAGAGTTCAGGTACAAACAAATTGTCCTGTAGAGAGATCAGCTAGAAGAAGTTACCTTGTAGAGAGTTCTGCTACAAACAAATCACCCTGTAGAAAGATCAGCTATAGAAGAAATCTCCTTGTAGAGAGTTCAGCTACAAAGAATCTATCATGTAGAGAGTTCAACTACAAACAAATCACCCTGTAGAAAGATCAGCTATAGAAGAAATCACCTTGTAGAGAGTTCAGCTACAAAGAAACCATCATGTAGAGAGTTAAGCTACAAACAAATCTCCCTGTAGGGAGATCAGCTAGAAGAAGTCACCTTGCAGGGAGTTCAGTTACAAAGAAATAAACCATGTAGAGAGTTCAGCTGCAAACAAATCACCTGTAGAGAGTTCAGCTAGAAACAAGTCACCCTGTAGAGAGATCAGCTAGAAACAAGTCACCTTGTAGAGAGTTCAGCTATAAGAAGTCACATTGTAGAGCTACAAAGAAACTACCATGTAGAGTTCAGCTGCAAACAAATCACCCTGTAGAGAACTCAGCTACAAACAAATCGCCCTGTAGAAAGATTAGCTAGAAGAAGTTACCTTATAGGGAGTTCAGCTATGAACAGATCACCCTGTAGAGAGTTCAGCTACAAACAAATCACCCTGTAGAGAGTTAAGTTACAAAGAAACCACCATGTAGAGAGTTCAGCTGCAAAAAAAATCAATCACTCTGTAGAGAGTTCAGCTAGAAGAAGTCACCTTGTAGAGAGTTAAGCTGCAAATAAATCACCCTGTAGAGAATTCAGCTACAAACAAATCACCCTGTAGAAAGATCGGCTAGAAGAAGTTACCTTGTAGAGAGTTCAGCTACAAAGAAACCACCATGTAGAGAGTTCAGCTGCAAACAAATCACCTGTAGAGACTTCAGCTAGAAACAAGTCACCCTGTAGAGAGTTCAGCTAGAAGAAGTCACATTGTAGAGAGTTCAGCTACAAAGAAACTACCACGTAGATAGTTCAGCTGCAAACAAATCATCCTGTAGAGAGTTCAGCTAGAACAAGTCACCTTTTAGAGAGTTCAGCTACAAAGCAACCACCATGTAAAGAGTTCAGCTGCAAAAAACTCAATCACCTTGTAGAAAGATCGGCTAGAAGAAGTTACCTTGTAGATAGTTCAGCTACAAAGAAACCACCATGTAGAGAGTTCAGCTGCAAACAAATCACCTGTAGAGAGTTCAGCTAGAAACAAGTCCCCCTGTAGAGAGTTCAGCTAGAAGAAGTCACACTGTAGAGAGTTCAGCTACAATGAAACTCCCATGTAGAGAGTTCAGCTGCAAACAAATCACCCTGTAGAGAACTCAGCTACAAACAAATATGCAGTGTAAAAAGATCAGCTAGAAGAAGTTACCTTGTAGAGAGTTCAGCTACAACGAAACCACCATGTAGAGAGTTCAGCTACAAACAAGTCACCCTGTAGAGAGATCAGCTAGAAACAAGTCACCTTGTAGAGAGTTCAGCTAGAAGAATTCACATTGTAGAGAGTTCAGCTACAAAGAAACCATTCTGTAAAGAGCTCAGCTGCAAACAAATCACTTGTACAGAATTCAGCTACAAACAAATCACCCTGTAGAGAGATCAGCAAGAAGAAATTACCTTGTAGATAGTTCAGTTACAAACAAATCACCCTGTAGAAAGATCAGTTAGAAGAAGTTACCTTGGAGAAAGTTCAGCTACAAAGAAACCATTTTGTAAAGAGCTCAGCTGCAAACAAATCACCTGTACAGAATTCAACTACGAACAAATCTCCCTGTAGAGAGATCAGCTAGAAGAAATTACCTTGTAGAGAGTTCAGCTACAAAGAAACCACCATGTAGAGAGTTCAGCTGCAAAGAAATCACCCTGTAGAAAATTCTGCCAGAAACAAATTGCCCTGTAGAAAGATCAGTTAGAAGAAGTTACCTTTTAGAGAGTTCAGCTACAAAGAAACCATTCTGTAAAGAGCTCGGCTGCAAACAAATCACCTATACAAAATTCAGCTACAAACACATCACCCTGTAGAGAGATCAGCTAGAAGAAGTTACCTTGTAGATCGTTCAGCTACAAACAATTCACCCTGTAGAGAGAGCAATTAGAAGAAGTCACCTTGTAGAGTGTTCAGTTACAAAGAAACCACCATGGAGATTTCTGTAATCAATATATGTGACCGGATTTGCGAAAAGGGGTCTTCCACACACATCCAATTCCGTAAACGTTGGAGACCATAACTCAGTGTTCAAGTAACATATTAACCTGAACATTTCACCATGTATACAGCTATAGTGGTGCTCACCACTGCCCAAATATCAAGGCAATAGCTCTTTCCAATCTGAAGTTATCAATTGTCAAAGTTGGCAAATTGGATGTGTGTGGAAGACCCCTTTTTGCAAATGCGGTCAAATATGTATTATACAGCAATGGCGGATCCAGGATGGGGCATTTGGGGCAAATGCCCCCCCCCCCCCCTCCTTTTGGGGCATCATACTTCTGATTAAATACTAAACTTTATGTCAGGGCTAGATCAACTAACTCATGAAAATGGTATGCACATTTATTACAAATTCACCTGAAATCAAAGCAAAACAAAGTGAAACTAGCTGTAAAATTAACCCCCAGCACCTTCGTGCGTAGTAAGCGCCTCTAGAAATAATTATAGTGTTGCTGTTGTTTAAGAGGTTCATAGCCTTTTACACAGCTTTTAAGACTCCACAACCATCTGAAAAAGCCAAAATGTCAAAAATCTACAGTGAGACACTACTAAGTGGTGATTATTTACAGCTTCAAAAAAACAGCAACTAACAAGAGAATCTGGCTCTCCCCAACCACCTACAACTTAGCCTGTTTGTGCCCCTCCCCTTGCCAGCTCCTGGATCCGCCCCTGTACAGTATATATAATTTGTACATTTCCTGATAAAATATTTAAAGTACATCTACTTCATCTTTTCTTCTTCCTGTAGTAAAGAAAAAAACGTAGGTTAAAAAAGTCCCAAAGCTGGTATACAATTACAAAAAGAAATGAAATCTAATCCAAAACAGCCAAGCTGTAAAAAAAAGTGTGCGGCCCTCAGAAAGGCTATGGTGAAAAAAGATGTGAAATCCAAGGTGGCGGCCAAGAAATGGCTGTGATGGTAGGTTAATGGTAAAAATTTTAATAATGACAATTTAGGTAAATTTTGTGAAGCGGCACAAATATTCACCTGAATTGTCTTTATTAAAATTTTTACCATTAACCTACCATCACAGCCATTTCTTGGCCGCCACCTTGGATTTCACATCTTTTTTCACCATAGCCTTTCTGAGGGCCGCACACTTTTTTTTACAGCTTGGCTGTTTTGGATTAGATAATAAATACACCACGATATTGATGATCTGTTAATTATGACATGCATTTATGTGTGAGGTGTCTTTAGCAGTTTTAACAGGCCAGGTGAAAGCTGTTTTGTGAGGTGGGCACTTAGTGGTAAAGTGTTTGAATGATCTCTGGTCTTGTAGCCATTAACAACTCTATAATTTTCAAAACATCACTGAACCAAGGGGCCATACCAGATCGACATATGAAAATATGTTCTCATCGTTCCAGTGTATGTATAAAAAAGGCATGCAGTAAGAAGGACCTTGCCAACTACCGTCCTGTATCACTAACATAATGTATAATCAAATCATGGAACAAACGCTGTATTGCTTTGCCAACTAAGTAGATCTAGTTTTCACTTGTGATAGCATATATATGATATTGTAATTGATGTTTTTTTTGTTCTATTGTTTCTGGTAACCTTCCTTACTAGTCTAGCAGTACTGTATGAATCAATCTATCAATCTAGCCTTTATTCTTCCTGGCCTGGTTTCTAGATTACAAACAGTGATTATATGCAAACTGGTGTCAAATATATGAGCGATTATTTATGTTGTTGCATATTAATGCCATACTTCATGGTATGAACCACCAACATGGGCTATCTTAAAGAGCAGTCCTATAAAGTTTCATGGTAGTCACTAATACTATGAATCATGCTCGAGTAACATGCGCAGAAAGAGATGGCATAAACACATTCAATGGAGACATTGGAAAACATTGTTTCACCATTTCACTGTTAAAATAAAGTACCCCACAGAAGCCATAAACTTAATTGCATAACTTGGCTGCTGATTGAAAAGGGACTATTTTTAGTTAAGTTGTTCAGATCCATTAGCCATATGCCATTATTAGTATGTAATATAATTACAGGATATGAAGTAATAGTGTTTTATTAGCTACTCTGCCGACTATTACAGTATAATATATAAAGGGAAGATATAAATTAAAGAAGTAACACACAAGTATGACTGGCAAAACAAGTGCAGTGGTATTCTTGCTGTATTTATTTGATAGCTTGCAACTCAGTGTTGTATGTGCTAGCAAACAAGAACAATCTGAGTACCAAGGCCGTGGTGGTGGTAACCTTACCAATAAACGTAAGTACAGCTGTATATACATCTATATAGCTACAACTTATATGCTATAATTAGAGTTCAGAAATTTCAAAACTGGTTAAAGAGGAAGTAGAAGAGAGTTATTTTTTGCCAGTGAAATGTAATAGAGCAGCCACACATTGACCAGTCGTAATATAGGGATCATAACATATAGTCAAGTACAGCTTACGTACATGTAGTGCAAGAGTGAGAGTTCTTGGAAATAATTATAATACTGTATGTAGCTACAGAATAGGTTCTTAACAAGTGCAGCTAAATTTATATGAATATAAAAACAAAATTGGTACATTTTACAGAAAATCCAGCTAGACACAGTATGTGTGTTGTTTAGAAACTTGAATCACTCAGTTGCTGTCACCTTCTATATACAGATGAATGGGACCTCTTACTTGGCTTAATATATATCACTTACAATCCATAATATAGAATGTAGTTACTGTACTTTATCTTGGAGAATATATATAGGCGTTGAATGCAATGAGATGATTAAGTAATTACCTGCATTAGACCTGGCATGATTTGTTGCATAGATGTTTGAGTTCGTAGTCTGTAAAATGTTACGATTCTTGGTCAAATTCAAGTCAAGACCCAAGACCACAATTAAGAGTACCTTTTCTGTGCAAAAAATAGCATTTCATAATACATACCAGGTAGGTCAATACCCCTCCTGTCTCAAATCAGTAAATCATTAACAGGCCATGATGATGCTCGCATGTCCACTTTAATAGGGTACATAGCACAAAATCCACACTGTTGCAAATAAAAGCACATCGGTGAGACATTTTGCAGGCACACTAGCGGTTGCACAAATATAAACCTTATTATCAATACTGTACCTTACAAATGCATTTCTCTACATGGAAATTAAAATTTAATCTTGTCTATTTTGATGTTTACGTTTAGGTACACAAGTGAGTGCAGATTTCTACTTTGGGTTCTTCCTTAATTTCGATGCTAACTACGATTCCTATTTGGGGGTGATTTTAACCACCAATGATCCTCAACCAGTTTCATACACTATTGAAGCTCCCGGAATAGGATATCATCACACTGGAGTTGTTACACACCAAAGGGAAACTACTGTGACTATACCTAGTCAAGCAGAAGTGTTGTCAATTCATGATCAAAACAAAGGCATCTACTTGACAACCAGCAGTGATAAAGTAACTGTGATTGCCCACAGCATGAAAAATAATGTATACAGAAACACTGACACATTCACAGTTTTACCAGTACCCAGACTGAATGCTGATAGGTATACCTATTATGCAATATCTTCACCAGAATCCAATGATGCTTATCTAAGCAGCATCTTGGTTGTTGGCACAGAGGACAATACAGTGATGAAGTTAACAGTCACACAGACAGTACAAGTCAACATGGAAGGTATCATTCACACTCTTGTTCCCGGCAGACAATACTCATTTGTGATAGCCAGACTACAAACTGTGTTTATCGGAGCACATGGTGACTTAAGTGGAACCAAAATTGTTACTGACAAGCTTGCATCTGTATTCAGCGGGAATCAAAAAGGCTTTCAACATGCTCCTAGCTACTTGGCAGAGCAGATTCCACCAACCATATTTTGGGATAAGGTTCATTACCTCTCGCCTGTTACTCACTACAATGGCAATAGCATCTTAAGAGTAGTGGCAGCATATGATTCTACCACTGTTGACATTTACTGCAATGGTAATACTAAAATTTCTGATATCATCAATGAAGGAAAACCTCTTACCAAATTGGTAACATCTCATGTGTTCTGTGCTATTCATTCCACCAAGGAGGTACTTGTGGCACAGTTTTTCAAGGGCAACACAAGCAATGGCTCATTTTTCACACTTGTACCAGGTGTAAATCATTACTTTAGTGATCCCCTCACTTCCACTAACTATGATTCCGACTTCTACTGGACATATGAACACAGCTTTATACTCATAGTGTTAGCAGAATACTACAAGCCTGAAATTATTCACTTGACAACTGGAGGAATCACTCGTACACTAAATGCTGATGGATGGGCATCAATTAAAGTTAATAATGTCACTGAAGCTTATGCTTTGCAGTACTTCGTTAAGTCTGGTCCATTCACCATCAAACATGATAATCCAGCTGCTCTGATGACAGTATTGATATTCGGCATGAGTTACAATGATGGATATAGTCACTGTGAAGGATTTAACCTTCAAATATTTCCAGGTACTCAATTTCATATTATTTTAAAATTCTACAACATGCACTTTGCTGAAGTTATGTAATTGTGTATTATACCAGCATGCTTTTATTAATGGCACTAAAGCAATAAAGAAACATAGTGGGAAACTGAGTCCGTACTTTGGCAAAGCCCTTTTCCAATAACCCCGCATGATGGATTGTTTAGTTAGCATGGAAAGAATAAAGGGCTTGCAAATACCAGTCTTGATGCTAGACTATAGCAGTCACATATACTGTATAATAATATTTGTTTAGACCTGTATATGCCACAGTAATGATATTAACCACATCAATTTTATATTCATATAGTGTAGGCTTTTAATGATTTTATTGTTTATGCATACTGCTACATAATATGCTTGTAACATATTATTAAACAGTTCCACCATTGTGTGATCCACTTGAGGATATTGACAATGGAAGAGCAACATGTTCACTAGGAGATGATGGAGTTCCTACTGAAGGGGATAGTTGTATGTATGAGTGTGATGATGGATTTATGTTGACTGGAAAAGTTACTGTTAGAGAATGCCAGAGTGATGAAAGCTGGAGTGGTTGTGAACCAAACTGTGAGAGAGGTAAATGCTTTAACTAAACTACTATAACTTTAACCAAAAAAATGGCTGAGATATGTTTAATTTCATGCAGCTAATGTGTAATCAAAATACCTACTGTAAATACATTGGTACTATCTTGTCATTAGGTGTACACACACACACATGCATGCACACCAAGTCCAAAACACGCACATAAAAGTGAGAACATCTCTTTCTAAAATTTTAAACTATATAAACATATGCACTGTATATTATATCGAAGCGCATGCAATCATTCAAATGCATTTCATTCACGGAAGAAGCTGGTCTTATCACCTTTACAGTGATGAATCATATTATCATAACTTTCATTTTAGCTCAAATATAATGTGATAATATTAATAAAAATAATGCTTGATGCATTTTGTATACATTTTAGTGCCATGCGAAGAACTTGAAGCTCCCGACAATGGAGCGATGACTTGCACTGGTGATCTTTATGAGGATATTTGTATCTTCCAATGTGACAATGGTTATGAGTTAACTGGTAGTGACAGTAGGACCTGTCAGAGTAATGCTAGATGGAGTGGTAGTGAGGCTGTGTGTTCACCAGGTATGTAGAGTTCTTTGTCCCTTAGTTAATTAGAGCTATGTATTAACATGGACAATGCAACGTTTTTGTTTACATGGTGAAGCAATATTAACAAGTGAATGGTGTTACAAAAATAACTAAAACTTGCCTCCCCTTGCTTTGAAAAAGTCCAACAAGTGTACATAATTAATACTACACAATAACTTGTGTCCATGTAACCTATTAACAAGGTGGATGGCTATTGGTTAGAGAGTATTTACATCATAAACTAGTGGCACCACTGTGCAGCAAAGTTTATTTCACTTGTTACTTAAAGTTTAATGAATTCCATTGCATCACGTTAATATGTGACTACGTAGGAAAGACTGGATCAGTGTGTTTATTGGAATAGAATATATTTATATACATTAAAAATAATACATCTCCTTGGCATCTCCTTGGAATTTCCTGAATGAAACTTTAATGAAAGTTTCAAAAATATGAACACAGATGTCATAGTTCATGTCGTATGTACCTGAGTTGAGTGTAGCACATTCCTAAATTTCAATTTCAGGAATCAAAATTTGTTATGACAATTTTGAATCTTATGCAATTTCATATATGTACACATTCATGTCATATGTACACACCAAACCCCAGGATAAAATATTCTAGTTTTATTCATGCTATTGTATACCCTTTTCACAATTATATGTACTTTACATATTTATTCCTATAGAATAGGCTATAAAATACATGCTCAATATACATGTGAACCAGATCCAGTCTTACAAAAAAATAAATCTCATAGCCTTTTCAGATATCTTACTGTAATTTGATGAATCATGACTTAATCTGCCTGTAATGAATGTGGCTGTACTGGAACAATTGCCGCATTATTGCTTTAAGTATTTCAAGCTGCTAAAGGTTTAAGTTTCTATATACTGTATGTACAAATGAGTTATGAGCTATTCTAATTGGATAGGCTCTATCACACTGGTTTTGTCAGACCGGGTCATGTATTATGTGTCTAAGATTAAAAAAACTGGGCATGTTGACAAAGAAAGGCTTTGCCATAAAATTTTTGAGAATAATTATAGCTAGACAAGTCCCGGTCTAGTCACACATGCCAAGGTTTAGTAGCTGAATTTATCATGTTTATATTTTACAGGTAAAACTGAAGGGTACCAACAAGAACTGTGAACACTAACGCACACAATAACTAAATAACATTTATTTACACTTAATACTCAGTCATTAGGCTTTTTAAATTTTGATATATCTGTAAAAATTCAATGTGGTAAGTAATGAAATTCCAGAGACACATTGATTAGTGCATGCTGTCTAACTTTGTGAAAAGTACAGGTAACTATCGCAAGGTTGAAGCAAATAGTAAAATGAACAGTTTAATAATTATAGCTATGAAAGCCAGTACAGTGGAACCTCGCTAATCCAGGAGGTCTGGTACACACCACTGTCCATATCTCAGAAATGTCTATAACTAAGAATTGCACATGCTGAGTGACTAACTTTTAACACAAGTAATTGCTATTAGCTAGTACTACGTATGTGCAATTTAGTGGGCAGAGGAGAAGTCACTATAGAGCATTCATAGTCACTCCCCTGGGCTGTAAAAATACATTATCACCTAGCAACCAAGTGGTAGTTATTATTAGTAGAATAAATAAGCAGGTACACAGCAACTTTTATAGTCTCCCTCCTTGTGCTTTCTTGCACCAAACTTCAATAAACTACAAGCAACATGATTAATTAGACAATGGAGGTGCCTGGATAGGTCTGAGGTTACACTGTAACCATAACAGTGGGATTTAGAAAAATTGAAGAAAATTTTAATCCCAGTGGGCTTAAGTGAATCTGAGAAGGGTTTTGTCTCCCTGATTCTTCTTGGGATTTTTAGAGTAATATTCACGTAAATAAAACAAACTGAGGATAACTCACATTATATTAAAACACAAAAACAGCCAGTATGTAATTAGAAAAACAAAGGCTATAATTTATATACGTTTTACATGCAGAAACTATTACTGCAAAGCAAGAGTGTGGGGAAGAATGGAATTCCATGGTACAGAAGTTATAATTATTTTTCTCACAATCAGAGTTCATTATAGTTTGGAAGCACACTCAGAGTCTAGTTGGATATTCAACCAGCAAAATCACTGCTGCAAGTAACACTTCAAGCTTCACTTGTACTTGACATTATCAACATCTATATCATCACCTATCAATATTTCTCTATCATCAGTAGAAATATATTATTATTAAAGCTTTACAGTGGCCAGCACTGAAGGTCTGACAGCAACATATGCTGCAGCCTCTCGATTACTTAACCTAACAAACTGGAACTGCAGACTTAAAGAAGACTACTTGGCCTAGCTAACAATAAGGTGAAACAGAAAAGGACCAAAGAAAGGAGAAAAAAAACTCCACCTCTACCAAATATGGTAGAGGAGGAGAGTTTGTATGATCACAAGCAAACTTGCAGCAGTGATTTTGTACAGGCCAAACTAGTAGTTACACACTCTGCCCCAAGAGTATTGTATGAACTCTTCATCGGATATACCCTGAGAAAATTTAGTTACACCAGCAGACTAGCCATGATTGAATCTGAGAACATTTTTTTAGTTATTCAAGTACATACTTTAACAAGTATGTGGCAACCTAGTTGGTTTCTCAGATAGAATATGTATGCTTAGTAGTCATGTTAAAAAATGGAATAAGGCAATATCATTATAATTCACAATGGAACATAACATCAGGTGAATGTTCTATTAGAGTAGTGACTGTTCTATTAGAATATGGTAAACTTGACACAAAAATGCTACTAGTGGAATAGACATTAACTTTCCTCAACTTAAGTCTCCTGTACTCTTCTATGATGCAGCTTACTTTTTGGTTTGACTTTAGTATATGCACCACATGTGTAATTAGCCTTTGGTCATAGATAGAATTAAAAAAAAAAGTTACTACAGAGCACACATATACAATTCAGGCATATTATGGTTTCCTGTCAGCTAATGGATGTTTAGTGATTTCATCCAACTCAATAACAATTATTTTGTTAAGCATGGCACTTAGCCAGGTGGTGTCCAGCTGTTATTAAAGCACAATAATAATATTACACATCCTGAATCATGGAATACCCAGTACATAGAACGTGCAGGTCTTCTTATTTGGCTGTAGCATGTATGGTGCACAAGTTGTAGAGTGTTGTGATTTAAGAGCATGAATGCTAGTGACTATAATTACTTTTTGGACAGTTGTAACTAGTTGCAGGATGTAACTATACAGTTTATATTACTTTACTTGAAAACTAATACATAACTACAAAAGAATAGCTGTCTATGCAATAATCCTTGATTTTAGAATCATGAACCTGTACTGACTTGTGTTGTATTGTACCTACTGTCTTAATGATGCAAGATATATTCAACTCAGCCCTACATAGCTTATAGATTTTTCATTTGTTTAGGCTTGTGTTTTTGAGTTATTTGTACAATGCATATAGTATTGGGCATAAGCTTGATGCCGTGGCAGTAAAATGTAGCAACTGTCTACCAACTGACCATTATAAGATCAGCAACGTGACAGAAAAGTAGACTTTTGTAACAAGTCTTATTGAGATCAAGTGGTCCATTTTTCTAATTCTGTGTTTGGGACCACTGAACAAGAGATGGTTATCTTACAAAAGAAGTGACTACTATGACACACGAGTTTCAGTGTATGTATTATATATTCTTTCTGTGACAATACTTAAAGCATACAACCATTAACTATAACACATGTAGCTATAGCCAGCTGTGTTGTTGTAAGCATTTCACGTTTTAGCAATTTTTTGCTTTTTATTTGTGTGTATGCATGTGGTTAAAGACCAAGTATACATAAATGCAGTTGCTTATACAACCAACTACAGGTAGGTAGAATAGCTATACTGTATACTTGCATAAATACATTATAATTGTGACTTGGCAAGTGAGAACATATAATCTGCATTGTTCATTATTACAAAGATATTCATGGCTGTAGTTACATTTCTACTTAAGTTGTTTACACGTCTGTCTACATAGTTAAGTGGCATATGCTCTTTACATTAACATGTTACTGTGTCTCATTCTAAGTGCAGCGGTTTCCTGTTTAATAGTGTAAAAATAATTTTAAAAAGTAAAACACTGATGTGAATAGAGATCGCTGAAAAAAGTAAAGAAACAAGGGTCAAACAAGCCAGCATGTTAAACACACAGAGATCTCTATTTGGAGTCAATGGATATGGTAGCTAGAGACTAATGAAAAGGCAGTAGTTTTATATCACCCGGTAAATCAGAGACAGATAAGTACTGAGAATGCTTCTGTATAAATGTTTATTTGAGTCCAAATAGAGATCTCTGTGTGTTTAACATGCTGGCTTGTTTGACTCTTGTTTCTTAACTTTTTCAGCAATCTCTATTCCTATGTTTTAAGTTTTAAAATTATTTTAACATTAGTTTGCTTAATTTTTATTAATCCATTTATGGATAGGTAGACATGATAATAAGAGGTGCTGGTGGTGCTTGATATTACACAGTGCTAAACATGTATATCAAGTTATAGTAGTCATGTAGCATGGCCTCTGAAGTAGTCACAATAAGTCAAGTACATAGTGGAACACAACAACATTGCTGCTCTGCTGTGAACTCAATATACTGTACATGTGGTTAAAATATAGGTAATGATATAAGGTTTCCAAATGAACATGTTAATGTGAATAGATTGGATACTTACGTTGGTTACCCTTGCAGAGACTAAGTCAGAAGATCAATGACAAAGTGAACCTACAAGAAGAAAATTTGCCTGAGAATTGATGTTATTATTACAATATGCCTTTAAAAACAGGTGATGGAGATGAACAAAATGGCATATTTAAAAAGCACTTTTATTCATTCCTTTGACTTCATATTTTCCATTGGACCTATACTTCTTTCAAATTAACTTCTAAAGCTTCTTTTGTGGTTTGGGAGCTTCCTAAGGTGGTGTTTAGGTGAGTGGTCTATTAGGATTTTGTCAAAAAATATAGGCAATCTCTACTATGAACCACGGTAGAACATGATAAAGAGTGGGGGTCAAAGATTAGGTAATGACATTTACAAAGTGGTGTTGAAAACATACAATAAGCATAAATCAGTATGCTTGTCGTCTGAAGTTTTTGGTTGCATGCCAACAAAAACAGTATAATAACAACTTCGATGCTCTGAGGTGGTGTTCCATGCTGTATGTAAGTTTAAATACACAAATAGTATACTTTAGTATGCACGGTATTATTTTAGTATCTAATAGCAATTCATATGTGCAGTGTGTATAATGCAGTATATACATTTCTACCAATGGTCATACCAGTATTACCTTAACAACTCTAATGTGTGACACATAGTGCAACACATCCATTGTAACAGAGCAAAATAGTGGGCGCAGGTCAATGAATTTTGATATGTCTACCCACAACATACTGTACATGCTCATTATTTCTTTACAGCATATTCATGTCAAGGTGCTTGTGCTTCTGTGTGTTATTACACTTGCAACAGCCACTTTACTATAAGAAACTATAGTCCCTCCCCAGTATTTGAAGTTTCCGAAAAACTTGCCAACGGCTCATCAGACAATAAATGAAATAGTATGTATGCTCATGATGAAGAAAGAATGACCAATGCAAACTTCAGACCTTCTTTAGCTATAGTAGGTGCTTTGCAAAAAGCACATAGTTACAAAAAGTACATGTAGCGCTGCTAGACAACTAAACACACCTTAGAGGAATGGTGTACTCTGTTAGCTAGCTATAGATTTGATTTGATTTATATATTTAACCTCAGAGCAATCGGCTACAGCTGTTCTTCCTTGCCCGGAGGGACACATTACAATACATAGATAGTACACACAAAACTAAAACAAAGCAAGGTATAACCGATACAAAGACAACCAAAGTAAACAACTTACAACACACACAAAAACAGGCATATAATTACAATCATATTAATATTATCAAAGGAGTGAGTTACAGTGCTGCTTAAGGACATCCACGTACTCATAAAATGGAGAATTACAGTAATACAGTCAGTTACAGATGATGGTAGCTAATGCATTCCACCATTGAATGGTTTTATAACGAAAAAAACGTTGAGTAAAGCATAAGCGGAACATAGGTATTTTCGCAAAATATACTGGTGTCCTTATATTATAAGTAGTTCCACCGAAAACAATTCGTGGTTCAAGTGGAATACATGGTACTGCATGGTGGTACATTAAACACAGCCGGTGATTGAATAAAATAAGGCAGTGGCAACCATTGTAATCTATAGCTAGCGCATGCACCATAAGTCTTGTAACAGTACATGTGGTAAATAAGCACCAATGAGCAGCAAGAGTAGAAACGTTTGTACAGCACAAAAGTTAATAGTTTTTTGTTTATTTTTTTGCGGCGGGGCCGCCAAGTAACGTACGACATTTATACTGACTATGCAGTATATGGTTTATGGATTTGCTGTGCAACTCGTTTAGCAAGGAGTGCTGGAAGGATTATGAGGAGTAAAGATACTCTTTTCTTATTAGTAAGTGTTAGAAAGTGTTTCTGGTGTCCTACCAACTGCCTATTTTTGGTCACCCATAGTCAGTGTTTTTGCCAACCGCAAATCTATACCACGCTAGTCACATACCTTGTATTACTGATTGTTTACAACACAACCTAGTCTACCAGCAGTAGTCTGGCTTACTGTTAAGTGTTCACCTTCGCCCGTTATCTCATCGAAGAAAGGTCAAATGCAAACATGATTAATTGGTCAGATTGACGTCAGTTGCTAATTACTTCCGTCTGGATTTTAATGTTTTATCAAGCAGTGCAAATAGGATGTTCGTGTGTAATGCTTTTGTCATACAGATGTTCTGGGAGTCAGCTACTATAGTCTACGATAGACATAACATTTTTGCATGCAGTTAGCTATTTCCAAACTTTTAAACTCGCTTTTAAAGATAGCTACTATAGTTTAAAGGTTCAGAATGCTGTTCCTTAAATGAATTTAGAGCCCTTCATATTATTATTATTATTATTTAATGGGCTTGAAGATTAAGGCTAGGCCGCAGGCCTTTGTAGGTGCCCATATCTAGATTGCTTCCAAAAATTGTCCAAGCGCTGCTTGAAGGTTTCAACTGTTGGTGCTGAAATGATGAAGTCAGGTCAGTAAGGAATTCCATAAATTGACTACACATATTTAATCAGGGCAGATTCTATGCTACACACCGCCCATAATAATGACACGTAACAAGAGTCAAAGTAATAGCACTGTTGCTTGGGTCATAATATAATAGTTAATGTTGATGATATGTGTGTTGTAGGCACCATATGGTTATGAGACTGTACAGATGCAGATAATTTATTTAAAATCACCAGACATCCATTAGCTTAGAGGAAACTGGATATAGTGTAAATTGTATCAACCAATTGTAGCTATGGTTACTAATGTACATGAGATAATTTCTATGTGAGATATGTACAAATTGTGTTATCAGTTGTGTATGCATATTACATGACTGGATCTGCAAAAAAGGGACTTCCTTTCTAATTGCATGTGCATAACTTGACTTGTGAATAAGGAAGGTATCAGCTTAAAAATTTAATACAATATATCCCTAACATACCACTATTGATAGGTACGTCTAAATTTGCTGGTGATAGGTTGAAGATATGAGGATTTATGGTTAGTCAATTTGGAAAATTTGGAAGGCTAAAAGACCCCTAGACACATAATTTGTAATAGTTAGACACTCGTAATAGGTATCTTAGAGGATTTATAAACCTGAGGTGATGTTACAGCTAAGTTAATTATCGATGGTTTTTAATCCTCAAAGATGCTATTACAAATGTCTAAGACAATGGTATAGAAGCAGTGAGTTGGCATAGATAGAGAGATCCAATCATAAACACTGGGGACATTTCAGCGAGCAAAGATTTGAGGTCACGACTAACTATGGAGCAACTGTGTAAAGTTGATAAAATTGGAGATGCATAATATGTGAATAGGCAGTGTCGACATGCCTGTCTAGGGCATGATGTAAAAAAGGAGGCCACAAACTGAATTCTGAATAGATTTTTCAAGCTACCACAATGGTTTAGTCCTCTGCTAGCTACAGAAACAGGAGTACCTGAGTGCAATTTCTTCATACAGTCTCTCAATTGGATCATTTCTTTTGATGTTTACTGATGTGTGTTGAATACTAGTTTTCCACAATAGGCCAATTGCATTAATGTGGGTCTCATTGTGGTTGTAAACAAGTGTTGAACTTCTATTTCCTTACCAATAAGACACTTCTTATCAGGTTTATTCATGAATAAGAGACCTCCACACATCAAAGTAACCATTGTCTAAGCATTATTAATAACCTACATATTATATATTTCAGTCTATAATATGTGACTTGCTTTACAATAATGTACAGTTCTATAAACTAAAGCTATAATGAGCATACAAGCATATTTGTTTGGTGTGAAAAGATAATATTTATATAGGCTTCCAGGGACATATGTAATTATCTAATTATTGTGCTTACAAGAATTTAGGAAGCATATGTTCTGTACATTAGCATCCACACTATGTAATGGTCCAATTTCCTGTCATGGTCAGCAGTTATAGTAATTCTTAATGGATTTGCTAACCATATGTACTTGTAGTTGATGTAATCACCTCTGTTATAAAATTGTTTTTAGACAATGGCAGTTGGAGATACCTGTACACAGGGTAAGACACTTAGCCACAAACTTTGACAATACTTCGTGGGTTCCTAACAAATTCCAGTTGCACAGGCCACTGCCTAAATAGTTGAGATGTACAATACTAGGATTTTTCAGTGGATAAACACCCCTCAGGACTAATGTAATAATCATGTCGGCTCTGCCTTGGTAGTTATTTTGTAATTCCTTATTGGTTGTTTATAGGAGCTCATTTAGCAAGGAGTATAAGACACTGTTTTCTTTATTGGTAAGGGAGCTACTATTTTTGCTAATGGTTACACATTTTTTGGCCAACTGCAAATACCCTTCTCTAGTATTTTCTCTCATTTTATAAAGGTACAACACAATTTAGCCAAACCAGCAGTAGTCTAGCTTACACTCTAAGTGTTCATATTAGTGAACTTGTAAATGGTGGATGTATTGACGTCTGGTGCTAATTGTAATTACACCATAAATGTTACTTCATCTCAATGGCAGGGCAAACAGGATGTTTGTGTCTTCATCATGTGTGAAAATAATTTATGCATGTGCTGTGAGAAAACTACGTAATGTACGTCTGTGGTGAAGTAGTTACGTATAACTAATGTGACTGTAAATCAGTTTTGATTTTATGCTGTGTGTATGAAATTACGAGATGAACATGTTGCTTCTGGAATTGGTTCTACTGCTGACAAGTGTATGTGTTTTATTATTATCACTACTACTAACATTAGTTCCAGCTGTGTAAACTCATTTGGACTCGATGGACCCAAGCCAATATCATCGTTGGCATTTTTGACCTTTTGAAAGCCGGAAGCAAAATTTTTCCAATGACTGAGTGATAAAAGAAATACGGAACAAACTGTTTGTGTGTATGGGCATCGTGTTGATGATAAGTGCAGTGATCAAGGATGTTCTGCTACAAAACTTCAGACATTTTGTGGACCTTGCTGAAATGTGCTATGCTATATATACCAACAGAACATTGTCTAGCTACAGGTGAGACATATGCTGTCTTCTGGTAATGAAAGAAGCTAAAACTTTGAATCTTTTCATAGAATTGAGTTGTGAGCAGTTGGTAATTATACTAAGAAAAAAAAGCTAACACTACTGGTTACTAAGATGTCACAAACACTTTTGACTGCTTTTCTATGGAGGTGATATCGTGGATGAGCATTTTCGGTAGGAAGGCAACCTCCACAAAGGTTCAAACGATGTTACTACAGTAAAGTGAGTAAACACAGTAAATGCAAAACTTTTGGAACTCTGTGTTCCCAAGAAATGACCTTTGAATTACATTTCTTCTTCTTAACACCATTAATTTTGCAAAGTGCTTTTATTGGATAGCTGTGTAGCACATTGCAACAAGCTACAATATCGGAAAGATCCATACATTAAAAGAAATGATATAGTTTAGATAGCAAATGTGAAATTACAAAATGAAAGTGCTTGAAATGGTTTGACACAATTAATGGGTTACTTGATGGCCAGATGTCCAAGAACGACTTATTGAAGGCATCAAAAACTAATTTGACAACAACCCTGATACCGCATTGCAGAAAATATGATTCTTTCAGAGGTCCTTAGGATATTTTCCCCTTACTGCTCAGAGACCTGCCCTACTAATAATAGTGTAGCGATTCTCAAGTGGCCTGACCAAGTGGTTACTATAAATAATTTGCCGAGCTCAAATTCCAAGGAGTCCTACAACCCTACGACGGCTGTACATACCTTGCATTTGAAGATGGCTCCAGAATGTGCCTTGGAAGATAATATTCACTGTATTATAGTAGTGCCATTTAATATTGTTTAATAATGAAATGTTGCTATTTGCTCTAGACTGAAAACTAATTGGCTACAAATCAAATGCACATAACTGAGTGCAAATTAAATTACTGTATGTAGATAGTGAGCTAATAGGTAATAATTGGAATATTTGCCACTTTGACTATTTGATGGTAGACTGTATGTATAATGTTGTTAGGCATGTAGCTATCTCTATACACTAGAAGTCCTGTGTCCATACTTATCAATTGTTGTGTTATGTTTAATAATATCTTTGCAGCCATATCTAGTAGTTATATTTTAAGGCTGAATGTTTCTTAAAAGTGGGTTATTTTGTTCAAGAGCCCTACATATTTGATCATGTATTGTACACAGTCCATAATAGTGTTTTTGCTACATGTAACAGTAGACTCAATGTTATAATTAAATATTGCTTGTATCATAATTAAAATTGTTATGGTATGTGTAAGGTTTCCTGTGTACTAATGGATTTCTCATGACTTCATGTTGGCTGTTGCTAAACTAATTTTATAAACAAACCATTAAAGTGGTTAAATTTATAAACTGACTACTGATGAATCTATGGGTAAGAGCATGTACAATGACAAATGTGACTAGCTGAGCAAAAACCAGTCATTTTCGCACCTTTCATTTTATTGCTTCTCTGTTATCTATAGTAACAAAGGAGTGGACAGCCAAAGTTTGAGCCGAAATGAATAATCTTGGAGTTATGGTGTTAGACAGTTATGAAACAAAGATTTACTTGCTCTCCATAAACAGGTGAATCTGATGGTGTTATTGATCTGAGCTTTGTTTCAGTGTATACTGAAGTGATTAAAATGTGCATAAATTTTTATGTAGCATGTATATTTTTACCTCAATACATTTTGCGGTTTTCGCTCAGCGGGTCACAAATAATACAATCTACCTGTGTGATCAGAATGATTTCAAATTCAGTGATATCTGCATCTGTATGTCACTTAGCCATGTGTCTACATAACAATCCATTAGCATTGACCACAATAATGCCACTTTTCATGGCAATGAGAATTTTAAAATGACTGGATAATTGTGATATTACATGGATTAGGATTTAATGTTACTTTATTATCCCAAGCAGTTGCTTGGCACTTATTCCACATAGCATGTGTGCTATGAAATCATTTTTAAAAGCTTGACTGTAACAATAGTGTGGTTGTTGTGGCATTATTGTGGTCAATGCTAACAGATTGCTATATAGAAATACTTGTAGATACCACATGGTTATGTGACATACAAATGCTGATAATACTTAAAATCACCAGACGTCATTAGTGTATGGTTACTAATGTACATGAGAGTACATAGATAGCCTTTTATTATTATTACTAGGCCCAGGGCACATACAACCACCAGTGGGGCAATCTACAAATGAGGCATGCATGTACAACAGTGCATGACCAGCACAGTGTGTGTGTGGATGGAAAAGATGCATATACAGTTAACATAAACAAAATATGCAATTAAAATTGTGAGTGCCTGCTACTATTACGTTGTATTGAATACCCGACCATGGAACACCACATAATGCATGATTCTCACAAGTTGAGGTGCAAGTGCATGCTCTCATATCTATGGTAATGAATCTCATGCCTGCAAGCAATGAAGCTTAAACATCCATTAGCTAAGCAGTCCATAAAATTTAGTCCTCATGTTAAAATTATAATGAGGATAAATCACGGTACTGGATTAAGACATGGCTGCTGAAGTTTCCAAGAGTATACCTCAATGATAAAAGAAGCAGGGTATTTCACTAGAAACTGTTATCTGAGTTATTTTTAATATGAGCTGGGCCATATGTCCTAAAATGATAACTACAAGATGAAATAAAATTTTGGAGGACACAGCTGATCACTGTGAAAGATGGCAGTACCTTAAATAGGATAAAAATCCATTACCAGAAAATAAAGGATATGCCACCAAGAAAAAGTACAATTCCATTGTGCGGTAGCATTGCAGACTGTAACTATGTAGAGTCTATAGACACAATAATATAGTTTACATGTTGGTAAATAAACAGCAGCAAGCACAACCACACAGCAATTATCAGCCTAAGGGCACATTTTGTGTATGTAGTGTTTGTCAGGTTGTATGGAATGTAATTACGGCAGTGTTTATTATAGTCTCCGTCTCAAAGTAAAATAATGGTGATGACAAAACAACCAATTAAAATGAAATGAAACAAACAAAACCACAATTGTTTTAATCAACAAGAATACAGCTTTCCACTAAACGCAGCTCAGTGGAGACAACAGGGAGCTATGTTGACTGTAGCTTTGTGCTCCTATGAATGGCCAGTACAGCAGAATGTAATAGTGAAAATGACAAAGCACAGTGCACCCAGGAAAGTGTCTGGTTGTAAGAGATGCTGTGCTTCTGTGACAAAGTGATCTCAGTCCTGGCACTGAAAGGCTTCAGGTTGAGAGCTATGCAATCTCACACACAAACTTATCAGCTGAAAACTGTGCCAGCGTTCTCCACACCAGATTCCTTTAGTGCAACTTGCTCATGCAGCTATAACTACTGTTTGTATCAGCGTTGAAACCGGGTCGGGTCAACCTGGTCACATTTTCTCCGGGTCATCCGGGTCCGACCAGATTTACAAATTATCCGGGTCTGACCTGGATTGGATCACGTGAGAAACGAAATTGTTTGTTTGACGACGTGGAAACTTATAAACGCTATCGCATAGCTTTTTCGTGAGCCACGCCCGCTTATCGCGTTACCAACATACGCTCAGCTACGCCCATTTAGTATGTAGCACGAAACTGAGGGTATCTATGGCTATTGTCAGTAGGTGATGACCTTTTTTTGTTTTTTTTGTTTGTTTTTTTTTGGTCTTCAACCTACAGCTAGGCTGAAGTTGCAATATTTACTCAACATGAATCGAACACTCAAAATGTAGTCTCGCTCGAGACTAGCCGAAACATAGCTCTTATCGCACGCCTCGGCTTTAATTAATCCGGGTCACATCCGGGTCAAATCCAGGTCAGTGGGTCATCCGGGTCAGCAGTAGTGACCCAGTTTCAACGTTGGTTTGTATCATTATGTATTTTTAATTAACATTGCACTATAAAGCTTTTTACTACTACTTACTACTACTACACAATGGCCTGCCAGGCCCAATGCTAGCTGAGTGCCGGCACATTAATGGTGTGACAATGGCATAATGATGTGTAACACAATACTGTACAGCATACAGAAGATGTAGTTTATAGCTACCATAGAACTGTATGCAGCAAATGTATTATTGGCACTGAACACTGGAGATGGAAATTATTCAGCTATCAAGCTAGGTAAAGGATGAACAGAAGTATACAAAATAATACAAATACACAACAAACAATCATGTTAACATGAAAACATACTCTTAGTCTTGTACATCACATGGAGGGTATCCACTGGCACCTGGCATGGCAACTTGGAACTCACTGCACCATCTGAAAACAGCTTAGAAACATTTAAACATACTTTTAATCTTGTTGTTTCTCCTTCACACAATCTGAAATTAAAGCATGGGTGTCATACTGGACGTTATATATAATTATATGTACGTTTAAGTCATCAGCACGAACAGGTGCAACGATTGTACGGTTGTGCCTTCGTTCACAGACGAATCTATCCCCGGTTAGTTCATGTCTCTAGGCCTCATAGTTTTCGAGAACATTAATTATTATTTGTTTATGACGTAATTTTAACCGCATTTCTTATTATTCTTAGTACTTGGTTGTATAATTATTAGCTGCTGTCAGATGGCTACATGTGTCAGCCAGGTTTCATGCACATTTTAACATTCAGCTCATGCCATGACTCCAACAAGTTTTAAGAGGCATCAAGAATCGTCAAGCTGGATCTCATCCCACAAGGATTAGATTATACTTATAGCAATTCATATCATGAAACAGATTAACTTCATTGTCGTAGGAACCTTACTCATACCTAATATCATACTGTGGGAATCATGCTGCATTGCCTTTTTGGAGTTGGAGAGTTTAGATGCCACCTCATGAACTGGCCAAGCTATCCAGGCAGCTAGTCGTCCCCTTTGAACAGTGAGAACATAACCATGTAACTCCTGCACGTGATATATTGGTTAATTTATTTTGTTGTTATTATTTGCACAATCAGTACAGTCTCACCACAGAATGTATAGTCAACCATTTTGCACCAAGGAATAGTCAGCAAACTCATCATCAGGATACATGGATGAAAGCTGGCCAGAGCTACCGGCTTGAAAGATCTTGGAGGGACAGAACCTGTCTTGCCCCAAAAATCTTTCCCACTCTAGTATACAGATATATTTACTACTATTCAGTTGGCTACTGAACAAGTATCAAACTATTTGATGCCATTGCAGTTAAGGCCTTGTACATTAACCAAACTACCTCCACAATCAACAGACTGTGTGAGGCACTTGAGGAGGGGCTCCAGCCAGATACTGCGTCCCAACAGGACAACAATGGGTGAGTGACATTATTGGAACTTTGAAAAAGTTATAAGACCCTTTTTACAGATTTGGCCACACATTTGAGTTATTAATAACTAACTGATATGTATCAGTGTATAATATGTGACTTACTCTATGATGATGTACTGTTCTGTGTACTAGCTAATACAATAATAATGCTATATCATTTCTTTTGTGTAAAAGGCAACATGTAGTTGGCTTCAAAACAGGTGGATAGATTGTTTTTTACAGACAGTTATTTCAGGCAGCATATGTTCTTTACATTAGCATCCACACCTGCTGTGAGGTCAGCAGTTACTTCATTTGATTATTGCTAACCACAAGTAATTTAAAAATTGTTTTTAGACAATGGCAGTTGGAACTTTGACAAAAAATTGCCT
Source organism: Dysidea avara (assembly GCF_963678975.1). NCBI lineage: Eukaryota > Metazoa > Porifera > Demospongiae > Dictyoceratida > Dysideidae > Dysidea > Dysidea avara. The sequence goes on from NC_089273.1 coordinate 25,943,655, forward strand.
ACTCTGTGGGTTCCTAAGTTCCTAACAAAATTCCAGTCACACAGGCCATTGTCTAAATAAGTAAGACATGCATTGCTAGGGTTCTTCAGTGGAATGATGTACTGATTACCTCAGCTCTGGGTACTGGGGTTGTTTATCCAATTCTGCCAGCATAAAAATATTATGTGACTATTACATCTCTCTAGCCACAAGTAACTTAGCCAGTAGTACTCAAAATATATGATTGCATATCCAAGTAGGTATAATGATTAAATATATTACAAAGGCCATATCCTCTACCATACAGACAACATCCGTCAATAATAAGTGTTAATGTGGTATTATTACATCATATAGTGTCATGTGTGGCTTTGTGTAAGTAACAAAAGATATAAAAAGAGATGCAACATCGTCATTTTTCATTTGCAAAATATGATTTATAAAGGAAGTGTAATCTTTCTGCTGTGTTTCTTGAGGAGCACAGTTTGTGTTCCATTGTCCGGATTCTACCCCTATGGTGAAGGTCTCAATGAGCTCAACCAGCGACTTGCCATTGGTGATTCCTCATTTGACTGTGTTTTTCCAAATCAGGTGTACCGTTTCTGCAACACTCCATTCTTTGATTTATGTGTAAGTATATAAATTACATTATTACATGTTGTACCCTTAGCTCTGTTAGTATCTAACATAGGTGATGTCATCTTTAGCTAACCAAAACTGCACATCTACAGCTTGTATATTGTGTAGATCATGGAAGCTTGCATGTTTCATAATGTTCTTTGACACAGAAGCTTTGTTATTACAGTGTGGTTACATGTTGAACTTGACTGTTCACAAAGTATTATGTTACATAGCTATAATGTGTACCAATAATATAAGTTTTCAAGTACCTTTACTTTTCTATGCAGAATGTTTGCTGCACAGAAAGATTTTTGGTAGTCATGTATGGTATATACTGTTAACTGTATTACAATTTTAGATAACCACAGATGGTGGAACAAATTTTGGAGATGAACCAATACAGTATACTACACAACAATTTCCACTGGGAGGAGATAATTATTTAGTTGCTCCTTTTTGGGTGAATATTGATACAACGGTCAATGGAGATGTGTGGTTTCGGGAGAGCACTGTTCCTGCTCTTCTACAAAGAGCTGATGAAGATGTAAGAAGAGCATTTCCTTTTTTACCACAATTCTCAGCCACTCACCTCTTCATTGGTACTTGGGATGGTGTTGGGGCTCGTGGTGGGTCAACTTCTCAGGTAAGCAGAATTTGTCACTAATGTTAGAATGATACACCATAGTTCACTAAGATTTAGTAAAGTTTTCTTGTAAATGTTTTTGCAATATTCAAACAGTTGTCCAACTGACTGAAAGTTTAAATAATGTACTGTATAGTAATAAGCCTATGAATAGTACGTACATCCAATATTGTTATTCAGTGTGTAAACAGTGCTCAAGGTGGGGGGGGGGGAGAGAGCTGATGTGAAAATTCCAAAGGGGGACAAAGCTGAAACTGAAACTGCAAGCTGAAATTGGATTTCCACTATTTCTATTTCAAAAGGGTATTTTTTCACAGAAGAATCATAGGAATGCTTGTCTTTTTGCAGTGCTGGAATTTTTGTTAGGAATGCACCATAAAGTTCAGTGCATGTGTGCACCACATTTATGGCAGTGTCTTTAACAAATAAACTATACAGTGCCACAGTACAAATTTGGTACAACATAAATTAAAACAAGTTTGCTGTGCTGTAACTAGCATACTTTGTACAACAGTATACAAAGCACGCACGCACGCACACACAATTACACTAATACTCTGTTATGTTCTGTTTTAGAGAAATACATTTCAAATGGTGTTGGCAACTAATGGAGAAATGAGTTATGCCATACACTTGTATGCTGATGACTTAATTCAGTGGAGTTCAAGTGGTGGTACATTTGCTCAATCTGGACTTTCTTGCGGTAACATGGCTCTAACTCATCCTGCATCGGGTACATCTAACATCATCAACATCGATGATAGTACTAACACTGGAGAAAATGGAAAATATGTTTATTGTCTTACCGACTTAACAGAGCCATTAAGTATGTATTCACTTTAAATGTTATGTATGTACATATCATACTGTATATACATTATGTATAATATATGTGATGTGTTACGTAGGCTTCTACAGCCAAGATTCAAAATTGTACTTTTAAAACATGGCCAATTTTAAAATCATACAGCTATGCAGGCCAAAAATGACTGCAGTGATTATTAATAACAATAATATTACAAAATGTACTAACAAGAATATCACTGCAATTATTCCATGGCAGCTATTAAATCATCCAGGGCAATAGTACTATGCAGTATATGTATTGGGGATCATGAATGTTTGGGCTTTTCTGGCCAAAAATATCCCCTTAAAACCAGCCTTCATGGCGTCTTTGCAGTATTGGTTAGGTATAACCAAGTCCAAAAGTGCCTTCAGTATAACCTTAAATATTTCCAATAGGTTGCTATTAGTGCTGAAACGAATAGCAATTTTTACTATTTGAATAGTTGTGAACAAAACGACTGAATATTAGATTATTCTTTAAGCTTATACTTCTGTTGAATAAGTACTGAAACCTTTTGTTAGGGAGCAAGGTAGCTAAAGCGTAAGAGCTGCTTCTATAGTATCGTTTCTAAAATAGAGTTTTTACAGCAAAGAGACATCACTTCGTTTGCAATCTTAAGTTTCAAAACTGGTTTTTCCATCTGAATACAGTGTACAAAGTGCTAACGGTTATTCGAATAGTGTGTTAACAAATCGGATAGTGCCATACCGACTGAATAGTCAAATAACTGAATAATCGTTTCAGCACTAGTTGCTATATACTTGCTGCAAAATTAATAAAGAATTAGCTATTTAGTGGAATTTTCTACTGACAGCCTGCAGCTGACTGATTGATTCTTCGGACAAACATAACTTGATGATGGCTAAGACTGCAAGCTTTATTGTTTTACTGTTTGACATCACTTCAGCCCAAAAGGTGCCTTAATTGGTATACTGCAGTACCTACCTACATTTGCATTCTTCATGGACTTACCTGTGTCCTCCTTTGTGTCTCATTTTATCTTTGCTCAAAGTGTCGATTTGCAGTAGCACCATGCACTGGCTTGCTTCCCTTCATTAGTGCCGGGAATTATCCAAGTTTTTCTTTGTGATTGAATTGATTGCGATGGTCCTTCCTTCTCATAGTGTTTTTCATTTGTAACGCTGGATAATGGGCTAAACATAGCTGAAAATATAACATGCACAAGTTTGTCAGCCATAATTATGTTGTAAAAAGTAAACAAACAAGTATAAGGAATTTTAAGTTTGATTATACACCTGTAGGGATCATAGAAATAAAAAGTAGTAAAGCAAGGGAAGTCACATGCACTGCACCTGCAGATATACTAACGGACATTTAGTCCCTAATTCATTCATAGATATAGACTGAAGTAGGGATTAAATGTCCACCAGTATATATTTAGCAACCCCCCCTTGTTTTATTACTTTTCTTTCTATGATCTCTTGTGTTGAACTTAAAATTGTTTTTTCTTGTATTTCATACCCTGGCTGTTTTGTAAATGCACGACTCTTCATATTCAAAGTTCTGGTAATATTCGTTAGGCTTGAATACCAGGAAATTGTTGCATGACAATGAAAATGATGATCTTTGGCTCTCATCTCTGAGATGATAGGGTAAAATTAGGTGTGATATTGTATGTAGATGTCTTATCCAAATACAGTACTTCAATTGTGTTGATGGTCAATGTATTGTTAGGTGTGATGGAATTTCATATGACTGCAAAGAACTTGAATTTACAGTAGTGCAACTGAATTTGCTTTCCATGGCCAAACGTCGTACAGTACGTCTTGATGAGAGTAGAATACTCTGTTTCCATCCACCCACGTTCTCATTGAAAATTAATGATTTTTGTTGTTCTCCTGTCTAAATATTTTGTAGCAGACACGAAGCCTATTACTAATGCCAACCATTGTAAAAGAGCTTTGATACAAGAAAGAAACTGCTATGAATCTTAATGACTTCCATATGCACGTTAATTTACATAATTGTGTAAGAATTTAAATAAAAATAAACACGAGAAGGTGAATAAAAACACTACACATTAGTATTTAGGTACAAGCAAATAAGGTTGTAAGCTACAGTGTATTAAATAAAAGAGAGCAATGTTCACCTCTTTATATTACTGGTTGCCACAAAAGCTCAAGTGACCACAAACAGACTATACTGTAGTCTGACAAAAATTTTGTTTGAGAAATATTGAGTGTCACTACACTGCATCTTTATAGGTTCTGTATTTCATTATTAAAATAATTATAATAGCACTGCACATCTACACTCATTATTGAATACATATTATAATACAATTTTACTGTTGCATATACTGTATTATATGCAGTGAACTGACCTGCATTGACTTATACCTGTTACAAATCAAGCCTACATAATACTGACTCAGTGATGTACTGTATTTATCACCATATAGCTTGTGTGATAGATGGTCGGAATTACCAGATTGGAGAGCAGATACAACCAAACTGTTCTGCTAGATGTATATGTGAAGAAGATGGACAGTTTGACTGTGAAGCAGTTTCTTGCCCAGTTGATGGCCCACCATGTACAATTTTTGGGCATCCACACTATGCTACCTGGGATAATAGATTTTATCATTATAGTGGAAAATGTGAATACTATTTAGCTAAACCGTGTGACAGTGATGCATTTCTTATATCAACTGTCAACAGTCATTGTGGAATTTTTTCGTCTTGTGTTGAACAAGTTAGAATTGTGATCCCAGATCATAGTCCTAGAGAAATCTTATTGTCTAGTGGACACAGAAATAGAGCCACTATCACAATAGATGGGCAGTTACAAGAAGACACTGGTGATATAGCTATCATTGCATCACCTACACTGGAAGTAGTACGAGTTGGTGGAAATCCAATTGTGACCCTCAAGGGTCATGGTGTTCGCATAAAATATGATGGACATCGCAGTGCTAAAGTATATGTTGCTAAATCGTTGCGAGGGCAAGTATGTGGGCAGTGTGGTACGTATAATGGAAATCCATTTGATGACTTTACTACACCGGATGGTGACGTTGTAGTTTCACCAAATGTATTTGCAGATAGCTGGGGAGTCCCTGGTTGTTTGGCAAAAAGGGATGCATCAGGATATGAAGGATGTTACAATGATTCTGCTACTGTAGAAGAGGCACAAATGAGGTGCAATGTAATGACAGAGGGAAGTTTTGCTGACTGCAATGCTGTAGTGGATCCTACGTTTTATATCTCCGCTTGTGAATTTGACTACTGTTGTTGCTTGCTTGAAGAACGTGAGGAGTGCTATTGCAGTGCTTTAGCTGTCTATGCTGCTGCTTGTGCTGACGCTGGAGCTCAACCATCAAACTGGAGAGATGAATATGGCTGCCGTAAGCTTTGTATTGTACAATCACTATACCATGAAAGAATATTATAAAATTTATTGTTTTAGTGTTTAAAGTATGCAGTGTCATTGTTGGCTTAATTTTTATGCATAAACAAGCCCTATTACATCGAGGATGTTGGTGTATTATACATTATTGTATACTATGAAATTGATTTTGGTGCCTTTTAGCTGTCAATTGTTCAGATGGTATGGTATATCAGGAGTGTGGTCCAATTTGTCCTCAGACATGTGATAACAAAGATGAAAACTGTGATGGCGGTTGTGCTGCAGGTTGTTTTTGTCCTTATAAACAATATCTACTTGATGGAGTATGTGTGGATGAGGAAGTGTGTACAGGTAATGTATGTTTGTGTGTATCAGTGAATATACAGTAGTAGTTAGATGCATAAGACATATCTGCAAAATAAATTTTTCAGTGGCTTGTCTACACACCAAAAAGCAAAAAAAAGCAGGTTCAAGCCAATACACGTACTGCATGCTATGACAATTACACTGTCTAAATACTATGAAAACCTGTGTATACTTTTATTAATTCCTGCAGCATGTAACATTGATGGTGTTTTGTATGAAGAAGGTACACAACTACAGCCTAACTGCTCTACTCGTTGCACTTGTTATAATCGGGAGTTTCAGTGTGAATCACAACCTTGTTTGGCTGATGGAGCAACTTGTATTGCTGCTGGTGATCCTCACTACCAAACATTCGATCTCCATTACTATGAATTTCAAGGAGATTGTGAATACATCCTATCTAAACCATGTGACAGTGATGAGTTCACTGTTGTTGTCCGAAATGCTGCAAAGAATGCCTATCTCTCATCTGCAGATCAAGTAACTATTTCTGTTCCAGGAGATGGAGTAACCATAATACTGGGAAGGGGTAGTGGAGGAACTATTACAGTCAATGGTGTTCTAGAGTCTGATGTTAGTGTTGGGGTGATCTATCAGTCAGATAAAGTACAAGTACTGAGAGTTGGTGGACATCCACAAGTTGTACTTCTTGAGCAAGGTGTTAGAATATTTTATGATGGGGTAAATCGTGTTGAGGTCACTACATCTACCATATGGCAAGACAAACTGTGTGGACTATGTGGTAACTACAATGGTGATCCATCAGATGACTTCATGGATCAAGATGGTAATCAAATTGCCACAGCAGAACAGTTTGCTAGTAGCTGGGCTACAGGGGACACAACATCTTGTGGTATACTTGATGAGGCACCATTATGCGTTGGGGACGACAGAGAACAAGCCATAAAACGATGTGCTGTTCTGAATGGGGAATTTTTTTCACCATGCCATTCAGCACTTGGTTATGAGCCATTTGAAGATTACTGCATAATTGATGTCTGCAACTGTATTCATGAGAATATACATCAGTGCTTCTGTGAAAGTTTAGCTACATATTCTTCTGCATGCACGGCCGCTGGAGTGGTGCTGCAAGGTTGGAGAGACTACTATGGCTGTTGTAAGTTAAAAATACTAATACTATTAACACCATGTATACACATGATATGTATTACTCAAAACTGATAAAGTACATTTTACCACAAGACACAATACCGTGATTCTTATAAAATTGATTACTATAGTGCTCTACATCCAAGTAAAAAGACTGGGAGCACTTTGATGTATATCGCTTCATATTCAGCTTGCATGTTATTGCATTGTAATTGCCAGCATTACACATTTGTTACTGGACAATATAACTACTGTATTATCCAAGTAAATTCTTTGAAGTATGGCTAATGTATTATAAATATTTACATGTACTGTATTGTCTATTAATAGCTGATGGATGTCCAGTGGACATGACATTCCAGCAATGTGGTCCAGTGTGTCCTCAGTCATGTGATAGTACTGATGCGACTTGTCATAGTGGATGTGCTGAGGGATGCTTTTGTCCTGATGGACAAATTGTCAATCAAGATGGAGAATGTGACGACTTTATGCCTTGTCCAGGTGAGACAAATTCAACTGTAAATCTGCCCATGGTCTGTATATTCAGAAGTTTTTAATATAATTATATATACTGTCAAAAAGTTCTTTGAAATACTAATCAATCCAACCTAGGTCAGTGTGCAGTACTTACTGATCCTGATAATGGAATGGTGGACTGTTTACTGGGAGATGATGGAGTACCAACTGAAGGAGACACTTGCACTTACCAGTGTGATGATGGTTATGAGTTGTCTGGTGATATGATGAGGGAATGTCAGGGTGATGGGACATGGACTGGTAGTGATCCTACTTGTGATCTAGGTGAGAATAATATGCAGTCTGGATTTGATTTACTTTAAGTTATATAACAAAATTAGTTGTCTTCAATTGTTATATCATCAAATTACATTTACTGTATTTCAGTGATACAATGTCCCACACTTACTGCTCCTGATAATGGAATGATTTCTTGTACTGGTAATGAGGTTGGAGACACTTGTACCGTCTCATGTGATGATGGTTATGAGTTGGGTGGTAGTGAAACTAGGACCTGTCAGGGTGATGGTAGTTGGAGTGGAACTGATGCTACTTGTTCAGCAGGTATACAAATGACCCTGGATACAATATTTATAATTATATTGAGTTTATTATATCCACCATAATTACATATGTTATCTCTATCTCTTTGCCAGATTAACATGTTTAAATAATTTAAGCTAATTTTAATCCACTTTTTTGTGATTAGTAGATACTGTATGAATAAAACTGTGTTTTGACTTACTAGTACAATGTCCCACACTTACTGCTCCTGATAATGGAATGATTTCTTGTACTGGTAATGAGGTTGGAGACACTTGTACCATCTCATGTGATGATGGCTATGAATTGAGTGGTAGTGAAACTAGGACCTGTCAGGGTGATGGTACTTGGAGTGGAACTGATGCTACTTGTTCAGCAGGTATACAATAACCCTGGATTTATAATTATTAAGTTCATTATATCCACGTACGTCTGTCTCTATGCCATATCAAGATTAACATGTTTAGATTTCATTGATTTTCTCCAATGTAAAACATCGGTTATACACTAATCTCTCATATTTACTTGTGTATTTCCTAATTATAATCTATTTACTTTGTGATTGTTGGTACTGTATGAATAAATTTGTGGTTTTATCTTTCACTAGTTCAATGTCCCACACTCACTGCTCCTGATAATGGAATGATTTCTTGTACTGGTAATGGTGTTGGAGACACTTGTACTGTCTCATGTGATGATGGTTATGAATTGAGTGGTAGTGAAACTAGAACCTGTCAGGGTGATGGTACTTGGAGTGGAACAGATGCTACTTGTTCAGCAGGTATACACTGGATAAAATATTTATAATTCTTAAGTTCATTATATCCACATATGTCAGTCTCTATGCCATATCAAGATTAACATGTTTAAATTTTATTGATTTTCTCCAATGTAAAACATCGGTTATACACTAATCTCTCATATTTACTTGTGCATTTCCTAATTATAATCTATTTACTTTGTGATTAGTTGGTACTGTGTGAGTAAAGTTGTGTTTTTATCTTTCACTAGTACAATGTCCAACACTTTCTGCTCCTGATAATGGAATGATTTCTTGTACTGGTAATGGTGTTGGAGACACGTGTACTGTCTCATGTGATGATGGTTATGAATTGGGTGGTAGTGAAACTAGGACCTGTCAGAATGATGGTACTTGGAGTGGAACTGATGCTACTTGTTCATCAGGTATATTATAAGCACAATATGTATACATTAAATACATTGCCCATTAACCTCAGGGATCCTTACTATGGATTCCTGACAACTATGTATGTTTTCCAAGCATATGTGTGTATCTTTTGGTTATGGATACATTGAACATTATTTGAAGACAAAGCAAGGAGCAAAAATACCAGCATAATAGGACAAAACTCAAGCAAAATGCACATGACAATTTGCTTGAGAAAATTGAAAGCACATAACCGCATTAAATTAAGTCAATTTATGCATTGATGAAACTAAGATGTGTGTGATTCTGTCCATCTGTCAGAATTTTGCAATAGGAGTATCACAAGTGATTCACAACAAATAGAAATGCTCTAATCGAGCAGCTATCAATTGCATTTATTCTATTAGAACAACCCCTCTAAAAACCTTAGTGAACACAGCTCAACCTGAACTTGCATATGTGGTTAATAAATTCTAACATAGAATACTTATTGAGAAAAATTAATAGGAGGAAGACAAAAAGCATTATAAACTGATCCCCACCTTTGATATAATATTTTGAATACCACAATATCTGTAGTAACACATACCATACAGTATACATGTAATATATTGTATACAAATATATTAGTTTTGGCTTCTTGTCTGTAAATTATGAACTGCAAAGTCTGCTACATATGTTGTGCAAAACCAAGGTGTCATAAATGATTTACAATCATTGCATACAGCTTGGTTTACAATTTCATTTAGCCTAACAATTTTTAGATATCCATGTGCTGTATCTGCAAAATTCCTTACATTGTCTGAGTAGTTAGTACTGATCGCCTTCCCTCTTGTACAAAAAGGATTGCACCAGTCTTCATTGTGGTAATGTGTAAGGCTATGGTAGAATGATTGGCAGTCTTTTCAGTTAACTTTCGTCATCATGCTTGCCAGTTTATTAATATTAAGTACTGATGTCACTACTAGAGTTACAAAATACATGGTAAATAGTCACGCACGCTAAAGTAAGTTAATGACTAACAACACTATGCAGCTAAGTGGGCAGAGAGAGACGTTACTGAACACACTACAGTGTCATTACAGATTGCTATTCTACATGCACTTGCTCGAGTCACTTCTCAAGTAGAGTAATGCCCTCACCTAAATCCATACAATGTGTATATTAGACTTCCCAGATAATATTACATTGTATACTATTTCATAACTAAATAGTGAATTTAAAAATTGTTAATTTAGAAATGGAAGTAGGGATCAAGTGATAAAAACTACTGAAACAAGTGATTTGAATGATGGCAACTATTACAACATAGCTTTGTGGGGAAATCCTTACATTGGTATCTCACCACGTCACCATATATGTTCAATGCCAAAGTAGGGATTTCCCCACAAAGCTATGTTGTAATAGTTGCCATCATTCAAATCACTTGTTTCAGTAGTTTTTATCGCTTGATCCCTACTTCCATTTCTAAATTAACAATTTTAAATTCACTAGTTTGTTAACTTTTTTTGGTATAGGTATATAGCTATTATTGATCTTTGGCACTGACTGCTCTATTAGAGTATCTCGATCTTGCTGCTTGCTTTATGCAAGCTGCTCAATTACTAAATTGAAAGGCATGCAGGGTTTCTATCTCCTGTTTTCTACAATTAGTTACAGCTGGACCATTAATAATGGGCGTGGTCCACTGATCGTTAAGTACGAGCGCGCGCTCTGATTGATAAGGGCGTGGCAGTGTGTTCTTACTTCACTAGGCTGTTTGATCGCTTTGCAAGTGTTGCTATACAGGCATCTACTTGCCCTTACAGTACGGAATCCGTGATTAGTTTTGTGGCATCCGAATACGGCTGCTCTAAGGAAAGTGTCGATACGAATTATTAACGCCTCCGTGACTGAAAAGAAGAGGACGATCCGTAATTGAAGATAAAAGGAAAGGCAAAGCGCGGAAGGCAGACACTCGTCGGAACCCGAAAAGGCACATCCCAGCAGCGAGTTAAATATTGTGGCAAAGAATGGTCATACTTCGCTGCTTCGTTTGGCCTGTAGCCTTGCGAATGTGGTCAGGCAGGCAGGCTGGCAGGCAGGCAGGCTGGCAGGCAGGCAGGCAGGCAGGCAGGCAGGCAGGCTGGCAGGCAGGCAGGCAGGCAGGCAGGCAGGCAGGCTGGCAGGTAGACGAAAATTTCTGTTTTAGCGATTTTTTAGAAATACAATTCCAGCACTTTTCTAGTCGTTTCCTGATATATAACGCTAGAAATAAAGTTAGAAACTTGAAGACTCTTTAGTAAAAGGTTTATTTGCTGTGTGAGATATTTCTAGGATGATTTTTGAGGGATCGAAATTTGAGGCACGCGCCAAATCCACCCCGATCCCTACTTAAACAGTACTATCATACTGTTTGATAAGTTCTGTACAAATGCTGTCATTATATGTCAGTGTGTCATTTTGAAACAAATTTGCAGCTGGGTTGTGCCCAATTCTCACTGATCCTGAAAATGGAATGGTATTTTGTACACTGGGAGATGATGGGATACCAAGTGAAGGAGACTTTTGTGTATACCAGTGTGATGATGGTTATGTGTTGTCTCATGATCCTATCAGGGAGTGTCAGGGTGATGGGACTTGGACTGATACTAAACCAACCTGTGACATAGGTAAGAAATATGCTCTTACTTGACCAAATTGTTTATCTATTAGTATTCATAACTGTTGATACAACAACAAAGTAATTCCTCATTGAGTTGACTGATTATACCAGAATATAGTGTTATATGGTAGTTTTAGCAATTAAATTTTTCAAAATAATTTATTGCTTTTTTAAAGAAGTTGAGTTGTCAATTGTCAAACGTAGAGATGGTCACATTACTGCTAATTCATTATCACATTTGTCGTATTTTACTAGTACAATGTCCCACACTCACTGCTCCTGATAATGGAATGATTTCTTGTACTGGTAATGAGGTTGGAGACACTTGTACTATCTCATGTGATGATGGTTTTGAATTGGGTGGTAGTGAAACTAGGACCTGTCAGAATGATGGTACTTGGAGTGGAACTAATGCTGTGTGCGCACAAGGTATAGTGTGAAGGGTGGGAGGTTGTCATATGCTTTTGATTAGACAGTGTTGCATGTCACGTAAGCTTCACGAAAAGGCATCTAAGAATGCACAGCAACTAACAATGGGACCTGTTTTAGCAGCCACCTGTATAGTAAAGCTATACATTCCCTCAGTGAGGCATTTATACAGTAGTGCAACTGTATGTACCAGCATACTGATTAAGGCCAATAAATTTTAGCTCAAAGGTTACCAGCTTAGGGGCATAGTTGTTGGTGAAGTAATATCCTTTAAACTAGTTTCCACTGTAGTAGCCTGCAAATATGTAAGTTGTTATCCATCTTTTCTGTTTAGTATACATACAATATATGGTATCACAGATTTTATTACATGTATTTCTACCACAAGGCACTGCATGCCCACCACTCGATGTTCCTGATAATGGAATGATCGATTGCTCGATTGGAGGTGATGGAATAGCTGTTCCTGGTGACACATGTACCTACACTTGTGATGATGGTTACATGGTGGATGGTGACATGACTATAACATGTGGTGATGATGGGTCTTGGAGTGATAACACTCGCTGTAAACTAATACGTAAGTCCTGTAGTCTTCATTGTGCTCTCAATCATGATAAAATACAATGTATAGATGCAGTTTAACATATTTACATTATTTTACCAGTATTTCTTCCCTGGTTTTGAACTGTACGCAAGTGCTCTCGGTGAATACATGTAGTAAAAATTTGAAAAAACACTGCCATGATAAATCTATGTTTCTGTATTGTGTCCAGTTAGAAATATTATACTCCATCCTCACCAATAGTATTCCAGTATAAAATATAATGAATAATATTCCCCAGTAACATGCCTGACTGAAGTAATTATAGTCACAGGCATTACTAGAACCACCCATGATTGAGATAAAGCAACTCCTACATTGCAAGCATAATCACCCTTTTCATCTGATCACTTTAAACTGGAGTCCTCACTTTAAACTAGGTTGAACTGGGTAGGTCACAAACAGTGGACCTGGCAGGGGACCAAGGACCTGGGACCTGCAGGAATCTAACTCTTCTTGGAATTTTATGCACTTCACAGTATTCTATACTTGTACTTTTACAGTACCTTATGTTGTTTCAAAACCAAAAAAAAATTCACCATGTTCTAATCTCTAGGTTTACCTTTCTTCACATGTAAAGATACACAAAGATTTACTGTGCAGAGGAGAAAGACATGGCTTTAGGAATTAGTGCACAATCGATAACACTGATAATTGTTCAGATATTTAAAGCTGGTTTTTACCAACACGATTACACCTGTTGTATAATACCTACTATAAGCATCAAAACCAGGGATATGATATATATTATATATGTGTGTGTATATGTGTGGTCATATAATAATACAATAAATATTCAATGTATTGTTGATGTATTGTCTTCAATGTATGTTCTCTGCTTCCACAGGATGTGAAGTGTTACGTGCTCCTCAATATGGTTCAATCAATTGTTCACTGGGTGATGATGGAATACCCACTCCTGGAGACAGCTGTAGTTTCTCATGTTATGAAGGCTACAATATTGGAGACACTACCGCAACTACCTGTAATGATAAGGGCAACTGGGCACCAGCTTTAGCAGCTGAATGTGTGATTGGTAAGTATTGTATGCACAATTGATAGCATTAATGTGTCATATGCACCAACGTATGTACATTATGTGGTTATGCTTTGTATCATAGAAAAAGCAAAGTATCAAATTTACAAGAATGTTGTACCTATCTGAATAAGTAATTTCAGGCCTTCAACCAGTATTTAAGTTTGTGTTGGATTCTGTTAGGCTTGAGTCAAATATGCTCAAAATTTTGTCTAAAATGCTTTCAAGAATTTTCCAAACTTTTTTCATCTATTATTCTCTTCAGTGTTCTCATTATGTTAGCAACATTTCTTTGGAACATTTTAATCAGTGAATGCTCTATTACACTATATCACTACAAAGTGACTGCTCTATTAGGGAGTATTGATCTATGTTCATGGAATTAAGCTCCATAGTTTGAAATATCCACCTAATATACTAGCGTTATGCTGTCATAGCACTCCAGCCAATTATGCTTTTTATTATGCTGCCATATTTGATCAGTCCTACATTCTGTTCAAAAAAGTAGACTGGTTCAGCATGGTGCAAATGTCTAAAGCACACCATGGACAAGCATGCTATAACTATAAGGATTCTGAAGCATGCACTAAGAAAAACATTGATGTCATGGTATAATCTTGCTTGGATTGCTAATGTATGTACATATGTACATATGTACATATGTACATACGTACAAGAATATATATTCTATTAAATGTTCCAATTAACAAACTGTGACCAGATCTGCAAATGGTGGTTCCAATTGCATGTACCTACAACCCTTAACTTGACTTGTGAATTAGGCACCAACATGAAACTTGGCCACATTATACCCCTGACATACCACTATTGGTTGGTATAAAATACATAGAGATTAAAAACATGAGCAATTATGGTTAGTCAAACTTGAGGCTATATGACTCCTTCAGTATATTCAGTCACAATATTGTAAATAAGTTAAGATTGACAGCTGAGTGTATAATAATCAGTTACTAGCTCTAATAGCATTGATACTAGATGGTAATTTAGAGATGGTTTTCTAAAATTATGGTATAGAAGTATGGAAGCATTGGGATGTGTACTAGCTAGAATTGAAATTATGGTGGATTGTAATGGCAATTTCCAGGCCCACATACACTCTCCTGGAACTTTGGATGCACTATAATAGCACAATATTCACACATACACATACACTTACATACTATAAGCAGACCAAGCAAACATATAGCATATTGAATGTAATATGTGACCAAGCATGTTGTATGTGATATTAAACACTGCTTAAATTTCAGATGGTTGTCAAGTAAATTCAGTTGTTGATGGATCTATCACTTCAATGAATAAGAGCATAACAGTCACTTTCACTTCTGATAGTACAAATCCAAATATATTTTTTGACTGCAGAATACACAAAAGGGACTTTGCGAATTGTAAGTAGATTGATATATTAACACGCCATACAGTGTGTATTGCCTTCTGTAGGCACCAGCCCTCTCACCTATACAGAAGATGATGGTGTGAGAGAAGGAGAAAATATTGTTAGGGTGCGAGCTCAGTGCTCTGGTCAGATCAATGATCGTCCAACACAAGACTTAGACATTGGTATGTTCATGGAATTAGTGTGATATTACTGTAGGTACTATCAATAATTTTGAGCATAACAAGTGCCTGAAACATCAAGTATAATGCTAGCTACATAATAGGTAGACTAATTGTACAATAGTACAGGTACAGGTGTCAAGGAAAAAGTTGATAGAACAATCATATCATTAACTCTAATAGAGTAGTCAGGTATTATTGTTACTATAATTAGTGAATATGTGGATGTTTGGATGACGTGATTGGATTAGGAAATTTTCAATTTGATCAGTTTAAAAAAAATGTATAACACAGTATTGTGTTGCACTTTCAAGCTACTTATGACAAAGGTTATGTTTTTCCAAACTATTTGACAAGTTGGTCACATATTCTGTACATGTATAAGAACTTTTGATCTAAAATGTACTCATTTGTGTTTACTGCTTTCTGCAGACATATGTTGTCCCCTCACTCTTGGAAATGGGACAGTTGATTGTGAGCTAGGGGATAATGGAGGTCCTAATGCTGGAGATAATTGTACTCTGACTTGTGATCGTGGCTACATTTTGGATGGTAGTGACTCCAGGATGTGTACAGATCTTGGGACATGGACTGGTGATGAAACAACATGTACTGCCCGTAAGTATGTATACACGATCGTGTGAAACTTCAAACAAACTGCCAGGTGTATGTTTAGGCATATAGACCTCAAACCACAGGCAGCATATACCTATGCATAACTGGGAAGGTAAGTAGGTAAGGATAAGGTAAGCCTGCAGTTAGGTAAATATAATACTCACCTGTGGTTTGAGGCACGTGACACTAATACGTGTCATGCCTATTTGCAGGCTAATAGCCCTATGGTGGGTGGCAGTATGATCAGTCACCCAAGCAAGTGCTGGCAAATAGCCCACCAGCGCCGGGTGACCAATCACCCCTGCCAGTAAGAATCCACACACTGGATTCATACTATAGACATACCTCACAACTTTGATGATGGGTGGCAGCAAGTAACGTTATGAACGGACAAGTCCTAGGGATATGTACAGAAAATGTTTACTGTTACTAAGTCCCACAATCCAATTGATCTTCTATTTCAGTTACTAGAGGATGCCTACAAACAGCTCTACTCTGCCAAATTAATGCAAATTATGCATGAGTTCATTTGTTAAGTTAATTTGTGTGCATTTGATGTGTTAGTGTTTCATGTTGTGTATGTTCATTACGAGGCATGCTATACATCATATCAAACAATGCCTATTTGGTGTATTGCACTTGTTATATATACACCTCTCCTCCTTACTCATTGGAAGTTTACTGTTGATAAGCCCCTCGGCTTTGCCTCAGGGTTTATCAACATCACCAACATTGCATTTCCTCTGACATAGCAGTCGGGATGTATATAAGTGCAATATACCTAGTAGCCATGGTTTATATATTACACACACACACACACTCACACACACACACTCACACACGCACACGCACACGCACACTTACATGCACACGCACACACACACTATATTATTATTACTGTGCAAGACAAAATAGAGCATAAAAGCACACTGTAGTTATAAATTACAAAGTAACACACACACACACATGCACATGCATGCGCACACACATACGCACACACACACATGTACACACACACACATACATGTACACACACACACATGTACACACACACACACATGTACACACACATGTAAACACACACGTGTACACACACACACATGTACACACACATGTACACACACATGTACACACACACACACACACACACACACACACACACACACACACACACACACACACACACACACACACACACACACACACACACACACACACACACACACACACTCACACTCACACTCACATATAGTATATCTATATATATATATATATATATATGCAAACAGAAGGAAAAGTTAGGAATTTTAAGTTGGGATTAGGGATCAAAGAAAAAAGTAGTGAAACAAGGGAATAGCTAAGAAACAGAGTGGTTTTCTATACCTGCAGATACACCACTGGACATTAATTCGTACACTTCAGTCTATAACCATGACTAAATCAGGTCCAATAGTATATCTGCAGGTATAGACAACCTCTCTTGTTTCACTACTTTTAGTTATTCCCTTGTTTCACTACTTCTTTGATCCCTAATCCAACTTAAAATTCCTAATTTTTTTCTAGTTGTTTGTTTACTTTTTAACCCTCAAACCCACAGCCATTTAAAAAAATGCAAGCACTGAAAACGCATTGTCCAGTAAACTGGATTTTAAGCACACCTCTTAAAACAAATTCTCATAGTACAGTGTACAATAACTCTAAGTCCTTGAAATTAGGTTAGGTAATCCTAAGGCTGCAGACATGTTGCTGTCAGACCTTCAGTGCTGGTCACCGTAAAGTGTTAATAATAATAATAATAACGCCTTTTTACTCACTGTAAATTTTTGGTTTAATGGTCCCATCCTCTGTTGCATTCTTCCAACCTAGAACTTTACGCTGTGCATTAAAATTACAATGGAGGTATCTCTTGATTTTCTCTATTCACATTATGATGGATAAAAGGCCATAACTTGGCCGTATATTGTCGTATTGACTTTCTCTTGATGTCATGTTGCTTGTGAAATGCTGATTCAGTTGTTATAATATATTACATGATTTATTTAATGGCCAGCAAACACAGTGACGATACGAAGGTAAAATAAAATAATTCAACACTTTGTAATGGATGAGTTCCTCATTGTATGTTAAAACATTATATACACAGTTAGATAGTTTGCTCCATGCCAATTAATAAAATCTGCACTTCTAAGAGACTGGATGAATGTTTCACAAGATGTGGCTGTTTGAAACCATGCATGTAAATTGGCATAAAGTATTACTTTTTAAGTATTACAAGTTTTTTTTTTTTAATCCAGGTTTCTGTACTATGAGAGTTTAAGGGTTAATAAAACAATTATGACTACTGAACCTGCACATAACCGCATCAAAAGAAAAGAGTGGCACCATTCATGCCATGAAATACTATGACAACTCAAAATTTTATGACCCAAATGTGGTATTCATCAAGCTGTTGTTCAGCATTAGTGTTTACACTCATTAGTCACTACCTTGAATTACAGCAAAATTAATACTGTGAAATGATCCAACAAGTGCTTAATATATTAATATTATAATGAATCTACTACATAAGGTGCATTGTAATGTATATGTATATTTTCTTTACAGCTGACTGTGAAGTTACAATGCTTGATGCCAGTATTTCATCAAATGACTTAACCATAACTGTTGAATTTGCTGCTGATGATTCAAATGCTCTATACGACTGCAAATTGAACAACCGACAATTTGTGGAATGTAAGTAAGGATGTAATGATTGAAACATTTGTGACCATATTTGGAAAAACCAGCCTATGACCACTCAAATGTTTTGTACAGCATTTCAAGCAATATCAGCATTACTGTAATTAATATAAATTCTCTATCTTAAATCTGTGAAATAATCCAACAAGCACATAACTGTCTTTATGGTAACACAGCAAATATGTAGTACAATCCTTATTATTTCACTTGTTACAATAGGGCTAATTTTCTAAAATCTGATCAGTAATGCACAACAATGAACACTGTATTAATGATGGATCAGTGCTAATTTAGGTGAATTATTTTCAGCAAGAGTTGACAATTGAAGAGTGCTAATATCAATGTAGCATGTACGAGGCCTGGAATCAAGTTTAAAATAAAATACTTTACGATCAACTGTTGTTAGACAAATGTTGAATAGTGTGATTATGGTTGAACCAAGAAAGGCAAATGTTTTATTTGTAAATGTAGGGGTAAGATTACACTCTCATTTGCACTAAAATTCTGCTGAATGCAGATACAGTGTAGCAAGACAAACCCCGGTCACAGAGAGACAGAAGTGTGGTCAAGCACTTCTTCTAAAACGTAATTAAATGTTAGAGCAGCCAATGAACTTATACGGATCTTGCATCATTGTCCCAGTTTGGGTAGGAGTGATTTGTAGATTTTAAGACTAAGTCGCTATTTATTTTACTAAAGCATGGCACTATCGATCATCCACCTTTATTTTAAATGGTTACCTAATTGTTGAGGTACTATCACTCAAATTCTGCATTTTCTGTTTAAATTCTTTAACTAGGGGCCATGCTAAAACTAAGCGAGGAATGTCTCAGCTACAGCACATATCTTCCTTTTTGGACCTTACTGGTCATTCTATGATGATACACAAATCTTTTGTTCTCTCCTGTTTGGTACATGGCCACCTACTTGATTTCAATATTGCCAAAAGCACCTTGAGTGTCTGGATGCTCTTTGCAATCAAGTTGCCATTATCTGTCATGTCATCTTTCCATCTCTGGAATCATGCCACTATACTGCAGCAGTTGGACTTGCATAAGTCCGATGGTAAAGGTCGTGATAATTTCCTATCATTTTATCCTCCTCATTTTGATACAAATTCCACCAGGATATCCTCTCACTTGAGTCATTTGTCAAGATCCTGCCCAGCCATATAGATTTTACAATTCAAAATTGCTTTAGAAGTTGCTGGCATGCAATAGTTCCTTTGGTATAGAATACTTTACTTCCTACTTTGCTGCTGCAGGGGCTTGCATTCCATTATGAATTGATACTATTGCCATTATTGTTGCTTATTGTATTACACTGCACTCAATTTATTCATGTATTACACTGCACTCAATTTATTCATGTACACACTTAATATTATGATGTTGTCCTTATAGGTACCAGTCCTTTCACCTATGCTTCACAGCAAGTAAGACCAGGTGATAATCAAGTGAGAGTTAGAGCTAAATGTCCCGGCCAAATTGGTAACTCTGCACTCCAAGTGTTACATATACGTAAGTGTATATATAAGAAATAAACTATTCATATTTATAGTGTGAATAAATATCATGTTGCTTATGCATGCACTTTGGTTTCTCAAACCTAATATGAGTTAATTTTGTAATTGTGACTGGGCCTACGAAAACAGGGCATGTAGCACAAACTACACCCAGTCACACTACAGGTCATATCTCAGTACTGGAACAGAATATTCGCATTTTGTAACTTGCATCATGATGCCAACTAAATGCTTACTAAGCGCTGAAAATTGCATTGCCATAGCATAATGGTACAAAAAGTTATGAGTGATGGAAGTTTGAAAAAGTAGGCAAAAATCATGTGCCCACATGCCCTATTTTCACTGGCCCAGCTGCATTTATAATGTCTTCCTGCAACTATATACGTAGTTAAATGATGTGAGCACTTTTAGATGACCAGCAAATTGTGGGAATGTAAGCTACATAAGATGATTGCATGTAACAATCTGACTGCAATAATTGCATGTAAGTATGTAGGACATTTTACCTGCTAAATAGATTATCCAGCGATTTGTGATAGTAAGCAGCTAAAGTTTTCTCTACATAGAAGTTAGTGATAGCAGTCCGAATTGCTTGATGGGTAGTATTTTATATAATAGTTAGACATAGAAACACAGAGTTCTACGGAGCTTAGAAACCCAAAAGGCCCTGTGTTGTGGTGCACAAGCGAAGCAAGGGTGCTACTATAGGGCCTGAGGGTTTCTAATTTCTGTAGAACCCTGTGTTTCGATGTCTAACTAATTTAGACCACAGCTCGTTCATGTACCTTCGCTGCTGCTTGTTGTACCTTTCCAGCTGTTTGTAACACGAGAAATGTAGCGTTGGTAAGTATAACAAGCCCCCTGTAATTTGTAACGGCACTTACTGTCCAGTTAAACGTCCATGCGTTGCCAATGTTACAGGCGTGTAATTGTCGTGTTTTATATTGCCCCAGAGACAGGAATCATGAACAAGGGATCTACAGAATTTAGATACCTGTAAGTTGCCAATGAAATTCGCGTATTTCAACTTACTGTAGTATAATTCAAGCACAAACCACGCTTACAGGATAGGTATAAACCATGATCAATAAGTTGGGTTCAAAACGTGTACACATTATTTTAGAAAGAATAAAGTACGCTATGTAACTAGCTGGTGTGACCTTTAAGTCATGGACTCTACTATAGCTGTAATACAGTTTTCAGTGAATCTTCTCTACACATGGCCTTGAACGCTCTGTAAAAGATGAATATAAATATATGCATGTGGAAGCTCTCAATCAAATTCCACAGTAGTTAGTTTATGTTGTGAGCATTATTTTGGCAATATGGCTAGAGTTAGGTGAGTAAGCAGCAAAAAACAGGCAATGAAACAGCACTTCGGCTTGATATAGACAGACTGAAGATGATTATTTAGAAACATAGAAAGTACTATGCTTAGATTAGCTACTGCTCTAGAACCCACTAGAACCCAGGGTTTGGCTCATGTTGTTTAATATGGGTTTGTTTATAAGGAGCTTCATACTGCACTTTATAATATCATAGAAATATGTGAACCACTCACTCTTGACGATGGAATGATTGATTGTGACTATGGAGACAATGGAGGTCCTAATGCTGGGGACATGTGTAGTTTTACATGCGATGCTGGATTTGATCTAAGTGGAAGTGATTCTAGGACATGTTATGAAAATGGAACATGGAGTGGGGAAATTTCCATGTGTACCGCTAGTAAGTTATTCAGTGATGGCTTTGTGTGTATGAATGTACATGTAGTATGAGGTGATCTCTAGTCAGTTTGTACTTTCATAACTGTTGGTTTCTCTTTAAGTTGTGCTGTTGCCAAAACAATTAGTAGTGTTGAATAGCTCGGCAATAGCTGTTAATCTAAATTGTTTTGATATCAGCATGAATATGTGAGTTAAGATGTTCCTAAAACATCATAAACAGCTAGTATTGGACAAGTACAAGATGTAATCAAACTTGTTGTTCCAGTAATAAAGTTAATAAAGCCATTGGGAGTGCACACATGTTCACATGTTTGATATTACTGTTATTAATGAGGCTTGGGTGAATGTGAACAAAATTGTAGTTAGTATCCCTGTTGTTTTGTAGTCAATCCCATTAAATGTTACTTATTAAAATTTACTTGTAAATAACAATAGTGACTTTCACCAAATATGCTATACCATATTCAATTACTTTTATTACTGTGCACATCGCTTCTATACAATTCAAAGATGTCCAATATGCTGTAGTTTTTAATAAAATAATTGTGCAGGCGATCAGTGCTTCTTCTCATTCTGATCATGTCAATTTAACATAGGCCAGAGTGATCCATGGGTAATATCTTCAATTTTTATGCATACACATATCTTGCCATTGAGGAATATAACTGCTACAATGTACACTGTAGGTCAATTATCAGACAACAGATGTCCACTACTTCCTGACCCAGATGATGGAAATGTTACATGTTCACTAGCACGTGATGATGTTCCTGCTGATGGAGAATCTTGTGGTATCACATGTGATAGTGGCTTTGATCTGTCTGGTAGCTCCAGTAGGACTTGTCAGATACAGAGTGGTAGAGGCAGGTGGACTGGCACTGCAGCAACTTGTAGAGGTATGTATTCTGGTACTAGTAGTTGTATATACATTAGCTACTGCATAGCAAGATTAGTACAGTACATTTTATTTATTTACAATGCAAGCTTCAACTTACTACTCCCTTAACTGGTTTTTTGGGGTAATAATTATTGGTAGGAAGACGGTGATACCTGTCTACTAATAACACCTTGGGACTGACCAAAGTGTCCTGATTGTCAAAGTGTTCTGATTTTCCAGGTCAGTTTACACACTAAGGGATATTTTGGAACCATTACCAAGTGTCCAGATTATACAGGTGTCTTCATTTTCAAGTGTCCTGATTACATGTAGCAGGTTCCACTGTATGCAGTGTAATAAGATCCATACTGTAATAATTTGGAATTTTATATGTATATTATGCTAGTAGCAGTCATTGTATAAAAAGTGCTAAATATGAGGTACAGTATAGTGTAACGGGGGAATTTTGACAGTTCATCAATTTCTAGTTTTATACTATTACTAGAATGGTAAGGCTTTATATGTGACCAAATTTTGGAAAATCACCCTTATTGTCACACCTGAAACAATTAGAATTTTTGAAACTAGCATGGTGCTGTTAATAGCAGAAAACACTTTTCAAATATTTCTAAAATTTCTCTTGAAATTCAAGGTATTTGTGGTTTTAAGGGTAGGAATTTAACTTATAATGCTGTGTTTCAGAACTTAATATTTAATGCGTTGAATGCGCAATTATGCACCCATAAGGATGATTTTCCAAACTTCGGTCACATAATATCATAGTTTCATAGATCTACGTACGGTGGAACCTCCCTTAACTGGACCTCTATTTATCCAGGCACCTCCATTGTCCAGACAGCCCAAATTGGTCATGTGGCTTGTAGTTTATTGACCAATGAAGTTTTGTTTAGATGAAAGCACAAGGAGGGAACCTAAAGGTTGCTGTTTACCTGTTTATTGGCTTGTTTATTCTACTAATAATAACTACCACTTAGTTGCTAGGTGATAATGCATTTTTACAGCCCAGGGGAGTGACCATGAATACTCTGTAGTGACTTCCCCCTCTGCCCACTAAACTGCATAGCACTAACTGATAACAATAACAACATTACTTGTATTTAAGTTAGTCACTTTAGCATAATAGCATGTTACGGACATTTCTGAGATACGGACAGTAGTATGTACCAGACTTCCCGGATAAGAGAGGTTCCACTGTACATGGAAATTCTAGAACATTCTTTTTAGAAGTGCTCAGAAAAGTGTGTGCTCTATTAGAGTACTATCCACCACATTGTAATGATTCCTGCTAGCTTGTAACTCTTAACTTGTTATACACTGTCATTTTTGTTTGACATTATTCATCATCGGTGATTCTGTAAACATTGTATGAAAGGAAAGAATGGAGCAGAGGCAGCTATGATTGTGTAACAAAACATGTGCAATTGCTATAATATAACAAGCAATGTACTGTAGCCATTTCATGTGGTTTTTGGCTATGTTCTGCCTGTTACACAGCCCTGCACACAGAGAACAACATATGAAGCTATCCTACATCATATCTGCCCACTTCTACTGTTGGAGGAATGATACAAAAATTACAGAGAATTTCTGCATGATAGGCAACACAATTCCATTGGTGCACTACCACGAACTGACAGCTTATACTGTAAGTGAAAACTAATGGGACACAAAGGAGGACAAAATTAATTTCATGCATAAAATGCATGTACTGTGGTGTGCTAAAAGGCATTTGTTGGGCTTTAGTGATGTCCAACTGTGAATTCAATGTATCAGACTGATAGTCTGAAACATCAGTTCTGCAGAAAAAAAATTCCACTGTTTTTAGCAAAGCTTTGAAAGTGTTTCAGGCAAACTGAAGGCACTTTTGGGCATGATTATTATATTCCTGACCAAACTGTGTTTTCCTTATGTCCTAAGTATATCAATGTGAAGTTGTTCACTAAAAATACCTTTTGGCATCATAATTAAATTAAAGATGCTTCAAACACTGTATATATTAGAAATATATTGTATATTAAGGTTATACATCTTTGGTTTGTTGAATTGTAGGAAAGCCTTTTGTTCAATAAATAAAATAACAAAATAATTAGTGTTTATATTTGTTGTCTTACTCAAGGTTGTTCACTCACCTCAATCAGTGCTGATGCTCAAGTGTCACAAAATGATGTGACGGTCACATTTTCTGCTGATCCATCTCATTCTGAAACTATGTTTGAATGTAGATTGGACAGGAAGAGATACAAGAGTTGTAAGTGATAATTATTATATATGTTAAATTACTGATTCAGGATACATTGAGATGTAATTTTCAAATGTGACTGGATTTAAGATAACCCAGCTTCTAAATCCAAGCTCACTTATTTTGCTTGTAGGCAGGTGGCAAGTTCCATTGTTCCATTATGTTGACACTCTAACTGTATTAAAGAGTGCGGAAAAAAGTTGTGAAGTCAAAGGTGGCAGCCATGAAATGGTGTAGATGATAATAATGCTTTGTGCATTATTAAAAATTATATACATTTACATCATTGCAGCCATTTCATGTATGAACACAACTATGACTGGTATAGAGTTGTGTCTGATAAGAGCCCAGACTAAAACTAAAATACTGTAATTTATTGGAACTTTCTGGCTTCACAAAAAAGCTACATGGACATGCAGTGGAAGGGAAATAAGAAATCAATTTGGAGGGATGTTAGCAATAAAAAACTGGTAATTTATGAATTACAATATAATTATAAATATAAGGAATTACATGTGTATGCAGTTAATAATACAAAATGATGAACTTTAAAATATTTAATAATCTTATCAAGGAATTACAGTAACACCTGGTTTTGAGAATTAGTATAACATTGACTTGTATCTCTTCTTCTAAGTCATCACTACTGTCAATAATGATTTTTTTTGCACTTTGTAAAGGCACGAGCCCTGTGACCTATAACAATTTGTCAAGGAGACGTCATGCTGTCATTGTGAGGGGGAGATGTCCTGGTGACGACAGTTTATACAAAAGAACAAAGGTCCAGTTTAGGATCCGTCGTGGTAGTCAGAACTAAGGAAGTTCAACTACAACTGGAGGAACTGTACACACATTTGACAACAGTAGCATTTTTGTTACACTTTGTTAGATTGAACTATTACATTAGAATTAGCAAACATGTACAAAATGTAAGCTCAGTTTGTGAATGTATGTAGTTTTTGACGCATAAAATTTTGCAATGTTAAATTACACCTGAAACACCTCATAATTTATCGAGAGCAGTATAACTGGATAACTAAGTCTTTACAGTACAATCATATTAGCAATTCACTGATATAAAAAAGTTGTGGAACAAGCTACTATACTGTATGTGAATATTTGAGCATGTACGGTAGATGTCTGAAAGCACGTACACAATTTTAGCTAGGCCTGAGTCAAATATGCTCTAAATTTTGTCCAAAATGCTTGGATTGCTTTCAGGAAATTCCCAAAATTTTCACCTATTATGCTCATTCAATGTTCCCATTATGCTTGCATAATGCACCTAGGTTAGCAATATTTCTTGCAATTATTTTGGAACATTTTAAGTGACTGTTCTATTAGAGAGTATCGATCTAAGGAGCTATGTACAATGCACTATTGCAGTTTGCAGATTCCACTGATTATCAATCTATTTTCATGAAATTAAACTCCATAGTTTGAAATATCCAACTAGCATTGTGCTGTAATAGCACTCCAGCCTAGTGATGTGTGATATGTGATTATATCAAAATACCATGATAAAATTTTTTATATCGCGCATATCGTGATATGATATAGAAATTATCATGATATAAGCCTAGGTATAGATTTTAGCTATAATCAGAGAAAAATGTACTCCAGATGTCATTGTACATTTTTTTTATAAAGGAGCTTGCAATGTTGTATGCTAGTCATGTACTGTGTTGTATTGTACTTCTAGTACATCAGTGCTACAAGTGTCATCAGTGTAAATACAGTAGCTGAGTGATGAGTTGTATATCGTGATAGATATCATCTAATTCAAAACAGCCAAGCTGTAAAAAAAGAGTGCGGCCCTGAGAAAGGCTATGGTGAAAAAAGATGTGAAATCCAAGGTGGCGGCCAAGAAATGGCTGTGATGGTAGGTTAATGGTAAAAATTTTAATAACAACAATTCAGGTGAATTTGGTGCCGCTTGGTCTTGGCACAAAATTCACCTGAATTGTCATTATTAAAATTTTTACCATTAACCTACCATCACAGCCATTTCTTGGCCGCCACCTTGGATTTCACATCTTTTTTCACCATAGCCTTTCTCAGGGCCGCACTCTTTTTTTACAGCTTGGCTGTTTTGGATTAGATTTCACTTCTTTTTGTATTTGTATACCCCAAAGCCGGCCATAAAGCCGGCCTATGGCCGGCTTTAGGGCTTTTTAACCTGTCATTTTTTCTTTACTACAGGAAGAAGAAAAGATGAAGCAGGGTGATTTCTTTGTAGCTAACCTCTCTGCAAGGTGATCCTTCTTACTGATCTCTCTACCGGATGACTTGTTTGTAGCTGAACTCTCTACAGGGTGATTTGTTTGTAGCTGAACTCTCTACAATGTAACTTCTTCTAGCTGAACTCTCTACGGGTGGCTTGTTTCTAGCTGATCTCTCTACAGGGTGACTTGTTTCTAGCTGAACTCTCTACAGGGTGATTTGTTTGTAGCTGAACTCTCTACAAGGTAACTTCTTCTAGCTGATCTTTCTACAGGGTGATTTGTTTGTAGCTGAATTCTCTACAGGGTGATTTGTTTGCAGCTAAACTGCTACAATGTAACTTCTTCTAGCTGAACTCTCTACGGGTGGCTTGTTTCTAGCTGATCTCTCTACAGGGTGACTTGATTCTAGCTGAACTCTCTACAGGGTAATTTGTTTGTTGCTGAACTCTCTACAATGTAACTTCTTCTAGCTGATCTTTCTACAAGGTGATTTGTTTGTAGCTGAATTCTCTACAGGGCAATTTGTTTGCAGCTGAACTCTCTACATGGTAGTTTCTTTTTAGCTGAACTCTCTACAATGTGACTTCTTCTAGCTGAACTCTCTACAGGGTGACTTGTTTCTAGCTGATCTCTCTACAGGGTGACTTGTTTCTAGTTGAACTCTCTACAGGGTGATTTGTTTGTAGCTGAACTCTCTACAAGGTAACTTCTTCTAGCTGATCTTTCTACAGAGTGATGTGTTTGTCTCTACAGGGCAATTTGTTTGCAGCTGAACTCTCTACATGGTAGTTTCTTTGTAGCTGAACTCTCTACAATGTAACTTCTTCTAGCTGAACTCTCTACGGGTGACTTGTTTCTAGCTGATCTCTCTATAGGGTGACTTGTTTCTAGCTGAACTCTCTACAGGGTGATTTGTTTGTAGCTGAACTCTCTACAAGGTAACTTCTTCTAGCTGATCTTTCTACAGGGTGATTTGTTTGTCTCTACAGGGAAATTTGTTTGCAGCTGAACTCTCTACATGGTAGTTTCTTTGTAGCTGAACTCTCTACAATGTAACTTCTTCTAGCTGAACTCTCTACAGGGTGACTTGTTTGTAGCTGAACCCTCTACAGGGTGATTTGTTTGTTGCTAAACTCTCTACAAGGTAACTTCTTCTAGCTGATCTTTCTACAAGCTGATTTGTCTGTAGCTGAATTCTCTACAGTGCAATTTGTTTGCTGCTGAACTCTCTACATGGTAGTTTCTTTGTATCTGAACTCTCTACAATGTGACTTCTTCTAGCTGAACTCTCTACAGGGTGACTTGTTTCTAGCTGAACTCTCTACAAGGTAACTTCTTCTAGCTGAACTTTCTACAGGGTGATTTCTTTGTAGCTGAATTGTCTACAGGGCAATTTGTTTGCAGTTGAACTCTGTACATGGTAGTTTCTTTGTAGCTGAACTCTCTATAATGTAACTTCTTCTAGCTGAACTCTCTACAGGGTGACTTGTTTCTAGCTGATCTCTCTACAATGTAACTTCTTCTAGCTGAACTCTCTACAGGGTGACTTGTTTCTAGCTGAACTCTCTACAGGGTGATTTGTTTGTAGCTGAACTCTCTACAAGGTAACTTCTTCTAGCTGATCTTTCTACAAGCTGATTTGTCTGTAGCTGAATTCTCTACAGGGAAATTTATTTGCTGCTGAACTCTCTACATGGTAGTTTCTTTGTAGCTGAACTCTCTACAATGTGACTTCTTCTAGCTGAACTCTCTACAGGATGACTTGTTTCTAGCTGAACTCTCTACAAGGTAACTTATTCTAGCTGAACTTTCTACAGGGTGATTTCTTTGTAGCTGAATTGTCTACAGGGCAATTTGTTTGCAGTTGAACTCTGTACATGGTAGTTTCTTTGTAGCTGAACTCTCTATAATGTAACTTCTTCTAGCTGAACTCTCTACAGGGTGACTTGTTTCTAGCTGATCTCTCTACAATGTAACTTCTTCTAGCTGAACTCTCTACAGGGTGACTTGTTTCTAGCTGAACTCTCTACAGGGTGATTTGTTTGTAGCTGAACTCTCTACAAGGTAACTTCTTCTAGCTGATCTTTCTACAAGCTGATTTGTCTGTAGCTGAATTCTCTACAGGGCAATTTGTTTGCTGCTGAACTCTGTACATGGTAGTTCTTTGTAGCTGAACTCTTTACAATGTAACTTCTTCTAGCTGAACTCTCTACAGGGTGACTTGTTTCTAGCTGAACTCTCTACAAGGTAACTTCTTCTAGCTGAACTTTCTACAGGGTGATTTCTTTGTAGCTGAATTGTCTACAGGGAAATTTGTTTGCAGTTGAACTCTGTACATGGTAGTTTCTTTGTAGCTGAACTCTCTATAATGTAAATTCTTCTAGCTGAACTCTCTACAGGGTGACTTGTTTCTAGCTGATCTCTCTACAATGTAACTTCTTCTAGCTGAACTCTCTACAGGGTGACTTGTTTCTAGCTGAACTCTCTACAGGGTGATTTGTTTGTAGCTGAACTCTCTACAAGGTAACTTCTTCTAGCTGATCTTTCTACAAGGTGATTTGTCTGTAGCTGAATTTTCTCTACAGGGAAATTTGTTTGCTGCTGAACTCTGTACATGGTAGTTTCTTTGTAGCTGAACTTTCTACAATGTAACTTCTTCTAGCTGAACTCTCTACAGGATGACTTGTTTCTAGCTGAACTCTCTACAAGGTAACTTATTCTAGCTGAACTTTCTACAGGGTGATTTCTTTGTAGCTGAATTGTCTACAGGGCAATTTGTTTGCAGTTGAACTCTGTACATGGTAGTTTCTTTGTAGCTGAACTCTCTATAATGTAACTTCTTCTAGCTGAACTCTCTACAGGGTGACTTGTTTCTAGCTGATCTCTCTACAATGTAACTTCTTCTAGCTGAACTCTCTACAGGGTGACTTGTTTCTAGCTGAACTCTCTACAGGGTGATTTGTTTGTAGCTGAACTCTCTACAAGGTAACTTCTTCTAGCTGATCTTTCTACAAGCTGATTTGTCTGTAGCTGAATTCTCTACAGGGCAATTTGTTTGCTGCTGAACTCTGTACATGGTAGTTCTTTGTAGCTGAACTCTTTACAATGTAACTTCTTCTAGCTGAACTCTCTACAGGGTGACTTGTTTCTAGCTGAACTCTCTACAAGGTAACTTCTTCTAGCTGAACTTTCTACAGGGTGATTTCTTTGTAGCTGAATTGTCTACAGGGCAATTTGTTTGCAGTTGAACTCTGTACATGGTAGTTTCTTTGTAGCTGAACTCTCTATAATGTAAATTCTTCTAGCTGAACTCTCTACAGGGTGACTTGTTTCTAGCTGATCTCTCTACAATGTAACTTCTTCTAGCTGAACTCTCTACAGGGTGACTTGTTTCTAGCTGAACTCTCTACAGGGTGATTTGTTTGTAGCTGAACTCTCTACAAGGTAACTTCTTCTAGCTGATCTTTCTACAAGGTGATTTGTCTGTAGCTGAATTTTCTCTACAGGGAAATTTGTTTGCTGCTGAACTCTGTACATGGTAGTTTCTTTGTAGCTGAACTTTCTACAATGTAACTTCTTCTAGCTGAACTCTCTACAGGATGACTTGTTTCTAGCTGAACTCTCTACAGGGTGATTTGTTTGTAGCTGAATTCTCTACAAGGTAACTTCTTCTAGCTGATCTTTCTACAGGGTGATTTGTTTGTAGCTGAATTCTCTACAGGGCAATTTGTTTGCAGTTGAACTCTGTACATGGTAGTTCTTTGTAGCTGAACTCTCTACAATGTAACTTCTTCTAGCTGAACTCTCTACAGGGTGACTTGTTTCTAGCTGATCTCTCTACAATGTAACTTCTTCTAGCTGAACTCTCTAGAGGGTGACTTGTTTGTAGCTGAACCCTCTACAGGGTGATTTGTTTGCAGCTGAACTCTCTACATGGTAGTTTCTTTGTAACCGAACTCTCTACAATGTAACTTCTTCTAGCTGAACTCTCTACAGGATGACTTGTTTCTAGCTGATCTCTCTACAGGGTGACTTGTCCCTACAGGTGATTTATTTGAGCTGAACTCTCTACATGATGGCTTCTTTGTAGCTGAACTCTCTATTAGGTACCTTCTTCTAGCTGATCTGACTACAGGGTGACTTGTTTGTAGCTGAATTTCCTACAGAATAACTTGCAATGTAATATAACTGAGTAAATTAAACATGCAGCTGAATGCTTTATTAGGGTGACTGTTCTATTAGAGTATCTCGATCTCGCATTTGCTGCACATAGTTGCCTTTCGAATCATAACTCAGTGATTTGTAATCCGATTCTTCTGTACTACTGCAAGAACTTTCTATGATGATTATTCCAGCTACATACTGATTTTCAGCTCGTTGCTCTAAGCGGTTTGCCTGGTAGACACGAAAACTAATAGTTTTTTTATTCATAAAAATCGATCGCGTAATTTTGACACAGGTTGGGTTTTGTGTCATATCTCCATGGTCTTTATCCCGATTCCTTTCAAACCACAAAAAGGCACTCCTACGATGGTTGCTCCATCTACATATCAATTTTCAACTGATTCCTCCAAGGCGTTTACCCTGTAGGCGTGACAGACCTTCGACCTTATTTTACGCAAATAATCGGTCATAACTCCGTGAATGTTCATCGGATTCCTACCAAAGTTGGTACGGAGATCCGCCTTAATGAGCCCTTTAAGTGTGCCAAATTTTAGCCCAATCCGAGCACGCATTCGTGTTTTATGGCGAATTTTGCGAAGTGTGCGAAATAAAGAAGATGAAGAAGAAGAAAAAAACGAAGAAATTAAAACGAAATTTTGTTCGCTCGTATCTCGGAAATGGCTGGAGCGATTTTCTTCAAATTTGGTATGTAGACTCCCCTAACTGGGCGGCACGTCTCTAGCAAATTTGGTTCCAATCGGATAAGGAATCACAGAGCTACATAGGTGTGAAAATTGCGTTTTCTTTCTTCCTGTTAATATACTCACGGTGTGGCGCGCCGGCTTCTTGGGCCGCACGACATACTATTGTGTGTCTTGATATCATGATATTATGTTCTGTGCAATAATCGTGATAGGAAAATATCTTATATCGCACACCACTACTCCAGCCTAGTGAGGCAATTATGCCTGATATATAATTGCCCACTTCAAACAAAGGGTAGCAAAAGTTCACAGCTGTGAATGCATCAAGTAAAAGTCAGGATTTATTCACACTCATTATTTTTTCTCTTTATTTAATAATATCAATACACAATACATTAGCTACACAGTATTAAGTTTTGATGCAATTTTAATGTAGTAATTGATGGTATCAAATAAAATTTTGACTGCATACACATTCTTATTAAATTCTTTATCTATCTTATAATACAAATGGCAGCAACTTTCATATGCTATAGTGCACACACTTGAAATCAAGTTCAACAGATTTGCTACATCATTTACAGCAAGATGCCATTTAGTTTTGCTACAATGTTTACAGCAAGATGCCATTTAGTTTTGCTACAATGTTTACAGCAAGATGCCATTTAGTTTTTGCTGATAGGACCAACCATTCCAAAGGTATGAATATGTGAAAACAACGTACGTATGAAAGTCGAGGTAATGAAGGACAAATTAACTTCAAGAACTTGTTCTCAGGATTTCTAAAACATGTTTTATTCCTGAAATTTACTTGATATGTTCACAGTTATAAACATTTGTTTATAGAATATTAAAAACCCTTAGTGCCCTATACAAATGTAGCTATGGCAAACCCACAAAACACCCATTGAGAAGCCTTATGGGTTTTGCAGGGTGGATATTTTAATCATATTCATGCAGTTTTGGTCCATAGCTATAGATTGATAATTATCATATACTCCAGTTCATGCCTTGGTACACTATAATAGGACTTTCCAGGCAAGGATGTAGTTTCCTCTGTTCTTTCTACATCACAACTAAGCATAAATATGCCAGCAGAATGAAAAACATAATAAAGCCTAATTAAAATTCTACAAATTTACACTAGTTTATAGTGCGCACTAATTAGAATTTGAGCTATTTTCAGTGTATTTTCTATTCTTTTACTTCTTCCTACTCTGAAAGGATATTGCAAAATCTACTCTGAAGAAAATTTAGCCTCACTTATTGTGCACACATTGGCACCAATGGGATATTTATTTGCAATTATCTGTGGGAGGAGTTCCGTTCTTACAAAATTGCCTAAAACAGACATCATTTTCTAATACAACATCTAAATTATAGACAAATTGCACAATTTGCTCTGATAGATTTGTTAAGGTTTTGACAAGTTATCCATGGATATCAAGATTAAGATTTGAAGTAACACCATAAAGTAGATACAAAAAAATCAAAAATACAGAAAAATTCAATGAGTGTCTATTTGAAATGAATTTACTGACACTTCAGAGGGTAGAGCTACTTGGGGTAATTGCATGGTAAAAGTTGTAGATGACTTACTTACTCAACTTCAGTAACAATTGATTCCATTGTTGCAGCACAAATTAAAATGTAAAAATCACATTTGATCAAGTGCATGCTTTGGGAAAATACAGTACAAGTCTCAGCTAATTAAGTCATGTGTCTTGCTAATCATGCAGGTGAAAGTCACAATTGATTGTTATATATTCTTAAAATTACTGCAGAGGTTTCAACTTGCAGGAGAAATGATACATAACTGTTGGTAGTAAAAAGAGACTTAAAGTGTGGGGCCCCTACTGTGTATAAAGTAATGCAAAGAGGTCTCTCAATAGGTCGGGGACTGGACCCGGAGTTCTGGGAAAAAGTTGGCCCAGTTTCTTTCCCCTGTATGGAATGTGTAACTCCAACTGTTAATGACTAAAAAACAGTGGCATAGCTAAGGTGGGGCACATGCCCAACCAATCAGTTCCAGTGCCCTACCAACTCAGGTACTCACCATACATAGCTAGCAATAGCTAAATTGTGCGATACGAGGTGTAATATGAAGCCTCCTACAGCTACCACTGCTTGAAGAGGGCTGTTTTACCCGAAATTTACTATGTAGTAAACTAATAGGTCTCCCTCAGGTTACCGGTGCAGTAAACCAGTGTCAGTTTTACCATGATTAAATCAGCAGTAAATTACAGTACAATTATATTGCATATTTACCAAGTGATAAATCATTGGTTTACTGTTGGAGAAAACCTTCAAGTTATGTGCTGGCAGTTTACCTATAGTAAACCATGGGGTTAGAAAATTTTATTAACTTTATGTTACTATAGTGCTATAATCATTTTATCAAACAGGTCTTGAGCTCCAAAAGGCAAGGCTACCAAACATCCGACACTTACCAATCAAATTACTTTACATGAGTTGTGAGAGTGAATGGATGTCTAAAGCAAGCTTACCAACTTACCGTGTGTCAAATTTGGACATGCCTGAAATTTGGTTGTCACAATAAAATTGTATAACTGTATAATTATACACAAATACACTGTATACTTTTAATTATATGCATTAATTTACACTATGGACTGCATAATCAAGCTGATTAAGTGTAAATTAGAATGTAATTTACAATTCATAATATGAAATTCTAGTCACAAATCAATATGTAAGGTACATGCTTTCTTTCTGCAGAGTAGCTATATCTGAAACGAAGGTCTTCTACATAGAAATAAATTTGATTAAAAATCTGCTTTTTGTAATACAATAATACTTACCAACATGAAATTAAGATACAACAAATGTATCCGACCAGCTTCTGGTCAGCTTCGTGTCCATTAAGGAATCATAGTCAAGTTGCTAGAGTACTGGCCTGATAATCAAAAGGGTCCAGGTTCAATGCCAGGTTCCATTGTTATTGTTTCCTTGAGCACGGAAATTTACTCACATTGCTTCAGTGTATATACCAGCTTTAGGGGACCTGGTGTCTACTGGGGAAGCAGCCTGCCAAGCTGTATCATCAATGGATGCCTGGTATTAACTGGGAGCCAGCTATCCTTGTCTTACACAGCAGGAGAAGTCCAGCTGGGATCTTACTCGTTACCGTCATATGGGTTATATACTAGTCCTTCCATGGTATAAGACGACACCTATCTCTCCTTTAGCTATCTTGTATCCATATCATTTCTCTGTACATAAAGAAATGTCACCAAATTATGTTATATAAGAATAAAGAATACCACATATACTCCAATTGTGCTGCACTCTCGAATGGTACCACAGTTGGGAACCATAAAGAGTTTTATCCTTGCTTTTGAAAATAATACTAATTGTACCACACACCCTCGAGTAATAACGCACTATATGTGACCGATGTCTCAGCAAAAACCCGACTTGTTTGCACATTAAAAAAATTTTTTATTCACTCAGCAATATCAGCAGTGTCCAAGGAATGGACCACTAAAGTTTCCGCCTTCTGTGGTATGTAATTTTGGAATTATAACGATAGACAGTAGGAAGAGCAGGGTAATCGATATGTACAGCGACTATACTGAAAATAAACTACAGGCGCTTACATTCGCAGCCATAACTTCCGTTTGGATTAGTCTACAATGTTGTAATTTGGCTTAAAACGTTCACCATAGATCAGTACATCAGCCAAGGTATAGTATTATTCCTGTAGATACTTGTGCATATGGATATGAAGGCGGTTTGGTAGAAGAAACGATGACAATCTTGTTTACGTTTACCGCATCGTAAACAAACACACGTGACATGCATACCGTTGTAGCTGGAGAAACGAAACAGAGATTTAGGAACTCTCCATGAACAGGCGAATAAGATGGTATATAGTTTTAATCGATTTGCGTCTTCCTTCTTCGAGTACTGGCCCTATAAAAACCAGCATAGTTAATGCATAATTTTATAAATTATTTTTAAATTTCGATTTTCAATACGTATGCTTGTGCGAACAAGTCGGGTTTTTGCTGAGACGGTCACATATTTTATAAATACTCATTACTACCTATAGTATTCATCTCTATCTTGATTAATGGAAGGCATAGCCCTGGTTAACTTAAAAGGCTGTCGCATGATCAAAATTCTGGATATTAGTTAGTAAACTGACCAAGTAACACAAAGGCGTGACATGGTTGTGTTACAAGGACTTGAAATTGTGATTGTTATATTTATACAGAATAGCTAGTAGTGGCAGCTGTACCGCACCCTCAAATAATGCTGGTGCAGCACTATTCAAAGGGTTGTATTCTAAACCCCTACAGCGCAAGTCAAGTAAATACAGTACATTTTCAGTGGCTAACACACCATACAAACTGAATGGGTATGTATGGTGTGTGTAAGGCACATACAACAAAGAACGTCATACACACATTGACTACAAAGGACAAGACAACTACAGTACTAACAGTAACATGCCAATCATGATACATTTACTATGACTTCCAGCAATACCGCACCAAATTATGGGCAAGTCAGCTGGTCAATACATGTGCTGCAGCAATACCGCACCAAGGGCAAGTCAGCTGGTAAGTATGTGCACTGCTAACAATACCGCTCCACTTTAGGGCAAGTCAGTTAGCTAGTACACACACTGCCTGCAATACCGCACCAAGGGCAAGTCAGCTAGTCAGTATGTGCACTGCTAACAATACCGCTCCACTTTAGGGCAAGTCAGTTAGTTGGTACACACACTGCCTGCAATACCGCACCAAGGGCAAGTCAGCTGG
Organism: Dysidea avara; assembly: GCF_963678975.1. Lineage (NCBI taxonomy): Eukaryota > Metazoa > Porifera > Demospongiae > Dictyoceratida > Dysideidae > Dysidea > Dysidea avara. The sequence goes on from NC_089273.1 coordinate 25,980,734, forward strand.
TCAGTATGCGCACTGCTAACAATACCGCTCCACTTTAGGGCAAGTCAGTTAGCTAGTACACACACTGCCTGCAATACCGCACCAAGGGAAAGTCAGCTGGTCAGTATGTGCACTGCTAACAACAGGGGCGGATCCAGAGTTTCGAAAGAGGGGGGGCACCTTTCTGAAAAACAGTTGAAGACCAAAAAAAAAAAAAAAAAAAAAAAAAAAAAAAAAAAAAGGTCACAACAATAATAGCTAGTTATCCTTACCTACTATATCACGTCTGTTATGTAAAATAAAATCCTATTTGTAGCTTCATAGGTAAGCTACACTGCCTCATGAACATTGTGACTGCTTTATTAGAGTAATTGACTGCTCTGTTAGAGTATATCGATCTTGTATGCAATTTCTTGAAGGGGGGGGGGGGCATTTGCCCCAAATGCCCCATCCTGGATCCGCCACTGAACAATACCGCTCCACTTTAGGGCAAGTCAGTTAGCTAGTACACACACTGCCTGCAATACCGCACCAAGGGCAAGTCAGCTGGTCAGTATGTGCACTGCTAACAATACCGCTCCACTTTAGGGCAAGTCAGTTAGCTAGTACACACACTGCCTGCAATACCGCACCAAGGGCAAGTCAGCTAGTCAGTATGTGCACTGCTAACAATACCGCTCCACTTTAGGGCAAGTCAGTTAGTTGGTACACACACTGCCTGCAATACCGCACCAAGGGCAAGTCAGCTGGTCAGTATGCGCACTGCTAACAATACCGCTCCACTTTAGGGCAAGTCAGTTAGCTAGTACACACACTGCCTGCAATACCGCACCAAGGGAAAGTCAGCTGGTCAGTATGTGCACTGCTAACAACAGGGGCGGATCCAGAGTTTCGAAAGAGGGGGGGCACCTTTCTGAAAAACAGTTGAAGACCAAAAAAAAAAAAAAAAAAAAAAAAAAAGGTCACAACAATAATAGCTAGTTATCCTTACCTACTATATCACGTCTGTTATGTAAAATAAAATCCTATTTGTAGCTTCATAGGTAAGCTACACTGCCTCATGAACATTGTGACTGCTTTATTAGAGTAATTGACTGCTCTATTAGAGTATATCGATCTTGTATGCAATTTCTTGAAGGGGGGGGGGGGGGGGCATTTGCCCCAAATGCCCCATCCTGGATCCGCCACTGAACAATACCGCTCCACTTTAGGGCAAGTCAGTTAGCTAGTACACACACTGCCTGCAATACCGCACCAAGGGCAAGTCAGCTGGTCAGTATGTGCACTGCTAACAATACCGCTCCACTTTAGGGCAAGTCAGTTAGCTAGTACACACACTGCCTGCAATACCGCACCAAGGGCAAGTCAGCTGGTCAGTATGTGCACTGCTAACAATACCGCTCCACTTTAGGGCAAGTCAGTTAGCTAGTACACACACTGCCTGCAATACCGCACCAAGGGCAAGTCAGCTGGTCAGTATGTGCACTGCTAACAATACCGCTCCACTTTATGGCAAGTCAGTTAGCTAGTACACACACTGCCTGCAATACCGCACCAAGGGCAAGTCAGCGAACACACACACACACACACACACACACACACACACACACACACACACACACACACACACACACACACACACACACACACACAGAGAGAGGATTTCTTACCTGTTTGCTTGAGTGCACACAGATACAACCCGACTCCTGAACAAGTTTGAGACTTCGTGCCGGAATACCACGTACGCGCGTTAATTCTGTTAAAGGTCACCACGTGAAATAGCTGCCTTTCTTTTTGGTTTACCTTGATTCTAGTACACTGTTAAAATGAAGAGTAACCACAACTCTCAAGGAGTTCCCAGTGTAGGGAGGATTTAACACCCCTGGAGAGTAACCATTAGTCTAAAGGAGTAACTGAGGAGTAACACATGCTCTGAAGGTGGTGTCACTTACTCTTCAGAGTAATGGTTATTCTCTTCAGAGTGTTGGTTACTCTCCATGGGGTGTTAAATCCTCCCTACACTGGGAACTCTTCAGAGTGGTGGTTACTCTTTATTTTTAACAGTGTACGTAACGCCACTACAACAGTACGTTGTGTCCGCTAGAACGAGGACTGGAAGCATACAGAATATGGTTGAACATAACTCGAGGTAGAAACAGAAGTCCCTTTCTCTTCCGCGGTTGCATGCGCGGTTGAATCATGTAATAAAGCCCACGTGCACTTGAGCTACACTTTGAACTGTGCGGTTGGCACAAGCGGGTTGAGAACTTGATGAAGGGTGTCGTGATATTATCGCCCGGGATGCTCTTGTCGTCCTGCAGTTACGAGTGGTGAGAGACATCTTATATGAGGCTTTTGGTGATCTGCAGTGCTAACTTCCGGGCACACACGCTTGTCCGAATCATCAGTGTTGCGACCGCGTGTATTAATGCTGACTAAACTACTAGTAAATCATCATTGTACCCCCGCTATTATGTCTTTGTATCTCGTTGTTTGACAGACTGGGTTTTAGATCACAACATGACAATACGGTGAGACCACAAAAATTCATTAGCATTAATTTGATGTGATTGAAAATTTACAGGTACAGTATGGTTATTATATAGCTGACTAAAGTTTACCAAACTAGGAATTACACCTTGATGTCACATCTAATAATAAATTTAACTGAGATGTTGCTGTGAAGCACACCATGTTTGAAATATATTATAGTGCCAAGGTCAGCTAAGGTAGAGTGTAAATGTGAGGTCACTGTTGTTCCAAACTAGGTATCCCAATGAATCACACCTCATTGATCAAGGAACTCTTGGCATTATAATAATTGCCGATGGGAGCAACCAGCAATGATACCTTAACTCATCGTACTGATATAACACTGAATTTTGCAGTGGTCACTCGCTGGGCGATCTGCCACTTCTCTCTCCAAGGTACAGCTATGTGAAAATCGATAAAAATGTTACAAATGTTATTACAAATTTAGCGGATTAGGTGAAATAAAGTGCAGTAATGAAAACTTGCACAGGTGCAATGACATTGTTTCTCACAGAACGTGTATAACATGCTTTCTGTTATAGAATAAAAGCACTAGTCCCATGATGTTACAGCAATGGGCTACTGCATTAACAGGTAAATACGTTGATGTTATGTCATAATATATATCTTGCATGGCTAAAATAATTTTTTTTTGTGTTATTAACCCTTTCATGGCTGTAACTGGATTTATCCGGCACGATGGTATAAAACATGCGCTGAGTGCAATTCCAAACATTAGCGCGTCTATTGTGCATTTCATAGTATGATGCGCTAACCCTGAAGTGGGCACGCCCACAGAGGTCCCGTTTCTGGGATAACCGGATAGTTTGTACACTATTGTGGGTTTATTACATAACCCGGTAAAACTTTTCTCTGGAAATAGGGCTGTTTTGTTTATATTTGAGTAGACAGTAATGTTTGAAAAAAGGCACATTGTTATAATAAATAGGCTAAGACAACTGGCAAGTAACTGGATGGTTTTTCAGACATGTGGCATGATTCAATTGTGTGCGTATACACATGCGTGACACTGGATTTGTGATAAAACTTGAAGAAACCAGCCGTGAAGATGATAATTCAGTAAGGAAACAATAAAAAATAGTTTCTTACGCTGTAAGACTTATTTGTAGATAGTTTATTAGTGGCCGCTTGTTTCTCAAGGCTGCTTTTAGCGTATTTTGTAGTTTTGTTGTCTTATACTTACTTTGTGGTTTTATTTATGTAAACAAAAACAACCTAGTCAAGATCGTTAGTCCACAGCGTTTACGTAGTGGTAAGTGGTTTAGTGTACAGTGAGGCTTATACAGCATGATTCGGCGAGCCTTGTAAAGTGCACCGGGAAATTCAGCCATGAAAGAGTTAATTAATAATGTTGAAGGATGCACAATATGGAAGTTTGGTATCACTACGTTATACTGTAAAATTGAAAGGGGGGGAGATCAGTTGTATATTTATTAAATAATACTTCTCAAGCTATAGTTTAAGAATAGAAACTCTTTTTGTCCCTGTTTTAATTTTGAAGTGAACATAGCTGTAAATTTTCTGCTATGTAGATGATACTGCTATGCTACCATGTCTCAGCTATCTTAATTTCCTCTAACAGGTAGAAATGAAACAGTGGAATCTGGAATGCCAGTGAGGCCTCATCTAACAGCTTCTTCCAAGTGCCTGCCAGTTCATCATCCCTTGTGAAGTTGCCTCTATCAAGATGTTCTTACCCATGTCTTCAGTGAAGATCATCCAGCTCTACTAAATGATCATTTCAGATGACCATATCACTGACAGTACTAGACTTGTGCAATATGTGATGTATTGTTGTCTTGTATCCAATTTACTGGTAATGTGGCTGTAATTTTTGGCTGTAAACAATAAATTTTCAAACATTATTCATATTAATATTACTGTTAATTTACTGCATGGTATTTGTGGTATAGTAAACTAACTGTAAACCACCACTGAAATTTACTCTTAAATTACTAGTGATGTGTGTCTTACAGTAAACTAACAGTAAAGCAGAAACCATAGTGCTGCTGGTGTAGTAAGTTTACTCATTGGTTCACTGTTGATTTACTAGTTGGTGTATTATAAGTAAATTATCAGTAGCCAAAATGTTCCCATCTGTTAATTTACTGCTTGATTTTTTTTGGGATTTACTTCCTGTAAAACAACCAGTAATTTTACCAATTACTATTGATTCACTGATAGGTAATCTAAGAGGCTTCAAGCAGTGTACGTAACTAATGCGAATTAGGTAATAATTATGTAAGCAAAACGTTCATACAGCTAGTGTCCTACTAGAGATGACAAATTTTAGCTGCAAAATGCCACCAAATTGAATCTCAGCATGTAATTTTCAAAACTTTTCTGGGGGGGGCATGCCACAAAAACCCCCTAGCTGCAGCATGCTTAATTTGCATGCTGATTGCTGCAGCTTGTACGCATACAATGGTGCCCAACCAATCCTTCTGGGCTAGCTACTCCACTGCTAAATACACAAAATGAAAACAGGAATCAATCTACACTGTATATAATTTTGAACTTGCTGAAACTCTAGAACTGACCGTTATACCTTTGCCTAAAGCCTGAGGTCCGCAGGTCCAAGGGTGCTGGCATATATATCAAGCAAATCCCAAGTTGTCATGGTATAACTATAAGTAATATATACCACCAAGATTTCATTTTAGAAAGGGAGGGAGAGTATCCAACACTGTATTACCTGGTCAAAACTCTTGATACCTTTCAGGTGTGCTCGCCTAATAGATGAAGGAAGACAAACCTGCATTTACCACATTACTTTTGTATAGAGGTTTGTAAACATTGATGGTGGGTTTAAATTGTGGGCACAAAAAGAAATAATTGTGGGTTTTGTTGGTTGTAGTGATACCATTTCTAACTAAATAACCACTTTGTTGATGCCTATTTACTAAAGTAACCTTAGGTGCTAAAATAAGTACTTAGGAGTATAGGTTGAGAATGTGTGAGCCATCTTGTCATGTGGTTGGAATGTAATGTGTAGAAAAATGACTCCCCACATTGCAAAAACGATACATGACCATAGGCGGATCTAGGAGACACTGCTGGGGGGGAGGCAAGAAGTTATGGGATAAAATCCACTACAGTAATATAAAAAAATATAGGATAGTTATAATGGGAGAAAAATGCCTGAAAACTGTCACAAGTTATTATTATTATTATTAGCACATTACAGTGACCAGCACTGAAGGTCTGACAGCAACATGTGCTGCAGCCTTATATTAATTTACATAACTTTGTCTAGTATACCTGAATATCTTCTGAGAAAAAAATAAGCCTCCTTCCATAGCTATATTTAGCTAACAAAATGCATGTATATAAAATTGGTTAGATAAACCTGTTTGATGGTAAAGTGTATTAACTGTAGTATTGAAATCAGAATTATCACTGTTCTATTAGAGTAGTGACTGCTCTATTAGAGTATCTCCATTTTTAACACAAAAATTCAGACTTATTTATCTCATTTTCTTCACAGTGTACAGTTTATAATTGTAAAGTGCATTTATAACTGTTGCTTTTTATTTGCCTGTTGTACTTCTGAATACAGTGTGAATGCATGATTCCTGTTTCTGGTGCTACTATAGTCCTGTAAGTCCAAGGGGGCAAGAGAGGGGCCAAGGGAAGGGGGGGGGGGGGGGGGGGGGGGGCAAAACCCCCCTTGACCCCTCTCAGATCTGTCTATGGTCAGGAGTTTTGTGCGAAAGTTCAGATTCTGCAAAATGCAATCTCCTCCAATCAAGTAGAGAGTTCAATAAGAGTTTAATAATTTTGTGGTAGATGAAAACTCTCATTAAGCCCAACAATTTAGTCAGTAGCCCATTAAAAAAATGTCCATTTTCGTGATTTGCATAAGGTTTCATAAAAATATTTCTAGTTTCACATACTTCAAAAATTTTTGGATATGTTTCTGGGAGAAGATAAACATGTATTGGTATAGCTGTTGAAGGGTGATACCCAGTAAAATGATATCTAAATAATTTTGGTGTCATTAGCTGTAGAGAATGACATACCCAAAATCCTTTTTGAGAATTTTTTCTACAGTCGTTTGATTTTTAATAATTAAAAATACTATAATTTATAGGAGCATGAATCAGTTATTGAGTTTACAAAAAATTGCTTTTTATAACACTTTAACCTTAACCTTATATGTACATAAAATTTAAACAAAGTCATTTTAATACTTTTAGGTAATTCAGAACTGTGCAGCTGCATGCTTGTTTTGTTACAGTTTGTATACATATATAATTATTGTTTTCAATGTTAATAGCTACATATGAGTAGAGCCATGCTTTCTCAGTAACAATTTCTTTAACAATAATCTTTCAGCCTTTTACAATGTTCTCCCCTCAAGCTGTAAGTCCACGATTGACTGACCACCGTTATGACATAATTTAACTTTTTGAAACTGCCACATGTACACCATAATTATGACAGTTGGCATTTAAATTGAACTGAGCTCATGTCTATTATTACGAATGCCTTAAAGCATGGCACAACTTAGTAAACATTTATGACAGTGGGTAACCTGCAAGTGAACCTGTAATTTAAATACCTCAACATCAATACTTTCATGCTTTCCACCATAATACTATTTGTGACCGGGCCTGCGAAAATAGGGCATGTGGGCACAAACTACACCCTGACATGCTACAGTTCATATCTTAGTACTGGAGCAGAATATTTGCATTCTGTAACTTGCATCATAAGGCCAACTAAATGCTTACTAAAAGCAGAAAGTTGCATTGCTATAGCATAATGGTACAAAAAGTTATGAGTGATGAAAGTTTTAAAAAGTAGGCAAAAATCATGTGCCCACATGCCCTATTTTTGCAGACCCAGTCACATTTAGTGAGACCCCAGCAGCCAGCCTATATGTGGCTGCCTTTAGGGCTTATACACTTTGCTTGCTTCTTTGTGAGGCTGATCACAAGTTAACATACACAAGGTGAAATTTTCAATTATTGTAGGTGATTTTCAACAAAGATCAATATAGACATGCTTTATCAGATTTATTATTGAGAGAAAATAATTTAAAATATTGGAGTAGGATTACTAGGCCATGCATTACTTTGTGGTTTTCTAGTTTTTCATCAGAAAATGGCCATGTGAGTCAATATGGATATAATATATTACACTATAGGCTTATTTTCATACCCCAACTCTCTGTATCACTGTTAGTTAACTATATACTTACAGTAACTGATCTTAAAGCAGCACAAGACCACAATGTTATAGTCTACTTCAGATGTAGCTATGTACAGTTGTCCTTTGTGATTGCAGAATTTACTAACATAAATGTTAGAAGGTTCACTGCACAATCTTTAAGGATTTTGTGACTACAGTGAACAAGGTATAGCTGGTATTATAGGTGCAGTAATCTTAAACACTGAACTGCACATGCTCAATCTTTTTGATATTCAGACAAATAATGGTTTGTTACATCTTTAATAATGGGAAAATATATGTGGCAAAGAAAATACAAGTGGATGCTGATGAGATACTAAAAATCGCTAAGGCCCTACAGAACAGTTTAACTATTTGAATGCAAAATATCCACCAAAAATGCCACAGCATAGTTCTAGTGGCAAAGGATGTGGAAATAACAGATATTTAGTTTCCTAGACCTGACCTTTAAGTAGATTTATAAGTACTGCTCTTTATTCACACTAGACATTGTTATTGTATAGTCTTGGTATTGATATCCAAGAGGGAATCATTCCTTGCCTATTAATTATATACCCTAATGGCAAAACATTTGCCTCTGTACTCACACATTTATATGCACTGATTTGTTCATTATGCTTAATGTGGTGCACTGCCCATTAGTATTGCATAATTTACGGCTTTACTGTGAATATATATTTGCAGTGTCAGAGCACACTTTTATACATAAATTGTGGTTTCAACTAAAAAATTGTAACGAGAGTTCACAATGTCATTAAACAAAATACTAAAAAGAAATTAATTTACAAAAACCTTTTAACAGTGTTTATTTTTTTTCCAGAAACATATACAAAATATTTTTGAAGCCTTATGCAAATCACAAAAATGGCCGTAGCTTACTTTTAAAGCAATTTTTGAAATGGGCTACTGACTATGACCTGTTGGGCTTAATGCGTCTACCACAAAATTATTATCAAACTCAAAACTAGCTATTATACGTAAAACTAGATATGGAGAAAACTAAAAACCATAAATTAATATACAAATTGCGAGATAATTGTGGTTGTTGTCATGGCAATCTGTGTACAAATAAGTACATATATACATGAGCATAACCATGTACACAAAACAGAATTAAGATGTGTGGTGCACATCTCGAGTTACAATCAGAAACATGAAATTTACAATTTTGGATGTTAATGCCTTGTTGCACTGTATCAGCATAAAACTTCAAACGTCCATAACTTTTTTTCTCCAAAGAGGATTTTAGAGGATTTTGGATATGTTGTTCTCCAGGAAATTCTGCATCTAACAATGCCAAATTTATCTTTATACCATTTTTTCCAAGTATCACCCTTCAACAACCAGACTATCAGCTACACAACAAGCCAACCCAAAAGAGCTCAGCTAACAACAAGTCACCTTGTAGAGAGTTCAGCTACAAAATAAGTCACCTTGCAGAAGGTATAGTAATAGAAACAAGTCACCCTGTAGAGAGTTCAGCTACAAAAAAGTTGCTCTGTAGAGAGTCCAGTAGATCAGCTAGAAACAAGTCACCCTGCACAGAAGATCAGCCAAACAAGTCGCTCTGTAGAGAGTTCAGCTACAAACATATCATCCTGTAGAGAGTACAGCTAAAACAAGTCACTCTGTAGAGAGATCAGCTAGAAACAAGTTGCCCTGCACAGAGTTTGTCTAGAAACAAGTCACCCTGTAGGGAGATTAGCTAGAAACTAGTCACCCTGTAAAGAGTTCCAGTCATCCTGTAGAGAGTTCAGCTATCATACAGTATGGTAGCACTGTATATTAGGGATCATGAAGGTTTGGGCTTTTCTGGCCAAAAATATTACCCTAAAATCAACTTCACAATATCTCCATGGCACCTTGCCAGTATTGGTTAGATATAACCAAGCCCAAAAGTGCCTTCAGTACGACCTCCAAAAAGTTGCTACAAATTTAAAATGAAAATTATTTAGTGGAATTTTCTGCTGACTAACTGACTGACTAATTCCTTCAGACAAGCATAACTTGATAATGGCTAAGGCTACAGACTTGATTCTTTCACTGTTTGATGTCGCTTCATCCAAACACGTGCCTTTTGATATACCACCGTATGTACAATGCACACATCATGGACTTACCTAAGTTATACTTTTGTCCTCCTTTGTGTCCCATTTTTTTGCTGACAGCTCAAGGAGTTGATTCACGGTAGCTAGCGCAATGGCTTCCCTATGCCGGGAATCATTTGTATTATCCATGGTGACTGCAGAGGCGTTTCTCCTACTGTTCTTCGTTTGTAATGCTGTGAAGTACGCTGAACATACTGACATTTGCAGTAGTGATTGAATCGCATAATGCCCACGTGGGGTGTGAGCGTAAGTGTAGACTTTGATCATAACATATCAGATTTCTTTGTAAATTAGAGACCTCCACACATCAAAGTAAACTCTGCCTACCATTATCTAGGCATTATTAATAACCTATGTCCTATGTACAGTTCTGTATACTAATAATAAAGCTATAATGGGCATACAAGGAATTGTTTTGTAGTATAAGTAGGCATTCCAGTCTAATTTATAAATATTGGAAAATTGGACTTTTTATATGCTCAATAGATAGAGTACTGATTGCTGGTCTCAGAAATATATAGTTTGTTGTGATGGAATTAGCTACTTTGGCACCACAGTGCTTTAAAACTGAAAAAGGTACATTTTCTCTGGGGTTCCCCATACATTTTAAAGGGGAAAATGGTGCAATTGATATAGGAAGCCATCTAGCAACCTGGACTGTATTGAAATTGCAGTTGCTTCTAGCTACAAGTTAGTACGTACATGTAATGAGAATAACTTCAGGGTTTATCAGATCTCAGCAATCTTTGTATGTTTTGCAGTGGTGAATAAATACTTATGTTTCACCTATTGCACACTTCTCAATACAATGGTGTATACCCATAGGCAAGTGGCTATCTCAAGTAAGTAAACACTAAGTTAACAACTTCTAACTGAAGTGGAGGTGTCACAATGATGTAACAATATCTAAGGTGGAGTTGTGGTTTCAATTACGACATTGTTATTCTAACTTTGAAGTGGTTTATACTTTTCAGTTGATGACACAACCATCAGAAAATTGCTGTGGAGATGAAAATCGCTAACCCAAGTGCAGAAACTACGCACTTTAAAGTAAGCACCAGTGACTATGTTCTACCCAACAATACGTTTTAAAATGTTCTATATACATTACAAGACTTAAAAAGATTACAAAACAATGCAAAACTCACTTATATGTAATGCGCACGATAAAACTAAGATTTCATGATGTTTATTTTATTTATTTATTATTTTTATTTATTATTTATTTATTTATACTGAGCAGTCAGCAATGCTGGTATGCTCAGGAAAAAAACAACACAAAAATCATACATTTACATTGGTACAACAATTTGAAATGTTAATAGAAAATAAGTTTAAGTCATCTAGTTTGATTAGGAATTGTGGTAATGACTTCCATTCTTGTATTGTTCTGGAAAAAATGCTTTTTTGCTATGATGTTGTAGATGTTTTTGGAAGTATGAAATGATGCTGATGATGTTGCCTAGTTTCTCTGGTCATTGGAAGATAATTGATAGGGATAGATATAGGAATTTGGTTGTGGAATGCTTTGTAAAACATTCAACGTGTGGACAAACCCCATAGGTGTAACATTGTTGTGACACTAGCTGTTCTGATAAAGTTGTTATGCACAAACCTTGCAGAGCGACGTTGGACCATTTCAATATATCCTTGACTTGATATATACGGGGAACAGACAGTTGAGCATACTCTAGTATGGGGTGAATGTAGGTTGTGTAAAAAGCTAATTTGATAGATGGTTGGAATTGGTTAAGATTTCTTTGGAATTAAGAAAGCTCTGGTGGAATAGGCTTTGTTGGTTATCTTGTTGATGTGTTCAGACCATGAGAGATTCCTTGTAATAGTAACTCTGAGGTATTTGGTACTATTGGTTTGTTGAATAAATGAGTCACAGATTGAGTATCTTGAAGGTAAAGGATGTGTCTTGCAGGTGATAGTTAGGTGCATACATTTGGTAGGGGCAAATCCAGGATTTTTCAAAGGGGATTTCCATTATGTATGATCTATTAGAGTACTTTTGACTGCTCTATTAGAGTATCTCGATCTTTACTAACATTTTCCTTGCATAGTTATATTCATACTCTTGTTCTCTCTAAAACCCTTTTGAACAAGTTTCCTATTAACTTTACTGTAACTCTGCTCAATTCCCATCTTTTCTTCTGTATATTTGTGCATCCAAACTATGGTGGTTGGTATTATAACTGCAAACCAACAAGTAAAAATTTCGTAGGGGGTTTCCAGAACCCCAGGAAACCCCCCTAAATACATTCCTGTTTGGAAGGGTTAAAGCTCATTAGCCATTTATCTACCAATTTAGACAAAGCATCCAAGTCTCTTTGCAACATTGCTATATCTTCAGGTGTGTGGATGATTCTATTATTAAGGTGTCATCTACATAATTATAAATTATTTCTGGAGCATCACGTGAGATCACGTGACCTGCCCAGAATCCTGGAGCAGTGGAAAGAAGTCTGGTCAGTGTGTGGTGGCTGGCACTGGTCATGGAGTGATTCCAAAGTATGTTTTTGTGTGTTTGGCTCCTTTACAGCTAGATGAGTGTTATATAATAATATGTGACTGGATTTTGGAAAAACGATCCAAATCGCACATTAGAAGTTTCAAGATAAACGGTTTTAAAGAATTGAAGCCAGCATAACTCTCCAAGGATAGCAAGCACGCGTATGAAATTTACACAAAAGATGCATCAATCTGTTACCTTTCAAGCCACTTCCAGTACTTGTAGCTGCTTGTACAGTTTCCCGCCAAATAAGATAGAAAATCTGAGCAGTTGGATGAGCGAAGTAGTATCACGAGTGCTCACAAAGGGGTGGAGGCTGGGGGGTGGCGGGGAGGGCAAAACATAGGCCTCAAAATGGAGGCAGACCACGATTGGAGTCCAGACACGAGATTACAGGGCTGTGCTGGCTCCTTAGTGGCTGATATGTAGCAAACTCTACAGAGAACACGTCTGGCCAACATTATAAGGCTGTCCACCAGTAAACCACTGATTCTTGCCAAGCCAGGTCCTTCACAAAGCCTGAAACCGCCATTTGGGCACTCCACACCACCCAGAAAAGACGTCTATTAAAACCAGCCTCGTGTAGTTTGAGTAGTGCTGAGGGTCAAAACTTGTAGTACGATAGCGTAGCTATCCACTGGTGATGTTAGTTTGATTTTGCCTGATGTGCGATTTGGTTCGGTTCTGTAAAATCTGGTCACATAAATTATGTGACTGGATTTGTGAAAAGGGTTCTTCCACACACATCCAATTCTATGAACTCAGAAGACCATAACTCAGTTTTCCAGAAACATATTAACCTGAAACTTTCTCCATCCACTAAGCTATGTTGGTTTTCAATATTGACCAAACTTTAGATCAATAGCCATTTCCAATCTGAAGTTATGAGTTGTCAAAGTTGGTAAATTGGATGCGTGTGGAAGACCTCTTTTCGCAAATCCGGTCACATATAGCTTAAGATCAGACAGTAGAAGGAAGATCATTAATATACAACAAGAATAAAAGAGGTCCCAGGACAGAGCCCTGGGGCACACCTGACAATACAATGACTGGACTACTAGTGAATGCAACTTGCTGTGTTCTGTTAGTAAGAAAATCTTTAATCCAGTCAAGTATACAGGGCCCTGAATTCCATAACGTGCAAGCTTTAAAAGCAAGAGCTGATGTGGTACCTTATTGAAAGCTTTGAAGAAATCCAATAATAAATTATAACATAAATTTGTGTCAATATGCCGTGAAAAATCTTCAATAGTGGTAAGGAGTTGGCTATCACAAGAGCGGTGTTTTCTAAATCTACAGTATGCTGATCACTACAAAGTATGTTATGCGTTGAAAGATGCTTAACTATGTGGCTGTAAATGACATCTTGCAAGGGATACATGTCAGTGAGATAGGGCAGTAGTTATACAAACATGTGCGATTACCTTTCTTGAAAACTGGAGCAACCAGTGCCTTTTTCCAATCTAAAGGGACTTGAAGTACAACTACTGTAATTGTAGCTACCGATTCCGGGAGAATTTTAAATAATTTTTAATGAACATAGCCTTGTGTAGTATGCCCTGAGGATCTCATGAACACTTATATTTTAAAATCTGTCATAGGATGGTGGAGTTCTAAGCAATTTTCTCCTTTAAAATAGGTATAATTTTCTCTGTATATTTCCATTGAAAAAGTCACAAAATGGCACAATTGAAAGTGCTTATAACTCAGCTTTGCAAAAACGTTTTGAACTTTTGTTTTCTGTTCTAAATACCTTAGTACATTGACCACAGTGTAACCTTACTTAGTAAGACCCTCTGAATAAAGGTCACCTCTGTAAAAGGCCACTAAATAGTTGCATGCATTCAGTTAGCATCTTACAGATGGCAAAACAGCATGCACATGGCTGAGTGCAAACACTCTGTACCAGTCACCTCCACCCAAAAATACAATGTGCATGCAAAACAAGGAGTTGTACTGTTGATTTATAGCTGCTTATATAACTATTTTTACACTTAATGTACAGCTCCTTGATAGCTACCAAAATGATCACGGCACCAAACATATTAAGCTACTTGAATGTGTTGCAAATTTGCTGACTTTTAGTGTACTAGTATTGAAAAAACTACACGGACAAAAATGTTCACCTTTTTGTAACTAATATCTGCTGAGTCGTTTCTTGCAAAGAGAATATAAAATTTTATATTGCAAAATAATTGGCATAAAACACCACACAGACGTATTTATGGCAGGAAACTAACTGCAACACTGTATTCCTTATGCCCAGAAACCCTAAAAATGATCCAAATATTTGAAAAATCACAGCAAATCAAATTGTGCCAACTCTCCAATAGAAGATTCACAGAGAAAGTTTTATGCAAAATTTACGGAATTCCGGAATCGCTACTAATTATTTGACTACATCTCATTGTTGCGTCTTTACAGCTGCTTGTAAACAAAAAATGTAGTACAAACAAGCCCATTACGCCTCCCTCTGATTCAGTACGGCTGTTACTAGCCATGCCCATGCCATTGCCAATGTTACAGGCGTGTAATTGCCGTGTTTTATATTTACAAGGAATTCCTTTTTAGGCCAGGCAAAGTTGATTGCTAGTTTCCCATTTCTGCCAACATACTTTAATGAAAGTGCCACAAAATTTTCATTATATGGCTATTTTCACTGTATGTATTTTCAAATATTCACATAATTTTCATTATTGCATTTCTGGGCATTTTTGTCATGGTTTTAGCCATAATGAATAATCGGGGGCGGATCTAGGATTTTTTGAAAGGGGGGGCTAAGCTGGACAGGGACATAGGTAACTAGCCAGATATTAGAAGATACCAAGCCTTCTCACAAGGCCCTAGTAGTAAGATTCATGTAGTATCCATAGTCAAATTAGCTATTTGGAATAATGACTACATTAGTTTGCAAAGCAGCCTAGGGGGGTCTGGGGGCAGCCCCCCCCCTCCCCCCCAGGAAATTTTTGAAAATTAGGCCCTCTAAAGGTGAATCTGAGTGTTTTTAGCAGTTTTTTAGTGGAAAATACTGAATGAAATTTTAGTTTATGAAAACACTTTAACTTTTCCATTAAATCAAGACTGATTGCAATATGCATTGAGTAGTTATCATGCATACATGATAATCTTATCATTTGTAGCTACCAATCATTTAGATATAGCTAGCTGTACACCATAAGTCCAAAATGCATCAGCTCCTCTTCAACAGCCTCAACTGTCTATCTTACTGATAAAAATAATGTTGTTGGATCCCACTGGAAAGAGTAGATTATTTCACACATGAAGTTGGAAGAATTGTGGAAAATGCTTACCCCAGCCTCAACATCAACAGATTCAAGGCAGACTCTCTTTATGGAACACTAGACTATCATCTTCTAAAGGCCATCTGGGATTCATCAACATTGGGTGACTATGACTACAAACTATACAAGTTTGACTGTGATGATTTTGCAGTCTACATGAAGAATGCTGTTTCTAAATACTCCAATGATCAAACAAGCCAGACAATAGGGGAAGCCTTTGTGGAATAATGTGTGGAAGAAACATGTATAGCTAAACAGAGGCAGAGTATGCATGCTCCTTAGCCTAGTGACACTTTGTTAACCTTAACCCCCATACTGAAAAGCAGAATGCAGTGAAGGGTACTAGTAGCTATTAGCTAGTCCACTGGAAATCCTTAGCAAAGTGCAACTATATTTGCATTTATGGGGTTTCTGAATTTGCTGTTGTGATGGTCAACTTATTTCTAGATCTGCTGGGTTATGAAGACTGATCTATAATTAGCTACAAATACCAGCACCATAACCCACAGCATGGGGTCATATCAGAAAGTAACTGATACAGATTTTACATTCATAGACAAAAGTGCTATAGCTGCCTTATAAACTTGTAAAATACCAAAAGACTACAGTTTGCTAAATGGCTGAGTTGGTAGCTAACTACATAATTATTATACTGCCGAAGCTGATAACTCTAACCAATTAAACCAACTAACACTTTTTGAATCATATAATAAATTCATTTCAAAATATAAAAACCACACTAATCACCTCTTATAGCCAAAGTGGAAAACACTGCTAATTATCTGAATATAACAAAACCCACAATTAAAACTTTTATAACTAAAGATGCAACCCACAATCGAAACCTTTTCTTGAAGAACTCTTGAGGAAAACGAAGTTATACTCTCCTGGAACAGAGTTGAACAATAGGTATAGTTACATAGACATTATTTGTGTTGGTAGTGATGCATAGTTCCTGAAATGTGACCAGATTTGCGAAAAAGGGCCTTCCATACACATCCAATTTTTGAACTTTGACAATTCATAACTTGAGATTGGAAAAAGTTATTGACTTGCAATTTGGTCATAGGTAAGCAACATAGGTTAATGGATAGATAAACTTTCAAGTTTGCATCTTTCTTGAACACAAAGTTATGGTCTTCTGAGTTCATAGAATTGGATGTGTGTGGAAGACCCCTTTTCGCAAATCCGGTCACAAATAAGTCTGCTTTTGATACACATAGAAGAGTTGAAGTTTTATTGGCCAAGTACTAACTTAGAAAGAAAGGGGGGGGGGGCTACAGCCCCCTTAGCCCCCCCTCCCCCCCAAATCTGCCCCTGATAATGGCCACCCTCCTGCATCAGTTTAGAAAATGCTTGAAATGGGAACTAGCAATCAACTTTGTCTGGCCTTAGTTTGGTCTCTATAAATTAATTTATACTACATATGTATAGTCTATTTTAAAGTCCCTGTACTGGCCCATCTCTGGAGAGGCATTACTAGAATGATGACTGATTTCCATGTTCACCTCAGAGTGTGGTCTCTATTGGACATGAGTGTGGCAGTATGAGATTTAGTGACCACGTTTTCAGCCAATCAAATTTCAGTATCAAACGTGTTTTAGTCTAAAGAATTATATTAGGAAGCATACGTTTTTTACATTGGCATCCTCACCATGTTATGGTCTGATTTCCTGTCATGGTCAGCAGTTATTTTATTTTATAATTCTTAATGGATTTTGCTAACCACAAGTAATTGATGTAATCACCTCTGTTATAAAATTGTTTTAGACAATGGAATGCACTTGGAGAATGCTTAAGAGACCTACACAGGTGTCTTACTAGCCACTAACTTTGACAAACTTTGTGAATTCCTAACAAATTCAGTCACACAGGCCACTGTCTGAATAGTTAAGACGTACATTGCTAGCATTCTTCAGTGGGTAAACACCCCTTAGAGAATAATGTTATAATCACCTCAGCTCTTCTTTGCTAGTTATTTCGTCATTCCTTAGGAATTATTTATACACAACACCACCTAATCAAATCAGTAGTAGTCTGAGTGTTCATTTTTAGTGAACCTACAGTGGACGTGTATTGATGTCAGGTGCTAATTACTTCTGCTGGACCTTAAAAATTATTTTTATTTCAATACAGGGCAAATAGGATGTTTGTGTGTTCATGTATGAAATATGTACCAGCATATTTTTGATATATGCATGTGCTGTGAGCTAGCTATATGTACTGTACATCTGTGGTAAATGACTAAATGTACGTACATATAAATGTTGCTGTAAATCACTTTTGATTTTATGTTGTGCAAAATTTTGAAATTATCATTTTGCTTCTGGCAGCTAGCAAGTGTGTGTGTTTTACTATCATTACTACTAGCATTACTTCCAGCAATGTTAACTCATTTGGACTCAATGGACCCGAATCTTTTGCATTTGATCTTGTGAAAGCTGGAAGCTACAGGTGTATGCTAAATTGTTACAATGAGTGATATACCAGGACCAAACTGTTTGCTTATATATGGGCATCATGTTGATGATAGTAATTCAGGACCCTGCAGTAATCAAGGATGTTTTGGTAGGTACAGAAATTCAAACATTTCATGGACCTTACTCCTGACAAAGCAACTTGCTGAAACATGTTATATGTCAACAGAGCGTTGTCCATGATGACTAGGAGTGGTTGACAACAGGTGAGATATATGCTGTCTCCTGGTAATGGAAGGAACTAAAACTTTAAATCCTTTCATAGAACTGAGTTGTAAACAGTTGGTAGATGCATAAAGGGAAAAAAAACTGACACTACCAGAAATTAAGATGTCACAGAAACTTTTTGGTTAATTGCTTCTCTGTTATCTATAGTAACAAAGGAATGGGCAGCCTAAGTTTCAGCTTTTTGAGATGAATAATCTTAGCACTATAAATGTTGGAATTCAATTTGTACAGCAACAATATGGCAAATAATTACAGGTGCTTTTTTAATCGATCACAACTTATATAGATGGGACTTGGCTCAGTATGTTCACCATGAACTAGAAAATCGATCAAAGTATAGTGTTTTCCCTGTATGTCTTCATGCGGACAATGGATAAGGCCATTCCAACAAAGAAAATTGATGATGTCCGGTAAGCTTTATTCCTACCACATTGTAAATAAGTGCCCGTACCTTAATATCAAGAGTTATCTTATTATTAACTCTTGTTAATATACTGTATGAGTATGAAACAAAGATTTTCTTACTCCTCATGAACAGGTGAATCCGATGGTGTTATTAACTTGAACTTTGTTTCAGTGTATACTGAAGCGACTAAAATGTGCGTAAATTTTTATGTAGCATATATATATATATATATATATATTTACACAGTTTATTTCAATACATTTTTTTATAGTAAAATTTAATTTTGCGAAAACAACTAGCAGGTCACAAATAATATAACCTAGCTATATGATCAGAGTGGTCTCAAATTCAGTAAGATCTGCATCTGTATGTCACTTAACCATGTGACATTGCATTATTTTTTTTAATAACCATGTGGTGTCTACAACATACTGTACTTTCTTGATAACAATCAATTAGCATTGACCACAACAATGCCACATTTTCATGACAGTCAGCTGACTCCATGATTATTATTGTGTTATCATCTCAATAGTATATACCTGTATATACATGCATTAGGATTTATATCACACTTTGTTATCTTGTACCAAGTGAGTTGCTTGGTTTTATATTAATTATGAGCTTGATTGCAACAATGGTGTGGTTGTTGTGACATGATGGTGGTCAATGCTAATGGATTGCTATGTAGAGATACCTCTGTTATAAACACCACATGGTTGAGTGACATACAAATGTAGATAATAAATCACCAGGCATCCATTAGCTTGGAGCCAGGAAGTTGTCTTCTATTAGTACTAGTAATAGCATGGGTAGCAGTGAAATTTGGGATAAATATCACGAGTGTTGTATTGGAAATGGAGATAAATTTCACGAGGCGAAGCCGAGTGAAATTTAACATTTCCAATACAACAAGAGTGGTATTTATCCCAAATTTCACTGCTACCCATGCTATTCCCAGTTAATACCATACTCGCTGCATATGCGCATGCCGTGCATTAGCGTTGCTATGTACGCAATTTGTCACTATGTACTAAACACGTGTCAACACTAATTGTTAACATAAATTCTAGCCAATGAAATTGCAATTACAACTTTTTCACTGCTACCAGTGAAATACGGGATAAATTTCACTGCTACTATTGAGACTTTTGTATGGGCAGTGAAACAGGTATGGTATTATAGTGTAAATTATATTAGCCAATTGTAACTATGGTTACTAATGTACGTACATGAGATAATTTAAATATTATTCTGTGTGAGATATTTTACCATTGAAATTGCGTGTATATATATATATATATATTTATATTTATGACCAGATCTGCAAAAAGGGACTTATAGCCTTTCCAATTGCATGTACCTGACAAACCATGACCTGTGAACAAGGTACTACTGTAGCTTGAAATGTGGTCACATTATATTCCTAACATAAACCACTACTGGTTGTTGTAACTTTATGGTGATAGGTTATAAACATGAGGAGTTATGGCCAAACTTGGAAATTTGTAAAGGCTATAAGACCAGCCCCTTGTACATATTTGGCCACACATTTGCATTATTAATAACCAACTGATATGTTTCAGTGTAATATGTACTTTACAATAATGTACTGTTCTATGCACTAATAATAAAGCTATATGATCATGAGCATACAAGGAGTTTTTTCTATAAAAGAGATAAAATTGCAACATTTAGTAGGTTTCAAATGTTTTTACAGACAGTTATTTCAGGCAGCATATGTTCTTTACATTAGCATCCACACCATGTAATGGTTTAAGTGCTGTGTTTTCCTGTCATGGTCAGCAATTACTTTACTACTTAATGGATTTTGCTAACCACACTAATTGATGTAATCACCTCTGTTATAAATTATATTTGGGCAATGGCATCTGGAGAGTGTTTAAGAGACCTACACAGCTGTCCTTTGAAAACCACCTAGCCACAAACTTTGACAAACAAGTTGCACACTTGGGTTCCTAACAAATTCCAGTTGTGCTGGCCATTGTCTAAATAACTAGGACTTTCATTACTAGGATTTTTAAGTGGATAAACACCCATCAGAAAAAGTAGATTATTTCCGGTGTCCAGTAATTCCATTTAGCAACTATTTTTGTCAACGGTTATGCATCATCACATAACCTTTTACAGCAGCATTGCTCGATGGACCCAAGCCAATACCATTTTTTGTAATTTGTGATTGGATCCCACTGATAGGTTAGCACATTTTTTGAATCCCATTTTATTATTTTCTTATCTAGATAGCCAAAGGGATGGTCAACCAAAGTTTCAGCTCTAAAGAGCCAAGTTACAGCACTACAAAGTGACAACAACAGACAATGACAATATGGAAAATAAACTACAGGCGCTAAAGTAAACAATTATAACTTATGAACGCAGTCCTCTATGATGCAACTTACACAATCAGGTTCTCCATGAATAGGAGAATCCATTGCTGGGTATGTTTTGTCTTCCAGGCCTTTCCTATGACCAGGGCAGAGGAGAAAACATGAAAATAAATGATGTGCTTTCTAGTGTTGTTCCAGTTCTCAGTACTGGAACTAAAATAATTCCAGTTTCTGCCCTTTTTGTTCCAGTTCCGAACTGGAACAATAATTTTGCTTTTCTTAAGACTGGAACTGGAACTAGAGCTATAATTTTATTTTCTTCAAGACTGGAACTAGAACTAGAACTATAAAGAAATTTTATCAAGTACTGGAACTAATACTGGAACTTGAATTGGTCATAACCATACAGCTTTTGCCAATGAGATTTTATGTTCTTATAAGACCAGAATTTATCTGCAGACAAAAGCACTTAATGTAGTATATAACTTCATAAAAGATGTATGTATTACAACCATGTATACATCAATGTGCTAAAAACTGCTTGAAACAACTGATTAGCTATAATATTAGAACAGAATGCAAAATGCTGGCTCGGTCACATGTTATGTCTGGTTCAGTGTTTGATAATTACATGTAGCTACAAGTCTTTTAGTACCACCCTATAGAGTGTTAGGGTTATAGTTGTTAGTGTAATAATGCTGATAACTACTATACAGTATTGGCTACATACTATACAGTATTAGGTACATATATGAAACAAGTAAACCTGTAGCATATTAGCTTATATAACTTAATAGTGAGTCTCCATATTTCATTATGGGCTTTTGGTAATACTTAAGTTAAAATAAGTGTTGTTCTAGAATATCAAGTAAATGTCATGGCTCCTGAACTGGAACTAGAACTGTAATTCTAAAATTATGGTTCCAGAACTGGAACTAGAACCGTAATTCTAAAGATTATGGTTCCAGAACTGGAACTAGAACTGTAATTCTAAAGGTTATGGTTCCAGAACTAGAACTAGAACTAGAACTGTAATTTTAAAGATTATGGTTCCAAAACTGGAACTAGAACTGTAATAACTAGCTGATAATGGAACAACACTAGTGCTTTCCTGTGCTAGGGGTGGTTGGCAAGGGAACCACATCTTAGACTATATAGCTAACCCTGGGAATTTAAAAAAAAAAACCCACGATAGTGAACTGTTTGTCCAACACAATTGATTGATTATTTATTAACCTCCTGTTCTTGGCTAAAAGTAGCCGTTCTTCCACGCAGGAGTATGTACACTTACAATACATATAGCTAAATTACAAGCATAGCTATACACACAAATTACCTACTTATAGCTACATTAATACATACATACATACTATACATACATACATACATACATACTATACATACATACATACATACATACATACATACATACATACATACATACATACATACATACATACATACGTTATAATACATACATATACTTTAACTGTAATCTGGTACAAGCCGAGAAGATAATTCTTAATATTATTGTTAAATGACTAATAATCCATGTTGTCTTGAAATTCTGATGGCAAAGAATTCCACCTTGTTGTTCCCTTACCTCTAAAGCTTCTCTGTGAAAAGGCTGTATAATAGTAGATGATATTTGCTGAATTTGTACTTCATCTAGTTAAATAGTGATGTTTTTTCTTAAATTCTATGGGTGGTTCAAGTTCGGAGGGTTGACTGATAATGAGAATGACAATATATTTATATTATTGTTGAGAACTTTACTGAATCTTCCAATGATAACCACTTAAGGCCTGTTTGGTGAGAAGAAGTATGGTCATGTTTATGGAGGTATGAAATTCTAACTGCTCTGTTCTGCATTCGCTGTAAACGTTGGCAGACTAATGCTCATATCTTCCGGGAGTACTGACACAAAACAGAGATTTTGAAACTCCTCTTGCTTTGGGGATCGCAATGGTACTAAGGTTTATGCCTTTATCAGCTTCTTCCACTGTGAAAGAAATGCTTTTAAAAATTAAATTTTTTTTTTTTACAATTTCCACCCATTGCATTTATTGCATTCTACTGTAAAATTAGGCTTGCACGAACATACATATGGTATTTTCTTGCAGT
This sequence comes from Dysidea avara, assembly GCF_963678975.1. NCBI lineage: Eukaryota > Metazoa > Porifera > Demospongiae > Dictyoceratida > Dysideidae > Dysidea > Dysidea avara. The sequence goes on from NC_089273.1 coordinate 26,003,973, forward strand.
CACATTTCTTGACCTTTGAAAAGCTGGAAACCATGCACTAAAAGTATTACAATATAATGAGTGATACTAGAAATATGGACCAAACTGTTTGTGTATATCAGCTAAGTTGCTGAAGCATACTGTTTTATGCCAACAGGGTACTGTCCATGAATGATTTGCGACAAATGAGGCATAATTTTTTTATGCTGTCTCTTGGATTTAAGGAATTAAAACTTAAAAATCCTATCATAGAACTGAATTGTAAACAGTTGGTAGATGCACTATGAAAAGATGTCATGCACACTTTTACTGGTAATATTGATGGTCATTTTCAGTAGGAAGTGTGAAGGATCAACCAAAATAGCTACTGCAGTAAATGCAGCATTTGCCGGCAAAGACTTCTGGAACTCTGCTGGTATGCTCAAGATATGGAGTTGACCTTAGGCTCACATTTTTTCTTTCAGCTTATCTGGATTTTGTAGAACGTGAAACATTAATAAAGTTTAAGCCATCGCTCCATAATAAAGAACATCTGCCATCTTCCTTGTAGCCTCAACATTAACATTACAATGTGTAACTGGGCCTGCAAAAATAGGGCATGTGGGCACATGATTTTTTCCTGCTTTTTCACACTTTCACCACTCATATCGTTTTGCACAACTATGCTATGGCAATGCAATTTTCCACTTATAGCAAGCATTTAATTGCCATTACAATGCAAGTTACAGAATGCAAATATTCTGTTCCAATACTGAGATATTACCTGTAGTGTGACGAGGTGTAGTTTGTGCCCACATGCCCTGTTTTCGCAGGCCCGGTCACATATGCCATTCTTAACACCTGCTACTACAGTACATACACATATTGTCCATAATGCTTATGCTAACAAGAGTCATAGTTATCACTATTGCTTGTATCATATAAACGTTTTGTACATACATAGTGTTAGATGGTTTCCTGTACACTAATGGATTTCTCATAACATCATGTTAGCTATCACTAAAATATTTTTGTAAAAATAAAATGTGGTTAAGAGTGGTGGACAATTTAAAGTAGTATATGACACTTAATACACTTTGTGGTCTTGTATTATGCAAATTTAATGTTGTCTCCATTTGAATGTCACTTAGCCAACAACACAAGTATGTTATACCATTTGCATTGACAGACATAATGTCATAACACTAAACTTTTATGGCACTGAGCTTTAATTTTTATAGTGAATTCATATGTGACCAAGCCTGTGAAAACAGAGCATGTGGGCACAAACTCTACACCCTGTATTCCCCCTTCACATAACAGGTCATATCTCAATACTGGCATAGAATATCTGCCTATATTGTAAAGCCAATTAAATTATTTATATGATAGAAATGCTGAAAGATGTGTGGCTATAGTACAATGGCACAAAAGTTATGAGTTATGAAAATCCATACAAAATTTTGTGCCCACAAAATGCCCTATTTTTGCAAGCCAGGTCACATATTGTGCTACTATCTCATTAGTATAATTTTTTTATACGTAGGACTTAGCTATCTTAAGTGAGTTGCTTGGCTTTTCTATACTCATGTCATAGCATGTAGATTATGTTATGATTGATTGTAATAATGGTGTGGTGTTGTGGAATTTACGTATGATGGTCAAAACTAATGGATTGTTATGTAGAAATAATAAGTGACATACAAATGCAGATAATATTTAAAATCACCAGACATCCCATGATTAGCTTAGCAGAGGGAATTGTAGAGTTCATTATTAGTGTAAACTGTATCAACCAAGTGTAACTATGGTTACTAATGTACAGAGTAGTTCTATGATAGATATGTAGATAGACTTTCACCATTAAATTGTGTCTTGAATTGTGTATGCATATTATAGCTTTTCCAATTGCATGTACCTGACAACCCATAACTTTACTTGTGACTAAGGTATCAACTTGAAACTTGGTCACATTGTACATACCCCTAACATGCCACTATTGGTTGGTGTAACTTTGAGATGATCATGAGGAGTTATGATTGGAAATTTGGAAAGCTGTAAGACCCCTTGTACAGATTTGTGCCACATATTTGCTTCAGCTGATGTATAATTTGTGACTTACTCTATGATAACTGTGATTTCCTGTCATGGTCAGTAGTTACTTTATTTTAATGGATTTTGCTAACCACAAGCAATTGATGTAATCACCTCTGTTATAAAATTGTTTTAGACAGTGGCATAGAACTTCACTCTATGGGTTACTAACAAAATTCCAGTTACACAGACCATTGTCTAAATAATTAAGACATGCATTGCTAGGATTCTTCAATGGATAAACACCCCTCAGGAATGATGTAATAATCACCCCACCTCTATTCCTTTTGGGAACTGGGGTTGTTTATCCAATTTTGTCAGCATAAAAATATGTATCATGTACATTTCTGCCATTATGTATTCTTTTTTCTTATTTTGGCTATGCTGACACTCCTATTCTTCCCAGTGGCAGATCTAGGAATTTATAAAGGGGGTTTCCAGTTAGAAGGTGGACATTATTATACTCTGACATGGGTGAGTGTGCGAAGAAGCACGGGGTCTGGAGGCATGCCACCATCCCCCCCTCCCCCTCCCCAGTAAATGTTTGAAATTTAGAAGCGCATCCATTGATTATAAATGCCATATCCTTTCGGTCACATCTACTATACAAACGACATCTGTCAATAATAAACATTAATGTACAATTATTACATCATATTATGTCATGTGTGCAGCATTTGGCTTTACGTAAGTAACCAAGCATCGGTAAGATATAAAAAGAGATGCAACATTGTCATTTTCCACTTGCAAAGTATGATGTTTAAAGGAAGTATAATCTTTCTGCTGTGTTTCCTGAGGACCACAGTTTGTGTTCCCTTGCCTAAATTCTACCCCTATGGTGAAGGTCTCAATGAGCCCAACCAGCGACTTGCCATTGGTGATACCGCATTTCAGTGTGTTTATCCTAACCAGGTGTACCGTTTCTGCAATGCTCCATTCTTTGATCTATGTGTAAGTATATTATAAGTTACAATATTACATGTTGTACCCTTAGTTCTGTGAGTATCTATAACTAGCTGCTAAGAATATCATATATAGGTGATGTCATCTTTGGTTGAAACTGCACATCTACAGCCTTCTATTATAAATAGACCATGGAAGCTTGCATGGTTTTAATGAATGTACTTTGCACAGAAGCTTTCTCATTACAGTGTGGCTACATGTTAGCTTATATCAAACTTGTTTCTGTAGTGGAAGTTAATGTTTCGTATAATATAATTTTCAATTACCTTTCATGTACACAGAATGTTTGCTATACAGAAAGATTTTGCTAGTCATGTGATTCAACTGTATTACAATTTTAGATAACCACAGATGGTGGAGCTAACTTTGCAGAAGATCCAATACAGTATACTACACAAAAATTTCCACTGGGAGGAGATCATCATTTAGTTGCTCCTTTTTGGGTGAATATTGATACAACGGTAAATGGGGATGTGTGGTTCCGGGAGAGCACTGTTTCTACTCTTCTACAAAGAGCTAATGAGGATATAAGGAAAGCATTTCCTTTTTTACCACAATTCACAGCCACTCACCTCTTCATTGTTACTTGGGATAGTGTTGGGGCTCGTGGTGGGTCAGCTGCTCAGGTAAGCAGAATTGTAGTTCTTATATAAGTTTTCATATTTGCAATATTCAAACACTTACATAGTTGTCCATTTGCTGTTGATGAATTTAAGTTTAAATAATGTGCTGTATATTACTAAACCTTTGAATAGCATGCCTAATAAATTATGCGATGTGTATACAGTGCTCAGGGTAGTGAATATTCCAAAAAGGGACATTGGAAACAGTGGAAATTGAAAACTGAAACTGAAAACTGAATTGAAAATGGCTTTCCACTGTTTCCAATTGCCCAGGGGCGGATCCAGGGGGGGGGGGGGGGGGGGGCTTTTGGGACTGAAGCCCCCCCCTTCATATTTAGGCTTTACTTGATCAATATGCTGAGTATTATAATGAAATTTTGTCTTAGCATAATTATATGATCACTAATATTACAAATACTCATAAAACCACCTTATAAACATCTTTTTAAGGTATTATCAGTGGATTTATGCTAAAGTTTATGCAACAAGGACCCGGATCAGCATTGGAGGTGTACAAGATCGAGATACTCTAATAGAGCAGTCAGCTAACTATTCTAATAGAACATTCACTGGAAACATGTAGTTGGTTCTGTTATGCCAAATCTGCCTGCAACTATACATACAATGAAGTGCATTGGTCTGTTTAAAGGGCTTCATTCATCTACTCGTATAGTTAATATGTATGGCAATACTTAATTCAGGTACACAGTTTCCATTGAAAATGCTCTCAGATTCAATCTTGTATTGTTCAAATTTCAAAGTTTTCCACTTTTAACATTATTATTCTAACATGCACTTATTCAGTGTTGTGCAATTGTGAGAGGGGTACATCATGACCTTGGCTGCCCAAACTTTTCCATTAACAAAATGCTTCAGAGAGCCATACCTATAATCTAAAGGCAGTATATAAAATATCTACAGGCAGAAAATATTATGAATTTTATGTGGAAATGTCTCCAAATTGCAGTATTTTAGCATCTATTTTTCAAAAATTTCCTGGGGGAGCATGCCCCCAGACCCCCCTTGTTCCAGCATGCTTCGCATGCTGGGAAGTGCACTTCACACACCTCTACCCAAGAGATTAGTATATTGAGTTAGCCCCCCCCCCCCTTTTATAAATCCTAGATCCGCCCCTGTTGCCCTATTCCAAAGGGTCACAGAAGAATCATAGGAATGTTTGCCTTTCTGCAATACTGGAATTTTGTTAGGAATACATCACAAAGTGACATTTGTGGCAAAGTGTCTTTAGCAAATATGAATATACAAGTGCCACAGTACAAATTTGGTACAACATCAACATAAATTCTTCAAAACAAGTTCTGAATCATTAATTTTGCTGTGACTGCATGCTATATACATACCGTACATGACACATGCACACGCACGCACGCACGCACGCACGCACGCACGCACGCATGCACGCACGCACGCACGCACGCACGCACGCACGCACGCACGCACGCACGCACTCACACACTCACACACTCACACACACACACACACACACACACACACTCACACACACACACACACACACACACACACTCATACTCACACACACACACTCACACACACACACACACACACACACACACACACACACACACACACACACACACACACACACACACACACACACACACACACACACACACACACACACACACACACACACACACACACACTCACACACACACACACACACACACACACACACACACACACACACACACACACACACACACACACACACACACACACACACACACACACACACACACACACACACACACACACATGCGTACGCACGCAATTACACCAATAGCCTGTTCTAAATGTATTCTGTTCTATTTTAGGGAAATACATTTCAAATGGTGTTGGCATCTGATGGAGAAATGAGTTATGCCATATACTTGTATGCTGATGACTTAATTCAGTGGAGTTCAAGTGGTGGTACATTTGCTCAATCTGGACTTTCTTGTGGTAACATGGCTCTAACTCATCCTGCATCGGGTACAGCTAACATCATCAACATTGACGATAGTTCTAACTTTGGAGAAAATGGAAAATATGTTTATTGTCTTACTGACTTAACACAGCCATTAAGTATGTATTCACTTTAAATGCTTATTATGTTTAGTGTATGTGATTATGTGTACATACGTACGTCTAATATCTGTAATGTGTTATGTAAGTAACTTTCAGCCAAGCTTCAAAATGTTACTTTTAATTAAACCATGGCCATAATACTATTTATTGGACAACTATCCCTCTAGGGACCTGCAAGGAGGCTAACAGTAAGCCTGTGAAGCAGGGAGTCAAAAACCTGTATTGAAAACTATGCTGAAAACATTATGCTGACCATAAAAATTAATGTTAATTATAGTAATTTGCAACATTACTAATTTGCTAACATAATAATTATACCATTGTAGCCATTCAATGGCCACCATATCTTTTACACCCTAGCTATTTTGAAAGGCTAGCTGAGCATGTTTTAGATTAGTTGTCATATAATATTGTAAAGCAGGAATAGATCAAGCTACAGTAATATAGGCTGAATGTACATAGAACATGACTGAGTGATATGTTAAGTACAAAATGTGGCTGGGCCTGAAAAAATAGGACATGTGGGCACGTAAAATTTGCCTAGTTTTTCAAGCTTTCATGACTCATAACTTTTAATGACATCATGCTATGGCCATACTGTTATCAGTCCTTACTAAACATATAATTGGCTGTATGATACAAGTTACAGAATGCAAATATCTTATTCCAGTTCTGAGATATGACCAGTTGTGTGGTGGGGTGTAGTTTGTGCCCACATGCCCTATTTTAACAGGCCAAGTCACAAATTAAACCACAATGACTACATTGTTACTCAGTATTGTACTGTATTTATCCTCACACAGCTTGTGTGTGGGATGGTCGACAGTATGAGATTGGAGAGCAGATACAACCAAACTGTTCTCTTAGATGCACATGTAGCTCTGGTGGACAGTTTGACTGTGTAACAGTTTCTTGCTCAATTGATGGCCCAGGATGTCTAATTCATGGTGATCCACACTATGTTACATGGGATAAAAGATTTTATGATTATATGGGAACATGTGAATACTATGTAGCTAAACCGTGTAACAGTGATGCATTTCTTATATCAACTGTCAACACTCGTTGCGGAATTTTTTTTGCACGTCTGTCTTGTGTCGAGGAAGTTAGAATTTTGATCCCAGATGGTAGTCCTAGAGAAATCTTATTGTCTCGTTTTATTGGACACAGAGCCAGTATCACAATTGATGGGCACTTGCACCGAGACATTGGTGATATAGTTATTGTTTCGACACCAACACTTCAAATAGTACGAATTGGTGGACGTCCAATTGTGACCCTCAAGAATTATGGTGTTCGCGTATTCTATGATGGACGTCTCACTGCTAAAGTTCAAGTTGCTAAATCATTGCAAGGACAAATCTGTGGGCATTGTGGTACGTATAATGGAAATCCATTTGATGACTTTACTACACCGGATGGTGAAATTGTAAGTTCACCAAATGTATTTGGAGATAGCTGGGGAGTCCCTGGTTGTTTGGTAAAAAGGGATGCATCAGGATATGAAGGATGTAATAATGATTCAGCTACTGTATCAGAGGCACAAATGAGGTGCAACGTAATGACACAGGGAAGTTTTGCTGACTGCAATGCTGTAGTGGATCCTACGTTTTATATCTCCGCTTGTGAATTTGACTACTGTTGTTGCTTGCTTGAAGAACGTGAGGAGTGCTATTGCAGTGCTTTGGCCGCTTATGCTGCTGTTTGTGCTGAAGCTGGAGTTCAACCATCAAACTGGAGAGATGAATATGGCTGCCGTAAGCTTTGTATTGTACATTCACTACACCATAAAGGAACACTATAAAATTAACTGTTTTAATGTTTAAGTATACAGTATTGTTGTTAGTTTAATTTGTATGCATGAACGTAGCTAGACTAAAAGGACTAGGTATTATACTGTACTATTACTGTATATACTATGAAATTAATTTTGGTGCTTTTTAGCTGCTAATTGTTCAGATGGTATGGTATACCAGGAGTGTGGTCCAATTTGTCCTCAAACATGTGATAACAAAGATGAATCATGTGATGGAGGTTGTGCTGCAGGTTGTTTCTGTCCTTATACACAATATCTACTTGATGGAGTATGTGTGGATGAGGAAGTGTGTACAGGTAATGTATGTTTGTGTGTATCAGTGAATATAGTTAGATATCTTCAAGTAGTCGTTTGTCTGTACACCAATAAGCAAAAAGCGGTTAAAGCAAATACACTCCAAGACTGCATGCTACTGTGTATAGGACAATTACATTGACTAAATACAATACACATTAATACTTATTGCTTGCAAGATATGAAAACCAAGTATTGAATAAAATGGTATATTTTACACATACTAATGTATTGACTAACTTTTTAAAATTAATCCCTGCAGCATGTAACGTGGATGGTGTTTTGTATGAAGAAGGTATACAACTACAGCCTAACTGCTCTACTCGTTGCACTTGTTATAATCGGGAGTTCCAGTGTGAATCACAACCTTGTTTGATTGATGGAAAAATATGTATTGCTGCTGGTGATCCTCACTATCAAACATTTGATCTCCATTACTATGAGTTTCAAGGAGATTGTGAATACATTCTCTCTACACCATGTGACAGTGATGAGTTCACTGTTGTCGTCCGAAATGCTGCAAAGGATGCCTATCTCTCATCTGCAGATCAAGTGACAGTTTCTGTTCCAGGAGATGGACTAACCATAGTATTGGGAAGGGGTAATGGTAGAACAATAACAGTCAATGGTGTTCTAGAGTCTGATGTTAGTGTTGGGGTGATCTATCAGTCAGATAAAGTGCAAGTACTGAGAGTTGGTGGACATCCACAAGTTGTACTTCTTGAACAACGTGTTAAAATATTTTATGATGGGGTAAACCGTGTGGAGGTCACTGCTTCTACCACATGGCAAGACAAACTGTGTGGACTATGTGGTAACTACAATGGTAATCCATCAGATGACTTCATGGACCAAGATGGTAATCAACTTTCCACAGCAGATGAGTTTGCTACAAGTTGGGCTACAGGGGATACATCAGCTTGCGGTATACTTGAAGATACACCATTATGTTTTGGGGACAAAAGAGAACAAGCCATAAAACGATGTGCTTATCTGACTGGTGAATTGTTTTCAGCATGCCATTCAGCACTTGATCCTGAGCCATTTGAAGATGACTGTGTATTTGATATCTGTAACTGTGTTTATGAGAATATAAATCAGTGTTTCTGTGAAAGTTTAGCTACATATTCTTCTGCGTGTTCAGCTACTGGAGTGGTGCTGCAAGGCTGGAGAGATTACTATGGCTGTTGTAAGTTAAAAATATCTAATACTGTTAACATCATGTATAAACATGATATGTATGTCTTTAGATGAACTGTAAGCCTTACGGGCAGTTATGGTGTTAATTATTATTGACAACGTACAGTTTATTACCACCATACACGATGTTGCAATACCGCTATTCTTACAAAATTGATTACTAGCAGGAGTCACAGCTAATTTGCCTCAATACTTTTTATGCAAGCTATGTAGAGATATAGTGGTATATTCATAATATCTATTAGAAAACAGCTTGTGAAATGTTGTGGTGTAAATTTTTACATGTACTATTGTATTGTATGTTAATAGCTGATGGTTGTAAAGCTGACATGACATTCCAGCAATGTGGTCCAGTTTGTCCTCAGTCATGTGATAGTACTGATACAACTTGTCATAGTGGATGTGCTGAGGGATGCTTTTGTCCTGATGGACAAATTATCAATGAAGATGGAGAATGTGATGAACCTACAACTTGTCCTGGTGAGTTAACACATTATCACATTTCAGTAACAGTCTCGAAAAGTCACGCAATTATATACATACATATATTTAACTTAAACTTTGTGCACAGTTCCATTTCCTTTATGGTTATGTGCATAATATAGGTAGATTTACTGCCAGCGTCTAGTTAGTGACTATGTATAAGTTACAGTTCCCTTTAGCATGTTCAGAAACTGGAAAAACTTGACTTCACAATGGCAACTAAATACACAAGTGTAAAAGAATATAAGCTAGTAGTGTAATTAAAATTAAAAAAAATGTTTGAATAACAGAGTGAAGTGTAATCATTTATTGTAGTTATGATTTATAATGAAACCTGTCAGTTTTACTCTGGCCCAATTGTCTGACTTTAATAAGCAAGTAGCTACATTAGGCAGCTCACCTTCTGTACAAATAACACATTTGAGGTTTTATAAGTTTAGAGACTTTAGACAGTGACCTTATTACAGAATGACTTGATTGTTACATCAGACATGCATTAATATTTTTTGAACTGCTCTCATATAGCAAGAGACTTCAAGTCTATAATTATGTGACCACATTTGTGAAGGGAGTCTATAACATACATCCAATAGTTTGAACTTGAGTGAGCAAAGCTTTAGTTTTAAGTATCATAATGATACACAAACCTGAAATTTACCACAATGTCTTTGTCTTGTCTTGTCTTTTTTTTTTAAATTTAAAAACTTTTTCTTTGCTGTTGCTCATCACTGACCACATTGTAAGTCACTGCCTCGTTTCAAACTACAGTTATGAATTGCATTGTAAAGGTGGTAAATTTGATGTGCATGGTAGACCCCTTTTCACAAATCCTGTATAGGCTAAGAGCGTGCCACACCTCCAAATTTTGACACTTGCTTATAGCTAGCTAAAAATTCCCTTTATTGTACATATGTATAATTTGTAAACTACATGAAATAACATAAGCAACAATAATAGGTCGGTGTCCAGTACTTACTGATCCTGATAATGGAATGGTGGACTGTTCTCTGGGAGATGATGGAGTACCAACTGAAGGAGACACTTGCACTTACCAGTGTGATGATGGTTATGAGTTGTCTGGTGATATGATGAGGGAATGTCAGAGTGATGGGACATGGACTGGTAGTGAACCTACTTGTGATCTAGGTGAGAATTATGTGTAGTCTGGAATTCACCTGCTTCAAGTTATATAACAAAATTAGTTGTCTTAAATAATATATCACCAAATTACATTTACTATATTTCACTAGTACAATGTCCCACACTTACTGCTCCTGATAATGGAATGATTTCTTGTACTGGTAATGAGGTTGGAGACACTTGTACTGTCTCATGTGATGATGGTTATGAATTGAGTGGTAGTGAAACTAGGACCTGTCAGGGTGATGGTACTTGGAGTGGAACTAACGCTATTTGTTCAGCAGGTATACAAATGACCCTGGATACAATATTTATAATCATTAAGTTTATTATATCCACCATAATTACATGTGTTATGATCTGTATCTCTGTCTCTTTGCCAGATAAACATGTTTAAATTTCATTGATTTTCTCCAATGTAAACCCTAATCAGTTATACACTAAATTCTCATACTTACTAGAATAATTGCTAATTTTAATCCACTTTTTTGTGATTAGTAGATACTGTATGAATAAAGTTGTTTTGATCTTTCACTAGTACAATGTCCCACACTCACTGCTCCTGATAATGGAATGATTTCTTGTACTGGTAATGAGGTTGGAGACACTTGTACTGTCTCATGTGATGATGGTTATGAATTGGGTGGTAGTGAAACTAGGACCTGTCAGGGTGATGGTACTTGGAGTGGAACTGATGCTACTTGTTCAGCAGGTATAGTACTATATAAGCATAAAAACTATAAATCAATGCATTGCCCATTAACTTCAGGGATCCTTACTAAGGGATCCCGTATATGTATGCATTTTATGTTTCCTGATGAGGTTGCTGGTATAAGGCTTCATAACTTTTCCAAGTATGTATGTGTGTCTTTTGGTTAGGGATGCATTAATTGATTTTGCTGGAATATATATATATATATATATTTTGGAACAAAAGTAAGACAAAGCAAGGAGCAAAAATGCTGGCAACAAAACTCAAGCAAAATGCACATGACATGATATTATTTGTGTCATTTTGAACATGAAATCGCACATCAAATTATTTTTGCAGCTGGATTATGTCCGATTCTTACTGATCCTGAAAATGGAATGGTATTTTGCTCACTGGGAGATGATGGATTAACTACTGATGGAGACACTTGTGTATACCAGTGTGATGATGGTTATGAGTTGTCTCATAATCCTGTCAGGGAATGTCAGAGTGATGGGACATGGACTGGTAGTGAACCTACTTGTGATCTAGGTGAATTATGTGTAGTCTGGAATTCACCTGCTTCAAGTTTTATAACAAAATTAGTTGTCTTAAATTGTTATATTGTCAAATTACATTTACTGTGTTTCACTAGTTCAATGTCCCACACTCACTGCTCCTGATAATGGAATGATTTCTTGTACTGGTAATGAGGTTGGAGACACTTGTACTGTCTCATGTGATGATGGTTATGAATTGGGTGGTAGTGAAACTAGGACCTGTCAGAGTGATGGTACTTGGAGTGGAACTGATGCTACTTGTTCAGCAGGTATACAAATAACCCTGGATAAAATATTTATAATTCTTAAGTTCATTATATCCATGTACGTCTGTCTCTAGGCCATATCAAGATTAACTTTCTCCAATGTAAACCATCGGTTATGCACTAATTTCTCATACTTACTTGTGTATTTCAGAATAATTCTAGCTAATTTTAATCCACTTTTTTGTGATTAGTTGGTACTGTATGAATAAAGTTGTTTTGATCTTTCACTAGTTCAATGTCCCACACTCACTGCTCCTGATAATGGAATAATTTCTTGTACTGGTAATGAGGTTGGAGACACTTGCACTGTCTCATGTGATGATGGTTATGAATTGAGTGGTAGTGAAACTAGGACCTGTCAGGGTGATGGTACTTGGAGTGGAACTGATGCTACTTGTTCAGCAGGTATACAAATAGCCCTGGATAAAATATTTATAATTCTTAAGTTCATTAAATCCACGTACGTCTGTCTCTATGCCATATCAAGATTAACCTTCATTGATTTTCTCCAATGTAAAACATCGGGTATACACTAATTTCTCACTTACTTGTGTATTTCCTAATTATAATCTATTTACTTTGTGATTAGTTGGTACTGTGTGAGTAAAGTTGTGGTTTTATCTTTCACTAGTTCAATGTCCAACACTTACTGCTCCTGATAATGGAATGATTTCTTGTACTGGTAATGAGGTTGGAGACACTTGTACTGTCTCATGTGATGATGGTTATGAATTGGGTGGTAGTGAAACTAGGACCTGTCAGGGTGATGGTACTTGGAGTGGAACTGATGCTACTTGTTCATCAGGTATAGTATAAGCACAATATGTATACATTATTACATTACCCATTAACCTCAGGGATCCTTATTATGGATTCCTGACAACTATGTATGTTTTCCAAGCATATGTGTGTATCTTTTGGTTATGGATGCATTGAATATTATTCGAAGACAAAGTAATAAGCAAAAATACCAACATAATAGGACAAAACTCAAGCAAAATACACATGACATTTTGCTTGAAAAAATTGAAAGCATGTCATCACATTAAATTAAGTCAATTTATGCATTGTCAGCATTGATGAAACTAAGATGTGTGTGATTCTGTCCATCTGTCAGAATTTTACAATAGGAGTATCACAACTGATCCACAACAGATAGAAATGTTCTAATAGAACAGCTATTAATTGCATTTACTCTATTAGAACAGCCCCTCTAAAAGCCATAGTGAACACAGCTCAACCTGAACTTGCATATGTGGTTAATAAATTCTAACATAGAATACTTATTGAGAAAAATTAATAGGAGGAAGACAAAAGCTAATTCCCACTTTTGGTATATATTATGAATACCACAATATCTGTAGTAACACATACCATACAGTATACATGTAATATATCGTATACAAATATATTAGATTTGGCTTCTTGTCTGTAAATTATGAACTACAAAGTCTGATACATATGTTGTGCAAAACCAAGGTATCATAAATGACTTACAATCATTGCATACAACTTGGTTTACAATTTCATTTAGCCTAACAATTTTTAGATATCCATGTGCTGTATCTGCAAAATTCCTTACATTGTCTGAGTAGTTAGTACTGATCGCCTTCCCTCTTGTACAAAAAGGATTGCACCAGTCTTCATTGTGGTAATGTGTAAAGCTATGGTGGAATGATTGGCAGTCTTTTCAGTTAACTTGCTTCATCATGCCTGCCAGTTTATTAATATTAACTACAGATGTCACTACTACAGTTACAAAATACATGGTAAATAGTCATGTACACTAAAGTAAGTTAGTGACTAACAACGCTGTGCAGCTAAGTGGGCAGACAGAGACGTTACTGAACACACTACAGTGTCATTACAGATTGCTAGTCTACATACACTTGCTTGAGTCACTTCTCAAGTAGAGTAATGCCCTCACCTAAATCTATACAATGTGTATATTAGACTTCCCAGATAAAATTACATTGTATACTATTTCATAACTAAATAAGTTCTGTACAAATGCTGTAATTATATGTCAGTGTGTTATTTTGAAACAAATTTGCAGCTGGGTTGTGCCCAATTCTCACTGATCCTGAAAATGGAATGGTATTTTGTACACTGGGAGATGATGGGATACCAACTGAAGGGGACTTTTGTATATACCAGTGTGATGATGGTTATGTGTTGTCTCATGATCCTGTCAGGGAGTGTCAGGGTGATGGGACTTGGACTGATACTAAACCAACCTGTGACATAGGTAAGAAATATGCTTTTACTTGACCAAATTGTTTATCTATTAGTATATTCATAACTGTTAATACAACAAACTATTTCCAATTAATTCCTCATGGAGGTCACTGATTATACCAGAATATAGTGTTATGTAGCAATTAAAATTTCAATATATTGCTTTTTTAAGAAGTTGAGTTGTCAATTTGTTAAACGTAGAGATGGTCACATTACTACTAATTTATTATTACATTTGTCGTATTTTACTAGTACAATGTCCCACACTCACTGCTCCTGATAATGGAATGATTTCTTGTACTGGTAACGAGGTTGGAGACACTTGTACTGTCTCATGTGATGATGGTTTTGAATTGGGTGGTAGTGAAACTAGGATCTGTCAGGGTGATGGTACTTGGAGTGGAACTAATGCTGTGTGTGCACAAGGTATAGTGTGAAGTTGTCATATGCTTTTGATTAGATAGTGTTGCATGTCATGTTAGCTTCACAAAAAGGCATCCTGAATGCACTGCAACTACAGTGGAACCTGTTTTAGCAGCCATTTGTATAGAAAGGCTACATTCCCTCAGTGAGGCATTTATATAGTAGTGCAACTGTATGCACCTGCATACTGATTAAAGCCAATAAATTTTTGCTAAAAGGTTACCAGCTTAGGGGAATAATTGTTGGTAAAGTAGTATCCTTCAAAGTTTGTTCTAGTTTCCACTGTAGTAGCCTGCAAATACATAAGCCATAGGCGGTGGAGACGGGGGGGGGGGGGGGGGCACTTTTTTGGGACACTGTTTGCAAGAAAAGATCAAGATACTCTAATAGAGCAGTCACACTATTCAGAGAAGCAGTGTAGCAAATTACTTAGCTACTTATGTGTAGTTATAAATAAGGAGGTGTAGAGCAGCTATTTTCAGCAGGCTGTGACCTTTTTTTTTTTTGGTCTTCACTGGCTTGGCCCCCTCACTCTTTGGCCTGCTCCACTGCCCCTGACATAAGCTGTTATCCATCTTTTCTGTTTAGTATATGTACATGTATCACTAATTTTATTACATGTATTTCTACCACAAGGCACTGCATGCCCACCACTCGATGTTCCTGATAATGGAATGATTGACTGCTCAATTGGAGGTGATGGAATAGCTGTTCCTGGTGACACATGTACCTACACTTGTGATGATGGTTACATGGTGGTTGGTGACATGACTATAACATGTGGTGATGATGGTTCTTGGAGTGATAACACTCGCTGTAAACTAATACGTACGTACTGTAGTCTTCATTGTGCTCTCATTATCATTCATAGTAATAGTAAAATCAATCATGGTAAAATACAATGTATAGATGCAGTTTAGCATATTTACATTATTTTACCAGTATTTCTTCCTTGGTTTTGAACTGTAGGCAAGTGCTCTCGTAGATTACATGTGAAAATTTGAAAAAACACTACCATGATAAATCCATGTTTCTGTATTGTGTCCAGTTAGAAATATTATACTCCATCCTCACCAATAGAATCCCAGTATAAAATAAAATAAATAATATTCCCCAGTAACATGCCTGACTGAAGTAATGATAGTCATAGGCATTACTAGAGCCACCCATGATTGAGATAATGCAACTCCTACATTGCAAGCATAATCACCCTTTTCATCTGATCACTTTAAACCGGGTTCCTCACTTTAAACTGGGTAGGTCACAAACAGTGGACCTGGCAGGGTACCAAGGACCTGGGACCTGCGGGAATCCGACTCTTCTTGGAATTTTATGCACTTCACAGTATTCTATACTTGTACTTTAACACTACCTTATGTTGTTTCAAAACCAAAAAAAAAATCCACCATGTTCTAATCTCTAGGTTTACCTTTCTTCACATGTAAAGGTGCACAAAGATTTACTGTGCAGAGGAGAAAGACATGGCTTTAGGAATTAGTACACAATCGATAACACTGATAATTGTTCAGATATTTAAAGCTGGTTTTTATCAACACGATTACACCTGTTGTATAATACCTATTATAAGCATCAAAACCAGGGATATGATATATATTATGTATGTGTGTGGTCATATACGTAATAATACAATAAATATTCAATGTATTGTTGATGTATTGTCTTCAATGTATGTTCTCTGCTTCCACAGGATGTGAAGTGTTACGTGCTCCTCAATATGGTTCAATCAATTGTTCACTGGGTGATGATGGAATACCCACTCCTGGAGACAGCTGTAGTTTCTCATGTGATGAAGGCTACAATATTGGAGACACTACTGCAACTACCTGTAATAATAAGGGCAACTGGGCACCAGCTTTAGCAGCTGAATGTGTGATTGGTAAGTATTGTATGCACAATTGATAGCATTAATGTGTCATACGTACCAACATACGTACATTATGTTGTTATGCTTTGTATCATAGAAAAAGCAAAGCATCAAATTTACAAGAAAGTTGTACCTATCTGAATATGTAGTTTCAGGCCTTCAACCAGTATTTAAGTTTGTGTGGGATTTTTTTAGGCCTGAGTCAAATATGCTCAAAATTTTGTCTAAAATGCTCTCAAGAATTTCCAAAAAAATTTTCATCTATTATTATTGAAAAATTGTAATGGCAACTTCCAGGCCCACATACATTCTTCTGGAGCCATGGGTGCACTATAATAGCACAATAATAGCACAATATGAATGTGATATGTGACCAAAAGCATATTGTATGTGATATTAAATACTGTTCAAATTTCAGATGGTTGTCAAGTAAATTCAGTTGTTGATGGATCTATCACTTCAATGAATAAGAGCATGACAGTCACTTTCACTTCTGATAGTACAAATCCAAATATATTTTTTGACTGCAGAATACACAAAAGGGACTTTGCGAATTGTAAGTAGATTGATATATTAACACGCCATACAGTGTGTATTGCCTTCTGTAGGCACCAGTCCCCACACCTATACAGAAGATGATGGTGTGAGAGATGGAGAAAATATTGTTAGGGTGCGAGCTCAGTGCTCTGGTCAAATCATTGATCGTCCAACAAAAGACTTAGACATTGGTATATTCATGGAATTAGTGTGATATTACTGTAGGTACTATCAATAATTTTGAGCATAACAAGTGCCTGAAACACCAAGTATAATGCTAGCTACATAATAGGTAGACTAATTGTACAATAGTGAGGACAGGTGTCAAGGAAAAAGTTGGTAGTACAGTCATATCAGTTACTCTAATAGAGTAGTCAGGTATTATTGTTACTATAATTAGTAAATACGTGTAAGAACTTTTGTTCTAAAATGTACTCATTTGTGTTTACTGTTTTCTGCAGATATATGTAGTCCCCTCACTCTTGGAAATGGGACAGTTAATTGTGAGCTAGGGGACAATGGAGGTCCTAATGCTGGAGATAGTTGTACTCTGACTTGTGATCGTGGCTACATTTTGGATGGTAGTGACTCCAGGATGTGTACAGATCTTGGGACATGGACTGGTGATGAAACAACATGTACTGCCCGTAAGTATGTATACATGATCGTGTGAAACTTCTAACAAGTTGCCAGGTGTATGTTTAGGCATATAGACCTCAAACCACAGGCAGCATATACCTATGCATAACTGGGAAGGTAAGTAGGTAAGGATAAGGTAAGCCTGCAGTTAGGTAAATATAATACTCATTGTGGTTTGAGGCACGTGACACTAATACGTGTCATGCCTATTTGCAGGCTAATAGCCCTATGGTGGGTGGTAGTATGATCAGTCACCCAAGCAAGTGCTGGCAAATAGCCCGCCAGCGCCGGGTGACCAATCACCCCAGCTAGTAAGAGTCCACACACTGGATTCATACTATAGACATACCTCACAACTTTGATGATGGATGGCAGCAACTAATGTTATGAACGGACAAGTCCTAGGGATATATACAGAAAATGTTTACTGTTACTAAGTCCCACAATCCAATTGATCTTCTATTTCAGTTGCTAGAGGATGCCTACAAACAGCTCTACTCTGCCACATTAATGCAAATTATGCATGAGTTCATTTGTTAAGTTAGTTTGTGTGCGTTTGATGTGTTAGTGTTTCATGTTGTGTATGTTAATTACGAGGCATGCTATACATCATATCAAACAATGCCTATTTGGTGTATTGCACTTGTTATATATACACCTCTCCTCCTTACTCATTGGAAGTTTACTGTTGATAAATCCCTTGGCTTTGCCTCAGGGTTTATCAACATCACCAACATTGCATTTCCTCTGACATAGCAGTCGGGATGTATATAAGTGCAATATACCTAGTAGCCATGGTTTATATATTACACACACACACACCCAAATGCGCGCGCGCGCGCACACACACACACACACACACACACACACACACACACACACACACACACACACACACACACACACACACACACACACACACACACACACACACACACACACACACTCACACACTCACACACAGTATATATATGCGAACAGAAGGAATTTTAAGTTGGGATTAGGGATTAAAGAAAAAAGTAGTGAAACAAGGGAATAGCTAAGAAACAGAGTGGTTGTCTATACCTGCTGATACACCAATGGACATTAATTCCTACACTTCAGTCTATAACCATGCATATGACTAAATCAGGTCCAATAGTATATCTGCAGGTATACTATGACAACCTCTCTTGTTTCACTACATTTTAGTTATTCCCTTGTTTCACTACTTCTTTGATCCCTAATCCAACTTAAAATTCCAAATTTTTTCTAGTTGTTTGTTTACTTTTTAACCCTCAAACCCACAGCCATTTTAAAAAAATGCAAGCACTGAAAATCATTGTCCAGTAAACTGGAATTTAAGCACGCCTTTTAAAACAAACAACTCTCATAGTACAATAACTCTAAGTCCTTCAAATTAGGTTAGATAATCCTAAGGCTGCAGACATGTTGCTGTCAGACCTTCAGTGCTGGTCACTGTAAAGTGTTAATAATACTAATAATAACTGTTAAAACTATCTTAAAACTATCAATGTCCTTTTATATACTCACCGTAAATTTTTGGCTTAAATGGTTCCATCCTCTGTTGCATCCTTCCAACCTAGAACTTCATTAAAATTACAATGGAAGTATCTCTTGATATTCTCTCTTCACATAACGATGGATAAAAGGCCATAACGTGGCCGTATATTGTCCTATTGACTTTGTCTTGATGTCATGTTGCTCGTGACGCAATGCTGATTCAGTTGTTATAATATATATATATATATATTTAATGGCTGGCAAACACAGTGACAATACGAAGGTAAAATAAAATAGTGCAACACTTTGTAATGAATGAGTTCCTCGTTGTATGTTAAAATGTTATACACAGTTAGATAGTTTGCTCCTTGGCAATTAATAAAATCTGTACTTCAAAGAGACTGAATGAATGTTTCACGAGATATGGCTGTTTGAAACCATGCATGTAAATTGGCATAAAGTATTATGCATTTTAAGTTTTTTTTTTCAAATCCAGGTTTCTGGACTATGAGGGTTTAAGGGTTAACAAAACAATCATGACTACTGAACCTGCACATAACCGCATCAAAAGAAATAGTGGCACTATTCATGCCATAAAATAATTTGACAACTCAAAATTTTATGACCCAAATGTGGCATTCATCAAGCTGTTGTTCAGCACTAGTGTTTACATTCATTAGTCACTACCTTGAATTACAGCAAAATTAATATGTGACCAAGGCTGCGAAAACAGAGCATGTGGGCACAAACTACACCCCGTCACACTACAGCTCATAACTCAGTACTGGAACAGAATATGCATTCTGTAACTTGCCATGTAAAGCCAATTTAATGTTTCCTAAGCGCTGAAAATTGCATTGCCATATATAGGATAATAGTATAAAAAGTTATGAGTGATGGAAGTTTGAAAAAGTAGGCAAAAATCATGTGTCCACATGCCCTATTTTCATAGGACCAGTCACATATATACTGTGAAATGATCCAACAAGTGCTTAATATATTAATATTATAATGAATCTACTACATATGGTGCATTGTAATGTATATGTATACTTTCTTTACAGCTGACTGTGAGGTTACAATGCTTGATGCCAGTATTTCATCAAATGACTTAACCATAACTGTTGAATTTGCTGCTGATGATCCAAATGCTCTATACGACTGCAAATTGAACAACCGACAATTTGTGGAATGTAAGTAAGGATGTAATGATTAAAACATTTGTGACCATATTTGGGAAAACCAGCCTATGACCACTCAAATGTTTTGTACAGCATTTCAAGCAATATCAACATTACTGTAATTAATATAAACTCTCTATCTTAAATCTGTGGAATAATCCAACAAACACATAACTGTCTTTATTGTAACACAGCAAATATGTAGTACAATCCTTATTATTTCACTTGTTACAATAGGGCTAATTTTCTAAAATCTGGTCACATTTAAATAATGTACAACAATGAACACTGTATTAATGATGGATCAGTGCTAATTTAGGTGAATGATTTTCAGCAAGAGTTGACAATTGGAGAGTGTTAATATCAATGTAGCATGTACGAGGCCTGGAATCAAGTTTAAAATAAAATACTTTACGATCAACTGTTGTTAGACAAAATAATGTTGAATAGTGTGATTATAGTTGAACCATGAAAGGCAAATGTTTTATTTGTAAATGTAGGGTAAGATTACACTCTCATTTGCACTAAAATTCTGCAGAATGCAGATACAGTGTAGCAAGACAAACCCCGGTCACAGAGAGACAGAAGTGTGGTCAAGCACTTCCTCTAAAACGTAATTAAATGTTAGAGCAGCCAATGAACTTATACGGATCTTGCAGCATTGTCCCAGTTTGGGTAGGAGTGATTTGTAGATTTTAAGACTAAGTCGCTATTTATTTTACTAAAGCATGGCACTATCGATCATCCACCTTTATTTTAAGTGGTTACCTAATTGTTGAGGTACTGTACTATCACTCAAATTCTGCATTTTCTGTTTAAATTCTTTAACTAGGGGCCATGCTAAAACTAAGCGAGGAATGTCTCAGCTACAGCACATATCTTCCTTTTTGGACCTTACTGGTTATTCTATGATGATACACAAATCTTTTGTTCTCTCCTGTTTGGTACACCACCACCTACTTGATTTCAATGCTGCTAAAGGCATCTAGAGTGTCTGGATGCTCTTTGCAATTAAGTTGTTAGTATCTGTCATGTCATCTTTCCAATCCTGGAATCATGCCACTATACTACAGCAATTGGACTTGCATATGTCCCATCTACTGGATGGTAAAGGTCATGATAATTTCCAATCATTTTATTCTCATTTTGATACAAATTCCACCAGGATATCCTCTCACTTGAGTCATTTGTCAAGATCCTGCCCAGCCATATAGATTTTACAATTCAAAATTGCTTTAGAAGTTGCTGGCATGCAATAGTTCCTTTGGTATAGAATACTTTACTTCCTACTTTGCTGCTGCAGGGGCTTGCATTCCATTATGAATTGATACTATTGCCATTATTGTTGCTTATTATATTACACTGCACTCAATTTATTCATGTATTACACTGCACTCAATTTATTCATGTACACACTTAATATTATGATGTTGTCCTTAGGTACCAGTCCTTTCACCTATGCTTCACAGCAAGTAAGACCAGGTGATAATCAAGTGAGAGTAAGAGCTAAATGTCCCGGCCAAATTGGAAACTCTGCACTCCAAGTGTTACATATACGTAAGTGTATATATAAGAAATAAACTATTCATATTCACAGTGTGAATAAATATCATGTTGCTTATGCATGCACTTTGGTTTCTCAAACCTAATATGAATTAATAATATTTACTGAACATCAAAATACCATTCATCATGTGTTGCAGATACATAATGTAACATGAAATTTTTAATAAAAGTACATGAGCCATTATTATTTACATGTATAATGTTTTCCTGCAACTATAATACGTAGTTAAAAGATGTGAGCACTTTTAGGTGACCAGCTGATTGCGCGTAACAATCTGACTGCAACAATTGCATGTAAGTATATAGGACATTTTACCTACTGAATAGTGATTTGTGATAATAAGCAGCTAAAGTTTTCTCTACATAGAAGTTAGTGATAGCAGTCCGAGTTGCTTGATAGGTAGTATTTCAAGCACAAATGACGCTTACAGAATAGTATAAACCATGAACAATAAGTTGGGTTTAAAACGTGTGCACATTTTTTTAGAAAGAATAAAGTACTCTATGTAACTAGCTGGTGTGACCTTTAAGTCATGGACTCTACTATAGCTGTAATACAGTTTTCAGTGGATCTTCTCTACACATGGCCTTGAACGTACTGTAAGAGATAATTATAAGTATATGCACGTGGAAGCTCTCAATCAAATTCCACTGTAGTTAGTTTATGTTGTGAGCATTATTTTGGCAATATGGTTAGAGTTTGGTGAGTAAGCTGCAAAAAACAGGCAATGAAACAGCACTTCAGCTTGATATAGACAGACTGAAGATGATTATTTAGAAACATAGAAATTACTTTGTTTAGATTAGCTTTCACCCCACTGCTCTAGAACCCAGCTAGGGTTCGGCTCATGTTCTTTAATATTGGTTTGTTTATAAGGAGCTTCATACTGCACTTTTTAATATCATAGAAATATGTGAACCACTCACTCTTGACGATGGAATGATTGATTGTGACTATGGAGACAATGGAGGTCCTAATGCTGGGGACATGTGTGGTTTTGAATGTGATGCTGGATTTGATCTAAGTGGAAGTGATTCTAGGACATGTTATGAAAATGGAACATGGAGTGGGGAAATTGCCATGTGTACCGCTCGTAAGTTATTCAGTGATTGCTTAGTGTGTATGTATGTACACGTAGTATGAGGTGATCTCTAGTCGGTTTGTGCTTTCGTAACTTTTGGTCTCTCTTTAAGTTGTGCTGTTGCCAAAACAATTAGTAGTGTTGTATAGCTTGGCAATAGCTGTCAATCTAAATTGTTCTGATATCAGCAAGAATATGTGAGTTAAGATGCTCCTAAAATGTCCTGGACATCTAGTATTGCACAAGTACAAGATGTAATCAAACTTGTTTGTTTCAGTATTAAAGTTAATATAGCCATTGGAAGTGCACACATGTTCTTGGTATCCATGGGGCTTGGGTGAATGTAAACAAAGTATTATTGTAGTTAGTATCCCTGTTGTTTTGTAGTTAATTCCATTAATTATAACTTAAATTTCCTCTAAATAACAATAGTGACTTTCACCAAATATGCTATACCATATTGTATAACACGGGTTCGTGTTCCCTAAATGCATGATCATTGTATTTGCTATATTAATGTTAAGTAGCCACTTCCTAGACCATTCCTTTAATAATAAAATATCCAATGACTTTATTACTGTGCACATTGCATCTATACAATTCAAAGCTGTCCAATACGCTGTAGGTTTTTAAATTTTAAGATATTTTCTGTAAAATAATTGTGCAGGCAATCATTGCTTCTTCTCATTTCTGATCACATCAATTTTACATAGGCCTGATTGATCCATGTTCAATTATTATTCATACACATATCTAGCCATTGAGGAATACATTATGTAACTGCTACAATGTAGGTCACTTATCAGACAACAGATGTCCACTACTTCCTGACCCAGATGATGGAAATGTTACGTGTTCATTAACACGTGATGATGCTCCTGCTGATGGAGAATCTTGTAGTATCACATGTGATAGTGACTTTGATCTGTCTGGTAGCTCCAGTAGGACTTGTCAGATACAAAGTGGTAGAGGCAGCTGGACTGGTACTGCAGCAACTTGTAGAGGTATGTATTCTGGTACTAGTAGTTGTATATACATTAGCTATTGCATAGCAAGATTATATACAGTAGATTCTATTTATTTACAACACAATGTTCAACTTACTACTAGTGTGCTCATTATCAAAGTGTGCTCATTATCAAAGTGTTCTGATTTTCCAGGTCAGTTTACATGCTAAGGGATATTTTGGAACCATTACCAAGTGTCCAGATTATACAGGTGTCCTCATTTTCAAGTGTCCTCATTACATGTAGCAGGTTCCACTGTATGCAGTCTATTAAGATCCATACTGTAATAATTAGAAATTTTATATATATGCTAGTAGCAGTCATTGCATGAAAAGTGCTAAACACAAGGTACAGTAGTTAAAGTCTTTGAGCAGGCTGTAGGACCAGGTGTCCTACAGACCTTCAGCACTTGTGTTGTAAAGCATTAATAAATAAAATAAAGTATAGTGTAACGGGGGAATTTTGACAGTTCATCAATTTCTAGTTTCATACTATTACCAGAATGGTAAGGCTTTATATGTGACCAAATTTGGAAAATCATCCTTATTGTCGCACCTGAAACATTAGAATTTTTGAAACTAGCATGGCGCTGTTAATAGCAGAAAACATTTCTAAAATATTTCTTGTAATTCAAGGTATCTGTGGTTTTAAGGGTAGGAATTTAATTTATAATGTTGTGTTTCAGAACTAAATATTTAATGTGTTGAATGCACCCATAAGGATGATTTTCCAAAATTCAGTCACATAATATAATTATAGTTTCATAGATCTATGTACAGTGGAACCTCCCTTAACTGGACCTCTATTATCCGGGCACCTCCATTGTCCGGGCACCTCCATTGTCCAGACAGCCCAAATTGGTCATGTGGCTTGTTGTTCATTGACCATATTGAAGTTTGGTTTAGATGAAAGCACAAGAAGGGAGCCCAAAGGTTGCTGTTTACCTGTTTGTTGGCTTGTTTATTCTACTAATAATAAGTACCACTTGCTTGCTAGGTGATAATGGATTTTTGCAGCCTAGGGGAGTGACCATGAATATTCTCTAGTGACTCTCCCTCTGCCCACTAAACTGCATAGCACTAACTGATAACAATAACAACATTACTTCTATGTAAGTTAGTCACTTTAGTATAATAGCATGTTATTCTTAGTTACGGATATTTCTGAAATATGGACAGTAGTATGTACCAGACTCCCGGATAAGAGAGGTTCCACTGTATATGGAAATTCTAGAACAGTCTTTTTAGAAGTACTCAGAAAAGCGTGTGCTCTATTAGAGTACTATCCACCACATTGTAATGATTCCTGCTAGCTTGTAACTCTTAACTTGTTATACACTGTCATTTGTGTTTGACATTATTCATCATCAGTGATTCTGTAAACATTGTATGAAAGGAAAGAATGGACCAGAGGCAGCTACATATGATTGTGTAACAAAACAGGTGCAATTGCTATAATATAACAAGCAATTTACTGTAGCCATTTCATGTGGTTTTTGGCTATGTTCTGCCTGTTGCACAGCCCTACACACAGAGAACAACATATGAAGCTATCCTACATCATATCTGCCCACTTCTACTGTTGGAGGCATGATACAAAAATTACAGAGAATTTTGCATGATAGGTAACACAATTCCATTGGTGCACTACCACGAATTGACAGCTTATGCTGTAAGTGAAAACTAATGGGACAAAGGAGGACAAAATTAATTTCATGCATAAAGCATAATGTTGTGTGCTAAAGGCATTTGTCGGGCTTTACTGATGTCCAACAGTGAAATCAGAGTATCAAACTGATAGTATGAAAACATCAGTTTTGCAGGAAAAAAATTCTGCTAAATGTGACCGAATTTTGGAAAATCACCCATATGGGCACATTTGACACCTAAAACAATTAATAATCAAATCACAAACTTTACAAGGCAAATGTACTTGTTTATGGTTTTAAGCCATTCTCAATACCTTTAATTACAAGAAAATTCTTGAAATATTTTTAAAACTGTGTCCTGCTCTTATTAACAATCCACTAAACATAGAAATTCTAATTATTTCACATGCGCCCATATGGGTGATTTTCCAAAATTTGGTCACAAATAATACTTTTAGCAAAGCTTTCAGGCCAACTGAAGGCACTTCTGGGCATGATTATTATATTCACGACTAAATTATGTTTACCTTATGTCCTAAGTATATCAATGTGAAGTTGTTCACTAAAAGTACCTTTTGGCATCATAATTAAATTAAAGATGCTTCAAACACTGTATATACATTAGAAATATATTACATATTAAGGTTATACATCTTTGGTTTTGTTTAATAAATAAAATAACAAAATAATTAGTGTTTATATTTGTTTTCTTACTCAAGGTTGTTCACTCACCTCAATCAGTGCTGATGCTCAAGTGTCACAAAATGATGTGACGGTCACATTTTCTGCTGATCCATCTCATTCTGAAACTATGTTTGAATGTAGATTGGACAGGAAGAGATACAGGAGTTGTAAGTGATAATTATATGTTAAATTACTGATTCAGGATACATTGAGACGTAAATTGCAAATGTAACCGGATTTAAGCTTCTATACTCACATAAATTCAAGCTCACTTATTTTGCTTGTAGGCAGGTGGCAAGTTCCACTGTTCCATTATGTTAACACCCTAGCTGTATAAAAGAGTGCAGAAAAAAGTTGTGAAGTCAAAGGCGGCAGCCATGAAATGGTGTAGATGATAATAATTTTAAATGTTCTGTGCATTATTAAAACATTTACATCATTGCAGCCATTTCATGTATGAACACACTATGACTGGTATACACTTGTGCCTGATAAAAATCCAGACTAAAACTAAAATACAGTAATCTATTGGAATTTTCTGGCTTCACAAAAAAGCTTCATGGACATGTAGTGGAAGGGAAATAAGAAATCAATTTGGAGGGATGTTAGCAATAAAAAACTGGTAATTTATGAATTACAATATAATAAATGAATTATAAAATACAAGGAATTACATCTATATAATACAAAATGATGAACTTTAAAATATGTGACTGGGCCTGCGATAATAGGGCATGTGGGCACATGATTTTTGGCTACTTTTTCAAACTTTCATCACTCATACCTTTTTGTACCATTATGCTATGGCACTGCAAGTTTCAGCTCTTAGTAAGCATTTAATTGGCTGTATGACGCAAGTTACAGAATGGAAATGTTCTGTTCCAGTACTAAGATATGACCTGTAGAGTGACAGGGTGTAGTTTGTGCCCACATGCCCTGTTTTCGCAGGCCCAGTCACATATTTAATACTCATATCAGGGAATTACAGTAACACCTGGTTTTGAGAATTAGTACAACATTAACTTGTATCTCTTCTTCTAAGTCATCACTACTGTCAATAATGATTTTTTTTGTACTTTGTAAAGGTACAAGCCCTGTGACCTATGACAATTTAACAAGGAGACGTCATGCTGTCACTGTGAGGGGGAAATGTCCTGGTGATGACAGTTTATACAAATCAACAAAGGTCAAGTTTAGGATCCGTCGGAACTAGACATTCGACTACAACTGGAGGAACTATACACACATTTGATAACTCAATTCAATAGCATTACATGACATTATTAGCATTTATCGCACTTTGTTAGATTGAACTATTAGTTTGAAGATTAGCAAACATGTACAAAACACGTACAAACTGTACGTACTGTAAGCTCACATTTTGTGTATTCATGCATCAACTTTGTTAATATTAGATTACCTGAACATCTCATAAAGTATACAATAGATTTATAACCGAATAACTAATTAAATCTTTATATATAATACAATCTTTTTTGTGATTCACTGATATTTAAAAGTTATGGAACCAGCTACTGTACTGTATGTGAACATTTGAGCATGTACAGTGGGTGCCTGAAAGCACAATGCTAGCTATATAGGCCTGAGTCTTAATATGCTCTAAATTTTGTCCAAAACACTTTCAGAAAATTCCTGCCAATTATGCTCATTCAGTGTTCCCATTATGCATGCATTATGCTCCTTGGTTAACAACATTTTTCTTGCAATTATCTAGCTTGGAGTACTTTAATCAGTGAATGCTCTATTAGAGTATTTCGCTAAAAAGTGACTGTACATATTCTATTAGACAATATTGATCTAGGAGCTATATACAATGCACTATTGCAGTTTGCAGATTCCACTGAGTATTGATCTGTGTTCATGAAATTAAGCTCACATGCACCTAATTATGCTGGCATAGCACTACTCCAGCCTATTATGTTTTTTATTATGCTGGCATATTTGATGCAGGCCTATGCCTAATTAGTTGTGATATAAAAAGAACAGAGGAAACTACATCCTTGTCTGGAGAGTTCTAATACAGCTATTTTATTATGGGTTACTGTTTATGATATACGGTACAGGTCTTAGCTATATAAGTTGATATTTGCATTTCCATAAAATAATAACCATGCCAGTGAAATCACAGTTGATTGTTATTCTTAAATTGTGACCGGATAGTGAAAATTAACAATAACTGATTCATGCTCTTATAAATTATAGTATTTTTAAATTAAAAATCAAACAACTGTAGAAAAAATTCTCAAAAAGGATTTTAGAGGATTTTGGGTATGTCATTCTCTACAGCTAATGGCACCAAATTTATCTTGATATCATTTTGCTGAGTATCATCCTTCAACAGCCAGACCAATACATGTTTACCTTCTTCTAGAAACATATCCAAACAATTTTTGATATAGTTACACTGGTCCTGCTCTGAGCAGTAATGTGAAAAACTTCTATTAGCTGGAAAGGGTCTAAGGACCTTTCAAAGAGCCATACACCATACAGGCACCCTTAATTATTATTATTTTCAGCAATGTGGTATCAGAATTGTTGGAAAATGATGCCTTCAATAAGTTAGTCTTTGACATCTGGGTGGATTGCCAGCAAATGAATGGGCCAAGATTAGCTTGGGGTGTGATAGTGCAGGGTTTCTTTAGGAGCCCTAGGTGTGCATTGAAAATTCCTGTAGCATTAAAGTTAGTAAATCCCCAGGTATTTCACCTCCAAGCCTCATGCAATCAAGAGAGCCACTATTGTGGCCAAGGGGTAGCCAGTGGCCAAGGGGTAGCCAGTGCCCACTCAAAAACCCAACATGGTGTACGAGAGTCCCAATATTTAAGCATTTCAACACGTATTTCTGCATTATTTCAATAAATATTTCATGTATTTATAATTGGATTTCTCAGATAGTGTACGAGAGTCCCAAGACGTTAGCTACCCCTCGATTGTGGCTATATATCAAGTGGTCCTGTTACATTAATCAAATAGGAGAATCCTGGGAATCCTGCACAACCTACCAAAACAACCACCATCAATAGATGGAGGTTGATAAAGGCAGCTCTAGTATGCTTTATCAGTAACTGGAAGCGGCTAATATTAAACAAGTGTGATAGGGTTGAACAAGTGACCAACATTAACAGTATAATTTAGCGGTTGAGTGGTACTAGAAATATGGACCAAACTGTTTGTATATATCAGCTGGGTTACTGAAGCATAATATGTTATATGCCAACCAGCGGCGGAGCAAGTAGTTGATATGAAGGGGGGCTGGGCTGACCCAGACTTATTTCTATAGTTTGATAAGGTGAGACCAAAAAAAAAAAAAAAAGGCCACAATCAACTGACAAGAGCTTTCCACCTCACCAGCTACCATTTATAGCTGATAAACTACATTAAAATCCTTACATAGCTCGCTACACACTGAATACTTTATTAGAGTGACTGCTCTATTAGAGTATCTCGATCTTTATCATGGTTTTCAGCCCCACTCCAAGAAAGATAATTTCGATGTGATATAATTCTGAGGGGGGGCTTCAGCCCCCTAGCCCCCCCCCCTTTCCGCCGCCTATGATGCCAACAGAGTACTATCATGAATGATTTGTGACAGATGAGGCATATGCTGTCTCTTGGATTTAAGAGTTAAAACTTTGTAAACAGTTGGTAGAGGAGCTCACCTAATATCGGACTGGCTCCAATGTCGGACGCTATTTCTCCTAAACCACAATGAATATTCAAACATTCTGCACATCTTCAGGTAGGCCAATGCTTCATAAACTTGTATACCAAGTTTCAGATCTCTCGGGTTCTTGGTCTCGGTACAGCAACCTTTTGAAGACCAGTCCGAATAATACGTAAAATCGGAAAAAAACGCTCAATTCAAGGACAGCCATTGTTTGCAGATCACACTTGCATTAAATCAAAAATTGCATACCTTCAGATTGTAGGGCTACTCATTTACTTTCTAAATATGTATGGTTTATTTCATTTAAAGTATTGTACTGATGAGTTATAGACCAAAGAAAAGACGCTGTCACTGGAGCAATAATCGCCCTAGCTATTTTTGCTCAAAATCAGAAAAAATGGTTTGAAAATGCATACAAGGTGGATGATTGCTTTCGATTGTGTACTGAAAGTTGTTAATCACTAGTTCCTGCAAATCCAACACTATAAAGACATAAAATACTGCAGATTTGACTGCAGAAATAGCAAAATCTTTAATATGGCTGTCAAACACTCTAACATAAAAAGTCAATCATTTCAGCTGAAAGCCTAAACCTCTAAAACAAAAAGTACGTAGAACCATATTTTAAGCATATCAGCATTATGTAGAATTGATTTACACCACCTTTTTGCAAAAAATTGGTGACTGTTATATTAGGGCATTTGACTGCTCTATTAGAGGGTTTTGGTATTCCTGTAATACTTTAAGTCTGGAGGATAGTGAATTTATTGGAAAAGTTGCTTGACAACTTGTAAATGATTAATTGTATGCAATTATCCACTTTAAAATATTTTCAAAGCATTGATTACAATTTTGAGTTAGGGCGATTATTGCTCCAGTGACAGCCTCTTTTCTTTGGTCTATAACTCATCAGTACAATACTTTAAATGAAATAAACCATACATATTTAGAAAGTAAAAGAGTAGCCCTACAATCTGAAGGTATGCGATTTTTGATTTAATGCAAGTGTGATCTGCAAACAATGGCTGTCCTTGAATTGAGCGTTTTTTCCGATTTTACGTATAATTCGGACTTGTCTTCAAAAGACTGCTGTACCGAGACCAAGAACCCGAGAGATCTGAAACTTAGTACACAAGTTGATGAAACATTGGCCTACTTGGAGATGTGACGAATGTTTGAATGTTCATTGTAGTTTAGGAGAAATGGCGTCCGATATTGGAGTCCGTCCGATATTAGGTGAGCTCCTCTACATGTAGACATACACTATGAAAGGTGTGACTGATAATGTAGGAAGAATTATCCAAAGAAATAGCAACCAGCTCAATAGATCTGTTATTTTTTTCACTGTATTGTATGGCCATGTTCCCTAAGAATCATATGCGGTACAGTATAGTGGGATCATGAAGGTTTGAACCTTCCCGCCAAAATTTATTACCAGTCTCAATTTTCCTTTATGGCCTCTTGGCAGTATTAGTTAGACAAACTCCAGAATAACCCACAACACTTCCTATAAATAAAACAATTGTTTAACTGAAAACCTTGCCAGCTGACTAATAGCTTCTGGTATCAGCTAAACATCTCAACTATGGTTAATTTCTTCACTCTTTGACACTTCCCTTAGCCTGGGATGTGCCTCTTCACCTATCACAGCAGCTACAATGAATGTACAGGAAATATATATAGATAAAAAGCCATTGAAGGTCACCTACACCTGTAGCAAGGCTGCAGCTTCATAATATGCTAGTGGTGTGCATTTAATCCAGACTTCATCCATGACCGACTATAGACCTACTCTATATTGACTAGCTATAAAGTTATCATGAGGTAATAAATATTTACTAGCTATAGCTGCAGGTGTAGATGACCTCCTGTGCTTCATGGATTCTTAATTTTGAGGACTCACTCTTTTAGTCATTTTTGATAACCCTAATTTAAGCCAAATTTTTGTTAGCAACTTTCTTAATCAAATTGATAATTGTCTACTTTCAGATGATGACACTATTATTAGTGACTCGGATACTCAGTTTAGTAATCCTGATACATTGTATAGTGAACTTAGTAATACTTCTTTAGAAGATAACAGTGACCTTGACTCGTCTGACCTAGTGGATTCTGACCATCAAAGTAACTTAAACTCTAACGGCAATTCCTTGAATCTTTTGCTGATTAATTTACAAAGTATTTTGAGTAAAAAAGAAAGTTTTTGGGAGACGCTAGACGATCACACCCCTGACATTGTGATTGGTTGCGAGACCTGACTCAATTCATCAATCCTTGATAATGAAATTATGCCCGAGAGCTATAAACTGTACCGAAAAGATCGTGAAGATGGATATGGTGGAGTGCTGATTGGCATTAGCACTACCTTATCCAGCAAACCTGTTGATATTGGTACACCTTGTGAAGTGTGTGCTGTCAGTTTGCAGCTGTCTTATGGTCAGGAACTTATTATAATTGGTGCGTATAGACCGCCTAGCAGAGATGTTGAATATCAGCAAAATCTATGTAAAAGTATTTGTGACATTACAGCATCACGACCCAACTCGTTTATTTTCTGTGCTGGTGACTTTAATGTACCAGACATAGAGTGGACCAGTCATTCTATCGTTTCGCACAGATACCCATTGGATATTAATCAACAAACTCTCAAAATGGTAGATGACTGTTATTTTACCCAACTAGTGAGTACTCCCACTAGAAATGAAAACATTCTTGATATCGTTTTCACTAATAGACCATCTCTTATTAACTATTGTAAAGTTATACCTGGCATTAGTGACCATGAAGCTGTCTTGACCTCTTTTATGACACAGGTAGTTTACCACAAAGGAAGTGAGCGTAAGCGTTATTTATGGAACAGGGTCGATTTCCAAGAGATGAGTATTGAGATGACAAGGTTCACTGCATGGTTCACTGATCATTTTTGTATTGATACTCCAATTGAACACTTATGGTTTCATATTAAATCTATGCTCTTAAACCTGCTAGATAAGTACGTCCCATCAAAAATGGTGACAAATAGTAACAGACAGCCTTGGGTTAATCGCCATATTAAGCAACTTGGTAGACGGAAGAAAAAGTGCTACAAAAGAGCTAAAGTAAGTAATTCACCATCAGACTGGCTACATTATAAATCATTTAAAAAGGAGATGCAGAGAGAACGCAGAAATGCACGTAATTCTTACATGACTCGATCACTGTTTAACCCATTTAGAAGTGGAAGAAAGAAGAATTTTTTCCGTTACATTAAATCTCTCCGTAAAGATAATTGTGGTGTGTCTATGTTACAGAACGAAGGGGTTACATATACTGATAATTTGGATAAAGCAGAAGTATTAAATAAACATTTTGCCTCAGTGTTTACTCATGATAATGATTCACCAGCTCCACACCTGGGTCCTAGCCCATACCCTGATCTTCCATTATTTGAAACATCTATTGAAGAAGTATATACCCTATTGACACAAGTCGATCCTTTCAAGGCTACAGGTCCAGATGGTATCCCTCCCAAGCTATTGAAAGAGATGGCATTTGAATTATCTCCTAGTTTAACATTGCTGTTTAATTCATCATTGAAACAAGGAGAGGTTCCACACGACTGGAAAATAGCCTCTGTGACCCCTATATTTAAGAAGGGCAATCGTAGTAACCCTACAAACTATAGGCCAGTTTCATTAACATCTGTGTGTTGCAAAACTCTGGAACGAATAGTACACACTAATATTATGGAACATCTGAATAGTCTGAATATACTCTCAAAGTGTCAATACGGTTTTCGTGCCAAACACTCTACTGAGCTACAATTGTTACACACAGTTCATGACTTAGTGTCAAACCTTAACCAGAAAACTCAAACTGATGCCATCTTACTTGACCTATCTAAGGCATTTGATAAGGTGTTACATCGTTATCTCTTACATAAGCTGCAGCATTATGGAATACGTCATGAGATCTTAGAATGGACTTCATCCTTTTTGAGCAGCCGCACTCAATATGTTACTTGTAATGGTTCTCAATCATCACCCATCGATGTTATTAGTGGAGTGCCCCAGGGCACTGTCCTCGGACCCTTGTTATTCTTAGTTTACATTAATGACTTACCTGATTGTGTATCATCTTCTTGTGGCTTGTTTGCTGATGATTGTCTGCTCTATAGACCGATACATACTACAGATGATAGTCGTTTCTTACAGGAGGATTTGTTACGAATTGAAGAGTGGGCTAATAAATGGATGATGACATTTAACACAGATAAATATGAAGTATTACAAGTTACTTTAAGTAATCCAAAACCCACAAGCTATTTCCTGTACAATAATCAACTAAGAATGGTTAGTCATGCAAAATACCTTGGTGTGATATTGGACTCTAAGATGAACTTTAACAAACATATTACCACTATTTGCAGAAAAGCTAATAGTGTATTGGCGCTTCTTAAGCGTAATCTGTATCATTGTAATTCTCAAATACGAAGCCAAGCCTATTTCTTGTATGTGAGACCAATACTAGAATACGCATCAATAGTTTGGGCACCATACACTAAGACTAACATTGAGAAGCTTGAAAGTGTTCAGCGACGTGCTGCCAGATTTGTGGTGTCTGATTATGATTTTTCAAGTAGTGTTACCAGTATCTTGAATGAGCTTAAATGGTGTAGTTTGGAGGTTAGAAGACAAGTAAGTAGACTGATGATGTTTTATAAGATATTGCAAGGTTCTGTCACACTAGAACTACCCTATGAGATATCTCTCATCGACACTGTTACTAGAGGGCACAATAGAAGATATCAAACACCTTTTTCAAGAATTGATATACACAAATTCAGTTTCTTCCCAGCTACTGTCAGATTGTGGAATAGTTCACCTGACTCAGTTGTTAATTTGGATTCCCTTGAAGCATTCCGTAGATCTGCTACTGATTTCTTAAACAATTTATAATTTATAATTCTTTTTATACTTAATTAACTACTTAACTTAACTACATACTATATTGCATGTATACTCTTTCAGAGTCCTGCAATTATAATAATAATAATAATAAGACTGTAGTAGCTATAATTATAGCGATTGAGCTTCTTTAGTGAATTTATCAGAGCATAATGTGCAAAAAGCAGCTAAATAAAATTCTAAATGCATTTGATATGTATTTATGTATTTCAATTATATACTTTGTTTTAACACAGGTACATGCTAGTGCTGAAGCTAAGGCTACTCCAATTATAGCTACTTCAAGGATTACTGAGATTCGTCACGATTTGCTTGTGCATGTAGAATATTTTTGTGTAAAAACTTTCTATACGCGTGTTAACAGTAGATGATCGAGGGCATCGCTCGTAATTCTAAGCGACCTTATGCACCACAAATTGTCAATCACACTATACAGTGAACGTATATATGGTTTAGAGATAGTACAACTGGATTCCAAGCCCATTACCTGCGTCGTGTTAACTTGAATGCGCAATCAACGAAGCCTGCAGCAAGGATCCTCTTGGCCACATTGCTAAAGTATGCTGTTTCGGTGGTCAGGTAAGGGCTGGTACAGATTTCCAGGCGGTAGATCAAACGTCGCATCTTTGAAAGCGTTGCAAGACCACTGCAAGGTCCGGAGCAGCATAACGCAATTCTGCTGCTAAACAAATCGCTGCCATAAACAAAGTAATTAGCCAAACAGAACGCTATCAGTCTCTGCTGGGCCAAGGCATGCGCACTCAGTGGAGTGCAGCAATTCCCATGACAATTCCAGGTAGCTACTCCTACTTTTACTGGTGTCCGGAAAAACCCCAGCCACATACTTGTAATTTTGTTAGCATTTTCTTAAATTGCACGTTTAGACCGTTCTTTCTCCTAGCACCCTATACTTTACCACTCACAATTTGTGCCACTGATAGCCCAGTTCATTGGCTACAATTCGGCACCAAGCATGTTAGAATCCGTTCTTCTTTCGAAGAGAAATAAACAATTTTCTGATACATGTACAAACTTTGTCTGGAAAAACCCGGCCCTACCTTAGTTTCTCCATAGATTATATATTCCCTACTATGGTTTCTCATCCTCCTGTGTTCAAAATGTCAGTGCGGGAGAGCGGATTTTTATTTTTATTTTTTACTAACTAGATAGCTGAATTAGCTAGCT
This sequence comes from Dysidea avara, assembly GCF_963678975.1. Classification (NCBI taxonomy): domain Eukaryota; kingdom Metazoa; phylum Porifera; class Demospongiae; order Dictyoceratida; family Dysideidae; genus Dysidea; species Dysidea avara. Next base: position 26,040,382 of record NC_089273.1, read on the forward strand.
AAAATGACAATTTTCTTAGACTGCTCTAGCAAGCTACCAACTTTTAAAGGTGTTGAATGGCTGCACTTAGCCACTAGTCGTACAAAAATCCTTGAAGAGGTAAGAAAAACGGCGATACGGGTGGGGATGAGAAACTAATAATTAAGTTTATGTGGCCTAAGGGTAAGGGTGCATGACTGCATGCTGAACAAAGTGCATGGTTTTGTAACAACTATGTGGATGCATGTTGCTTGAGCGGCCAAATGAGGACTCACATGCGTATGTATAAGTTTACCGCTAAATCTCTTCATTGTAAACATTGTACTTTTGCCACTTTGTTCTGCTGTTATGTGATCCACAGATGGAATTGCTGTATTCCAAGATAGGTTGAATCATGCAGTGTATAGTAAATATTTTTATTAGCATGGTGGAGTCAAAATATTCCAAAAAAAAATCCTCAAGTACTTACTTAGTGTCAGAGCTTTGGTGTGGTGTTATCTGTGTCATCAAATTTAATGTCGCAGTACATGCGGTACTAAGCTATGAGTTTCACATGATCAAATTAACTTTCTCCCCTCAAGTCTCTTTTCTTGATACAAATCATATGTCATGGTATGTACTGTAATCTGAGACTGACCATATGGCAGCTATGCATGTTTGAGTTGAAAATTGATATTATTGTCCCTTACCTTTGCAATGTTGTGACTTTAATGTAGCTAAATAATAATAAACCACTAATGGATTGTTTAAAAGCATTTTGAGGTTACTAAATTCATGAGGTTTTTATATCTATAGCACTGGTTGCTAGTGGACCCTCAGCATGGACTGATTTTTCTTTATTGCTGCAATTGTGCTATGTTTTAGTGTATTGTACCCATGATGTAAAGCCTAATAAAATAAATTAATGAATAAGATTACAGATTATCTACTGTGATTTACCTATTAGGTAGCAATCATTCTTCTTTGGGTCTTCCACACAGATGAAGAAATCTTCTCACAAGTATTCTATTGTAAGCTTGACACAATAATTATCAGACCATTTGAAAATAGGAACTAACTTTTATTTTGTATGCTAGTTGTACTTTAGTGATCATATTTTAATGTATTGTGTGCATCATGACCACATATCCATTTATTGTATAGTAAAATGTGTTTCTAATGGAATATTATGTCATTGTATTTCTTTAATAAAAGGTTGTACATATGTTCTTCACATTAGCCTGTAACTTGATATTATTTTAGTGATGCGGTTTCCTGTTGTTAATTAAATCATTTTAATGGATTAAATCCAAGCATACTGCATGATGAGTAGCCAATGGTATTATATACTTTTTGAATCACTATTCCTCTAAGTCACAGATATCCAGCTACAAGTGCAGTACTTAATGTAGTTTATGTTATGTAGTTTCATGAGTTCACTTTAGTTATATGCAGTCAAGTTTATATACACACTCTGTGAAAATCCAACAGTAAAAAACCTTGAAATTGTTATGTACTAATTCACTATCAACAAATTGTTGCAATTGCATGTTGTTAGTTAAAAGCATACTGTATACCTACTTGGGTTGCCACTTGTATTTCCCATGTTATCCATGTTATCAACATTATATTCTTCTGTCAAGAGCAGGTAATCACCTAACTGTAAATGATTTTATTACTTTCAAGTTTTTCTTTATGTATGTGCAATAAATCTGGTTGTCTAACAGAAAAGTGTTAAAAGCATTAATCAATTGAAGACAGATGTCAGTGCAATTATGGTTGCACACTTATGTATTATTACATCATGTGATGTAGAGTATGTAATTACAGGATGTTCTAGAAGGGAAATTAAACTAAGTGGACTACTTGGTGACTATAAATAATCTGCATTACTAACTGTGTCAAACTTTTGAAAATGATTTACAGAGCAATTGTAGTTTTTCTGGTGTCTCTTCTGTGGAGCACTCTTGTCAATGGTGTGTGTATGTGCATGCATTGGTGTATGTGTTTCTATGTTGAATTGATTTATGGTATTGCATAATAAGTAGCTGTGTGATTTTGTGAAGACTGTGCTAGCATTTAGTTTGTTTATCAATTGTAAATAATTTTGTACAACTGTTGGTGATTACACTAAATATTACCAGGTCAGTGTCCAGTTCTCACTGATCCTGATAATGGGATGATATCTTGTTCACTGGGAAGTGATGGAATACCAACTGAAGGAGATACTTGCGTATACCAATGTAATGATGGTTATGTTGTGTCTGGTGATGGTGATAGAGAATGTCAGAGTGATAATACCTGGACTGGTAGTGAAGCTATTTGTGAAAGAGGTGAGGATTACAGTCTACCAGAAAATATGAATTTGCCATGCAAGGAAGTGTTTGATGTTTCTTTTATTGTGACTGCTTACAGTAGAAGGTCATTGTGTTTTTGTCTTACTAGTTGAATGTGAACCACTGGCTGCTCCTGATGATGGGATGATTTCTTGTACTGGAAATATGTTTGAAGATATTTGTACTGCATCTTGCAATGGAGGCTATGAATTGAGTGGTAGTGAGACTAGAACCTGTCAGAGTGACCAGACTTGGAATGGCATAGAAGCAACTTGTTTGGCAGGTATATACATCATTTAGTGTTATTTTCCTTTGTAATCATTAATACTCATCAGTAATGTTGGCTACGTATATTGAGATGAAATTGAAGTGTTAGCTAATCAGTCTATAGATTATGCAAGTATAGCTAACTGGCTATCTTTCAGTACACATGATGTGGTCTTTATATAGCAAGTACTTGCATGTAAATAAATAGCGTAATTAACAAATGACATTATTTACTTGTAGAGAGTCTGGAGATGAAAAGCAGGTGCACTATAAGAAATGCCCTAGAATCAAATGCGCCATAAAATTCATATATCAGTACCTAGAATATAAATACTTAGCAATTAATTTTGATTATAGTTTGCCAATGGCAGAGATTGTATGGTGCTTTGTACCATTATATGTTTTAGCTACATACACAGAGAAACAATGTTACATGTAATTGGTAAACCATTTAGTTGGATTATGTCCTGTACTTTCTGATCTTGATAATGGAATGGTGGACTGTTCACTGGGAGATGATGGAGTACCAACTGAAGGAGACACTTGTGTATACACATGTGATGATGGTTATGAGTTATCTGGTGATCGTGTCAGGGAATGTCAGAGTGATGGGATGTGGAATGGAAATGATACCACTTGTAAAGCAGGTATGTAAGAATTATATTAAAAATCATTGTCTTTAATGTATGCCAATTATGGTGATCACTTACATTCTGGAATAATAGAATATTAACAGCTATAGTGGAAGATAAACGTAAATCAGACTTACATGTGCAACTGTTTTAGAAATGTACAAAACGTGTCTGGTTGCTTGTGTTAATGCATTGTTGTAATGTACTGAACATCCATACTATCCAGTATTTTCCTAGTGGAGAGTGCATCTCTTAAGGATTAACTGCACTCCCACCATTGTCATTAATGTAAGGCAAAGTTGTAGTCTCTACAGTATGCGATTATCATTAACAGACATTATTGTACCATGTTCATGTTACTACAGTAGTACAATGTCCCCCACTTACTGCTCCTGATAATGGAATGATTTTTTGTACTGGTAATGAGATTGGAGACACTTGTACCATCTCATGTGATGATGGTTATGAATCGAGTGGTAGTGAAACTAGGACCTGTCAGGGTGATGGTACTTGGAGTGGAACTGATGTTACTTGTTCAACAGGTATGTGTAATATACAATACAGGCAATGCCCATTAATTATAAGAATCCTGAAATACTGTCAGTATTTTCTTATTATACAAGCATACAGTAGAAGAAAGTTTATGTTAACCTTATATTTCAATGTGGCACTGAGTGTGTTTTAATTACCTAAATGTTAGACGATCACAGCATAAATTCTAGAGTGCATACTAGACTATAACATTCTTTGCAAATCTAAAGTGGTATAAAACATGGTAATTGTGTACCTGTATCACTAAATAAATTGTACTCATTGATTATAAAATAATTTATGGTGTAATGGTTTTCTACTAATTGATGCTGTATATAAGGATGGGTGGTGTTGCATTTTTGAAGGACAGCACAGTATTAGAAAAATAGCTTAGTATCACTAAAAATACTGTACCTTTTCTATTTTGCTCTCTTAAAAACATGGGTAAGTTATGATTTATACTTATATACCCACATTGTGCTAACACAGTGTAGTAATAGTTTCTTCGTAAAGAAACAAATGAAATGACAATTGTACCACAAAATAAGGTTTGAAGTATCCCATAAAGTAAACATAAAAACATTGTGAATAGCTCAACACACATAGATCTGTGTTTGTCCCCTGCGTATATAAACATGGTTGTATATGGCTTGACTTCATGTATGGCCACCACTAAAGTACCAAACTTTAATTACTATTAAATTTGGCATTTGGTATTTTTAGAAAACCACATCACTATCTGAAAACACCTTTATTAACTACTAATACCTTATACCTCCCAACCCCAGCTGTATACACTACATCCAACAGAGTATCGATATAAATTATTGTACATATATCAATCATACATTGAGACCATGATTTGTATTAGATCAAGACACACGGTAGTGTGTCGTGCGGCCCAAGAAGCCGGCGCGTAACACCCGTGAGTATATTGACAGGAAGAAAGAAAACGCAATTTTCACACCTCCGTAGCTCTGTGCTTCCTTGATGAAACAAGACGATTTTTGCTGTGGACATGCCCCCCAACTGCAGCACTCCACATTCCAAATTTGAGCGAAATCGCTTTGCGCGTTCCCGAGATATGCGACTTCAAAAATTGGCTCAGTTTCTTCGTTTTTTTTTTCTTCTTCTTCTTCTTCTTATTTTTCTTTTTCTTGTCGCACACTTACAAAAACTGCTATAAAACTCGAACGCCATATCCGATTTCCTTGAAAGTTGGCACACAGAAGGGGAATATAAGGGCGCATCTCTGTACCAACTTTGGCTGGAATACGATAAACAGGCAAAGAGTTATGAGCGATTATTCACGAAAAATAACACCAATATGTTGTCACGCCTACAGGGTAAACCGCGTATGGGAAGAAGCTGAAAATTGGTGGGTGAATAGGTTAACTATTGAACCTCAAACCTTTTGTGGTTTGAAAGAAATCGAGCTAAAAAACAGGAAGATACAACGAAAAAACCAACAGTGTGTAACAATTACGCAATCGAGATTAGCTAATAAAAAAACGACTGCTTGCCACGCCTACCAGATAAACCGCTTGGGGTAATGCTTTGAAAATCGTTGTACAGATGGAGTAATCATCTTAGAAAGGCTCATCAATGGTGTAGAAGAATCAGACTTAAAGCCACGGAGTTATAACACGAAATCCAACTTGGTGCAGCAAGTGCGAGATCGAGATACTCTAATAGAGCAGTCATCCTAATAGAGCAGTCACCCTGAAGAGAATTCAAGAGATCAGCTAGAAATAAGAAACCTGTATAGAGATCAGCTACACACAAGTCACCCAGTAGAGAGATCAGCTAGAAGAAGTTACCTTGTAGGGAGTTCATGCAACTGTGGAAAGAGATAGTTCAGCTAGAAAAAATCACCTTGTAGAGTTCAGCTACAAAGAAACCACCATGTAGAGAGTTCAGCTACAAACAAATCGCCCTGTGGAGAGATCAATAGAAGAAGTTACCTTGCAGAGAGTTCAGCTACAAAGAAACCATCATGTAGAGAGTTCAGCTACAAACAAATCTCCCTGTAGAGAGATTAGCTAGAAGAAGTTACCTTGTAGAGAGTTCAGCTACAAAGAAACCATCATGTAGAGAGTTCAGCTACAAACAAATCTCCCTATAGAGAGATCAGCTAGAAGAAGTTACCTCGTATCATGTAGAGAGTTCAGCTTTAAACAAATCACCCTGTAGAAAGATCAGCTAGAAGAGGTCACCTTGTAGAGAGTTCAGTTACAAAGAAACCACCATGTAGAGAGCTCAGCTACAAACTAGTGACCTTGTAGAGACATCAGCTAGAAGAAGTTACTTTGTAGAGAGTTCAGCTACAAAGAAACCATTCTTTAAAGAGCTCAGCTGCAAACAAATCACCTGTACAGAATTCAGCTACAAATAAATCACCCTGTAGAAAGATGAGCTAGAAAAAGTTACTTTGTAGAGAGTTCAGTTACAAAGAAACCACCATGTAGAGAATTCAGCTACAAACTAGTGACCCTGTAAAGACATCAGCTAGAAGAAGTTACCTTGAGAGAGTTCAGCTACAAAGAAACCATAATTTAGAGAGTTCAGTTTCAAACAAATCACCTGTGAGAGTTCAGCTACAAACAAATCTCCCTGTAGAGAGATCAGCTAGAAGAAGTTATCTTGTAGATAGTTCAGCTACAAGCAAATCACCCTGTAGAGAAATCAGCTAGAAGAAGTTAACTTGTAGAGAGTTCAGCTACAAAGAAACCATCATTTAGAGTGTTCAGTTTCAAACAAATTACCTGTAGAGAGTTCAGCTACAAACAAATCACCCTGTAGAAAGATCAGCTAGAAGAAGTCACCTTGTAGAAAGTTCAGTTACAAAGAAACCACCATGTAGAGAGTTCAGCTACAAACTAGTCATCTTGTAGAGACATCAGCTAGAAAAGTTACCTTGTAGAGAGTTCAGCTACAACGAAACCATTCTGTTTAGAGCTCAGCTGCAAACAAATCACCTGTACAGAATTCAGCTACAAACAAATCACCCTGTAGAGAGATCAGCTAGAAGAAATTACCTTGTACATAGTTCAGCTACAAAGAAACCACCAAGTAGAGAGTTCAGCTGCAAAGAAATCACCCTGTAGAAAATTCAGCCACAAACAAATTGCCCTGTAGAAAGATCAGTTAGAAGAAGTTACCTTTTAGAGAGTTCAGCTACAAAGAAACCATTCTGTAAAGAGCTTAGCTGCAAACAAATCACCTGTACAGAATTCAGCTACAAACAAATCACCCTGTAGAGAGATCGGCTAGAAGAAGTTACCTTGTAGATCGTTCAGCTACAAACAAATCACACTGTAGAGAGATCAGCTAGAAGAAGTTACCTTGCAGATCGTTCAGCTACAAACAAATCACCCTGTAGAGAGATCTAGATCAGCTAGAAGAAATTACTTTGTAGAGAGTTCAGCTACAAAGAAACCACCATGTAGAGAGTTCAGCTGCAAAGAAATCACCCTGTATAAAATTCTGCCACAAACAAATTGCCCTGTAGAAAGATCAGTTAGAAGAAGTTACCTTGTAGATAGTTCAGCTACAAACAGATCTCCCTGTAGAGAGATCAGCTAGAAGAAATTACCTTGTTAAGAGGCCAGCTACAAAAAAACCATTCTGTAAAGAGCTCAGCTGCAAACAAATCACCTGTACAGAATTCAGCTACAAACAAAATCACCCTGTAGAGAGATCAGCTAGAAGAAGTTATATACCTTGTAGAGAGTTCAGCTACAAAGAAACTACCAAGTAGAGAGTTCAGCTGCAAAGAAATCACCCTGTATAAAATTCTGCCACAAACAAATTGCCCTGTAGAAAGATCAGTTAGAAGAAGTTACCTTTTAGAGAGTTCAGCTACAAAGAAACCATTCTGTAAAGAACTCAGCTGCAAACAAATCACCCGTAGAGAGATCAGCTAGAAGAAGTTACCTTGTAGATAGTTCAGCTACAAACAAATCACCCTGTAGAGAGATCAGCTAGAAGAAGTTACCTTGTAGATAGTTCAACTACAAACAAATCTCCCTGTAGAGAGATCAGCTAGAAGAAATTACCTTGTAGGGAGTTCAGCTACAAAGAAACCATCATGTAGAGAGTTCAGCTGCAAAGAAATCACCACTGCCCAAATTTCAAGGCAATAGCTCTTTCCAATCTGAAGTTATCAATTGTCAAAGTTGGCAAATTGTGTGTGGAAGGCCCCTTTTCGCAAATCCAGTCACATATGTATTATATATATAATTTGTACATTTACTGATAAAATATTTAAAGTACATCTACTTCATCTTTTCTTCTTCCTGTAGTAAAGAAAAAAAAACATAAGTTAAAAAAGTCCCAAAGCTGGCCATAGGCCGGCTTTGGGGTATACAAATACAAAAAGAAATGAAATCTAATCCAAAACAGCCAAGCTGTAAAAAAAGTGTGCGGCCCTCAGAAAGGCTATGGTGAAAAAAGATGTGAAATCCAAGGTGGCGGCCAAGAAATGGCTGTGATGGTAGGTTAATGGTAAAAATTTTAATAACGACAATTCAGGTGAATTTTTGTGCCGCTTCACAAAATTTACCTGAATTGTCATTATTAAAATTTTTACCATTAACCTACCATCACAGCCATTTCTTGGCCGCCACCTTGGATTTCACATCTTTTTTCACCATAGCCTTTCTGAGGGCCGCACACTTTTTTTACAGCTTGGCTGTTTTGGATTAGATTATAATGTATTGTGATAATTATATCGATGTATGGTGTATAGACATAAGAAATATACTACATTTTAATGGCTGGTATTCTCTATTGTTGTATATACGTAGATGCTGGTTTTAACACTTGTCTGAATGACAATTTAGTATTTTGGAAAAGTAAAAAGATTTCATTTGTACTAGTAATAGCATGGGTAGCAGTGAAATTTGGGATAAATACCACTCTTGTTGTATTGGAAATGGGGATAAATTTCACGCGGTATAGCAGTGAAATTTGGGATAAATACCACTCTTGGAAATGGGGATAAATTTCACTCGGCTTTACCACTCTTATTGTATTGGAAATGGTAAATTTCACTCGGCTTTGCCTCGTGAAATTTATCCCCATTTCCAATACAACAAGAGTGGTATTTATCCCAAATTTCACTGCTATACCCATGCTATTCCCAGTTAATACCATACTCGCTGCATATACGCATGCTGTGCATTAGCGTTGCTATGTACGCAATTTGTCACTATGTACTAAACACGCGTCAACACTAATTGGCGTTACATTATTAACATAAATTCTAGCCAATGAAATTGCATTACAACTTTTTCACTGCTACCAGTGAAATACGGGATAAATTTCACTGCTACTATTGAGACTTTTGTATTGGCAGTGAAACAGGTATGGTATTAATTTCAAAATAAGACAAACACATATACTCAGTACGCATTCATCTGATCCCTCATTTTTTGTTAATAACTCTTGTTACATGGACCAGCTGCCCAAAAATTTACTAGTGCTGTGAAGCCTGAACTGTTTATCTAAAAGGCACTTTTATGGCAAGAACAAGTCTTTAAAAACATCCCATACATTTGGTATAGACAATTCAAGTGTGCAAACATGTTTACAACATGAAAACATGCTTGTACAAAACCACTGGAAGTGAACACATTTTCACTTCTTCGACTTCACTGTATTTGGCAGGGGCTCAGGTGAATGCAAACCGACTATACTGTTTATATACTCCACTTTATATCATGTGATATAAGGTTGTATCATGATACAATGGAGACAGTATACATCCAAATACTATAATACTACTCTACTGTACATCTCTCATGGTTACTATTTTTCTAGTAGCGTTCAATTTCCAACAACAAGCTGTGGTACGTATAAGTTGATTAGACTTCAAAAGCAAAATTTTATGTAATTAATTTTGCTCAGGCCCTGTATTTAGTGGCACTCTCACTTCACTTGGGTATTACAACACAGGTCTTACAGGTTATTAATTGGATTTGAAAGTGTAACTACTAGATGTACGTATTTATGAGTTTTGATGGGATGGCTTTCACTTGATCTAATGACTGTTCTGTAAGAGTATTTCAATGCTTTGTTCCAAATTCTAAAGGGGCAAAGAGTTATGTTTGTTTTTAGTTTTCTTAAGTACATGTGTATTTTTGCAAGTACTGAAGTATGCCAGCATTATGTTCCTCAATGGTGGATCCAGGATGGGGCATTTGGGGCAAATGCCCCCCCCCCCCCTTCGCAGTGAAAGAGCCATACTTCTTTTGATAGAAATACTGTATACCTTGTCATAGTTTCCAGACCAAAATCAAATTGTATATTGTCACCATTTATTGCAGTCACCTGAAACTAAAGTTAAAACAGCTGTCAAACAGCACCTTCGTACGTACTAAGTGCCCCTAAAAATAATTATTGTGTGGCTGGTGTTTAAGACTTATATAGCCTTTTAAACAGCTTTTAAGACTTCACAACCATCTGCAAAGGACATAATGACAAAAATCAACCTACTAAGGAGTGATCATTGCTGCTTAAAAAATACAGTAACTAACAAGAGAATCTGCTCTCGATCTGCTCTCCCCAACAACCTACTACTTAGCCTGTTTGTGCCCCTCCCCTTGCCAGCTCCTGGATCCGCCCTGGCTCCTTGCTTTCTTTCTCTTCCTATTGCTTTAAAAATTGTTCAGGCAATAATGATGCAATTACTGTACAATACTTGCTGTGATTACCAGATTGTTATCTGTGTACACATCTAGTGAGGTGCCCAGTACTTGCTGATCCTGATAATGGAATGATCACATGTTCACTGGGAAGTGATGGCACTCCAACTGAGGGGGATGTTTGTGTATATGAATGTGACGATGGATATGTTGTGTCCGGTAATAGACACAGGGAATGCCAAAGTGATGAGACATGGACCGGTAGTGATGCTACCTGTGCTAAATGTAAGATGAATCAATTTCTTACTTGTATGATTAATTACTATTTCTTCAGTATTACGTATTTTACACAAATCTTCCTGCTGTGTCCTAGCTATAGGTACACAGTAGCCAGTGGCGATTCTAGACCTGACCAACAGGGGGGGCCAAGTAGGGAACAGCATAACTATTGTTGTTTGGCTATAGTATAAAATATAATTTCAGGGGGGGTCTGGGGGTGCAACCCCCAGAAGCTACAGGATTTTTTCAATTTAAAGGCTTGAAAACAGCCTAAAATTTATTCTAAAAACATGAAAAATGCTAAAAATAACAATGCCAATCTATACTGCAACTTTTCCCCAAAATTTTTTAAAAATTATTTTTTTAGCAGGGGCTTAGAATCGCCTATGACAGTAGCAATAACAGTTTGCATGTAGAGTTTTTTGAACTTTTGTGTTGACATGCAGGTTGAGTGGTATAACAGTTTTGTTCATCATTATGTATCTCAGTTAAATTTCACCCAAGTGTACTGCTGACTGCATATTTATTTTCTTTAGTGTCATGTGCTCCACTTGTGGCTCCTGTCAATGGAACAGTGTCTTGCACTGGGTATGAGTTTGAAGACAGTTGCAATGTTTCATGTGATTTTGGGTTTGAGTTGAGTGGTAGTCAAAATAGGACTTGCCTGGCTGATCAAACTTGGAGTGGAGGTGATGCTGTCTGTTCAGAAGGTACATATATTAAGTGTTAATCAAACATGTAATATATTAATAAAAATTATTTTATATGCGTTCTGAATTAGGGTTCATGCCATGTATATGATTGAAGACCGTTTTATTTAATTCTTTTTTTACCTTTCCGTACTATCTTATGTTTTGTTGCATAAATTTTGTTGTCAATGTGTGTCACTATAAAACTTCCTTATATGTGATCGAATTTTGGAAAATCACCCATATGGGTGCATTTGATACCTAAAATATTAATGATCACATCACAAACTTTATAGTGCAAATCTATTTGTTAATGGTTGTAAGCCATTCTCAATACCTTAAATTACAAGAAAATTCTTGAAATATTTTTAAAACTGTGCCCTGCTCTTATTAGCAACCCACTAAACATAAAAATTCTAATTATTTTACTTGCACCCATATGGGTGATTTTCCAAAATTCAGTCACATATGTGTATATGTCTCTTATACTTGTAGTGATATTTTGTCCATCTCTTGATGAGCCTGATAATGGGACACTTGATTGCTCAATTGGAGATCATGGAATAGCCTTCCCTAATGACACTTGTAGCTACACTTGTGATGACGGTTTTGTGCTGGAGGGCAGTGTGACTGTAGTGTGTGGTGATGATGGAGTTTGGAGTGACAAAACTAAATGTGTACCGCGAGGTATGCACATAAATAAATGTGTGGTGTATTGTGCTTTAAGCATTACAGAATGGAGATACAGCCCCTGTATCTATGCTAAACAATGTCAAAGTATATAGATAAATTATTAAAAGGCCAAAATGCATCATAGCTATGTCATACTGTTTCATTTTCAAATGCATTTGAACTGACAGATTTACAATCACAAATCTTTGTGGATTTTTTGATGTAGTGTGTAAACGCATCAGAGCACCTGAATATGGCTCAATTAGTTGTGACCTAGGAGAAGATGGAGAAGCTAATCCTGGTGACACATGTACTTTCTCATGTGATGAAGGATTTGAGCTTGGTGAGACCTTCAGAAGAACCTGTCGTGATGATGGTGATTGGGTTCCAATTCGAGAACCAGAATGTGTTATTGGTAAGCTTTTGAATATACCCAGAGTCTGGTTATTATAAAGCTTACTTGTTAAGCACATGCACCTAATAAAAATCCTTGTCCTGGTTGTGAGCATTTTAGATTCACACTATTAGGGTGGTGTGATTTGCAGTCATCATGTGCGCCAATATTTGGAGTCTGTAAATCCTTCATGTAGAACATGAGTTCCATACTGCAAAAAACTATTTCACTTTTTAAGCAGGTAAATGCACATTTTTATTGGCCATGTAATACCTGAATTTCAGGGTTGGAGCCCACGGTCTGGCTGGTCTGGCATTGGCTTCGAGATACTCTAATAGAGGATTCAGTACAATCTATCCGGCATTGTTTCTAATTACACTGCTTGACTTACAACTATGTTATTTGTCTTTTACTTATATGCATAGCATTGCATTGGACTAATTGATCATTTATATATATTAGCAAATTGTTTCAAAATCTAACTTTTACTTAACTGTACTGTATGAAATAGCCTCCAGATGCCATTTCAGATCATCTTATTGATCCTCTAGCATTCTCCTGGGGGACCATGTCATCACATCACCTAGCTTTTCATACTTACACATGCTGCATGTGCTCACACATTATTAGATCAATAAAATTGTGATTGTATATTATATTATAGTCCACCGATGGCCTGACCACTCTGGACTCTGGCCCTGAATTTGCATCTTGCAATAACCACCCTTGATCAACCTTGACGTATTGACCACCATCTAACATTTCTTCTATTGTACAGCTGTACCTGCATAGTGTTGGAGCTTCATACATATCTGTCCACAGATCCTTATCAATCATAATTGTATAGAAGAAACAACTATGTACTTCATTATATCGTGTACTTATCAACCAGACATATGATAGCTACATCAATTTCACTGTCCAAGTCAACCTGAGTTACACAAACAATCTGTTTTTGCTGGCTGCTAATTCCAAGCCCAGTGACAAACCATATAAGTGGTCTAAAAATTTTATAGACCGATGGCCAACATGAAGATGGCTGGATGTGGCTGAAAAGGTAAAGGCCTGTGCCATTAATATCCCTTTATTTTAAACCAGTTTTGAGCCCTGATAACAACAGCCCTCTGCCTTCCTCACCACCCCCACCCACTATGCCTTTTGGAGCTCACTTTATTCAGTCTACTATCTCATGAAAAATATTTCATTATTTTGAATTTAGGATGCTGCTCGCACATTAGTTTATCTGGTACATTAGGTAAAAAATGTCTGAAGGTTTAGTATATATTTCATTAACCACTAGCAAATTATAACACTTTGAATAGTATTATACTTGAAACTAGCATTGTTCAATCCTGATGAATAGGTTACAAGGCAAATGGTTATGCTATATTAAAGTTACATACACTATATCACTTCTTTTGTTCATATATGTAGCTGGGTGTAAAGCAAAAGCAGTTGATGGATTCATCACATCCATGGATGCAACAATAACAACAACATTTTGGTATGATCATCCAAATGTAACATTTGACTGCAGAATACACAAAAAGAACTTTAAAGATTGTGAGTATTATTGTATATATACATGTAATCAATTGGTTTGATTGTCTGCATGTGTTTTATATAACTTTTAAATTATTTATGCATTTATGTGTGTCATAGGTACTAGCCCTCATACTTACTTTGAAGATGTCGTAAGGTTTGGTAATAATGTGGTCAGAGTACGAACTCAATGTATTGGTCAAGTAAACGATCGTCCTACAAGAGACTTCACAATTGGTATGTATGAATGCTATTGTGCATGTTTGATTACTAATTTTTGTCGAAAAAATATAGGCATAATATGGCATAGTTGGGCTCAACTGTAAAATTGTAGAATAATGAAGTTATTGTGCACTACATAGCTAAGTAGACAAACAATTCAAGTACATTACATACAGTACCATTCTATAGACATACTCAGTAGTGTTTCTAAGTTTACACTTTCACAAGTCGTAGCATTATATACAACATTGTGACTTAATATACAACATACAGTGTATTCTTCCTTTTATCCTATTGCACTTTTTATACATAGTCATATGTGAGCCACTATCTCTTGATCATGGAATCGTTGACTGTCAGTATGGAGACAATGGAGGTCCTAATGCTGGAGACATCTGTACCTTGACATGTGATGATGGTTACCTAATAAATGGCAGTGACATAAGAGAATGCAGGAATGATGCCACATGGAGTTATTTTGATGCAGAGTGCTATGAAAGTGAGTCATAATTATATATTTGCCATGAATACAAAATTTTAATGATAATTCACTAGTACATTGAAATGGTTTATTTCATGTGTGTACATATTAGGTGGCTGCACTGTTACTACAATTAATGGTGAAATAACATCAGGAGATTTATCTATCACTGTGAATTTTACATCTGACGTTCCAAATGCTTTATTTGAGTGCAAACTGAATGACAGAGAATTTGTAAGCTGTAAGTTTTTAGTGTGTGTACTGTACAATATCCACCAGTAGTTATGGAGTATTACATACATAGTGAATGAAGTTCAAGCTTTAACTTACTGTAGGCTTACCACATGTAGTTCTATAAAATCTTTACTTCATTGTAATATTGTTTGCAAATCACTATGTTGTATCATAACATTATAATGAGGTCTACACTGGTATGTGAATGATAATCCAGCATGTTTGTATGCAGGTACTAGCCCTCACACATATGGCAGCGAGGAAGTTAGTTTGGGAGACAATCAAGTTCAAGTGAGAGCAAAGTGTCTTGACCAGATGGGTGATACAGCTGTTGAGGTCTTTTATATAAGTAAGTGAGCATACACACATCTGACATATAAGAGTAATTTTGCAGATGATTTCATAATTGTTATGAAATACAGTATCTGTATAGTCTAAGGTTTTTGCAAGCATTGTCCTGTCAGCTGTTTTATTAGGAGGTTTGATTTGCACACTGTATATCAGTACTTTGCTCCACTATAACAGAGTAATATTGCTACAAAAGTCTGTATTTATTTTCCTAGACATTTGTGAGCCCCTCATCCTTAATAATGGAACAGTTGATTGTGAGTTTGGAGACAATGGAGGTCCTAATGCTGGAGACACATGTAACCTGGCTTGTAGTGATAATTTTGTTCTAAATGGTAGTGATGTCAGAACATGTATGGAGGATGGAACATGGAGTGGTGATGATGGAGTTTGCACTTTCAGTGAGGATGTTGTTTGTGCACAATTGTAGCTGAACAGTAGGATAATTTCAAATAACTATTGTTGTTGTCTCATAATTATTATTTAGTTTACATTCGTTACTCAGCTATTATCAAACAATTCCTTGAAGTACACTTAAAATATTGTTGTTTTAAAGTGTAGCAGAATTAAGTGCTATCTGAGTGATTACAGATCTTGGATGGAGATCTGGAGGTCCGGGGTTGGGGACCAAACTTTTTTGTTCTGCTCTACATTTTTGTCCAAGTTTTAAAGCTTAGATACTGTGTCATTCTGCCTAATTTACTGTTACATTTATCTTTTATCATTACAATAGAACCTTCTATAACGGCATATATACGTAATGTATCTAACCATACTCTAGCAAAATATTATATGTGTGTGTTTAAGGTGACTGTGAGGTTACGACTGTTACTGGTGAAATCTCATCACAAGATTTAACTATTACTGTCAACTTCACATCTGATGATCCTCAAGCTTCATTTGAGTGTAAACTGAACAACAAGAACTTTGTTAGCTGTAAGTGTTGTGAAGTCTTATACATATAACTCTAGTTGTGCTAATTAATGTATATTGTACTCTATTAGCTGACTGCTCTATTGGAATATGTGGATGTTATATTTCATGTATAAAGTGTATAATCATGTATTATTAAGCAAACAAAGTAAGGGTATCTGTTAGTTTAGGAGATATTTTCTCAATCTTTAATGTTCTTTGTGCTTTATAAAGGATATTTTGCTGCCACTATACTAAAATCTTATTGAATGCTTTTGCTATGTAGCATTGTACAATTACAAGACATAATTGCTCATTTAAAACTATAATGATTGTATGTGCATAACAGGTACAAGTCCTCACACATATGGACAACAACAAGTGAGAGTAGGAGATAACCAGGTACGAGTAAGAGCTAGATGTCCTTGACAGACCGGTGGTGCTGCTGTTGAGGTTTTTAATATTGGTACGTATGTGTGGTCTGGAACATATTGTATCATGTGTAATCTTTAGGCATACTGTATCTATAATAGTGATTATATAATTCATGTCTGCTGAATGCTTTGAGGTTAATAAATAACGAATAAAATTAATGTTGCTTGAATGTAATGCAAAATAGGCATGAATTTAAAGAAACTAACTAAACATGTGTGGATGTGTGTTACACTGATCATCATGAGGTTACTTATTAACACAATGGTATACACCTATGTATAATTAAAAAAGCAACTGACTTTTTACATGTTCACTTTCTCAAAGTACATTTGTTACATTAAAACATCATGTAATCCCTGTTTCCAAACACCAGTTATCTGAGCTTTTATGCAACTTTAATAATATTGATGAACTCATATACATAGTTACTATGCTCGCTTCATTATCCGAACACTTGGTTATCCAAACTGACTATTCTATTAGAGAATTTTGTCTAAGGTTAGAGTAATTGAACAGGGCTTTGTACATAATAGCTTTGATTATCCAATGTTTTTGAATATCTGAACACATCTTGCATTGGTACCAAAGGTTGGCCTGAATCAAATATATTTTTCCCAAAATACTATCAGGAATTTCCCAAAAAATTTACGTATTATGCTCTTCAGTGTTCCCATTATGCTTGCAATATTCTCCTAGTTTAGCAACATTTCTTATGATTATTTTACTCAGTGAATGCACCATTAGAGTATTTCACTACAAAGTGACTGTTCTGTTAGAGAGTATCAATCTAAGGAGCTATGTACAATGCATTTGAGTGCTCTATTGCAGTTTGCAGTTTCCACTGAGTACTCTATCGATCTAGTTTCATGGAATTAAGCTCCATAGTTTGAAATATCCACCTAATATACTAGGATTGTGCTGGCATAGCACTCCAGCCTATCATGCTTTTTATTATGCTGGCATATTTGAAGCAGGCCTAACCAAAGGGGTTGGGTAATTGAGGGAACACTGTATGATATTTTAGTCCATTTGATTCACTATCACATGCAGCATGATGTGTATACAGTTTAGTAATACATTGTGTTATTATAGACATTTGTGAGCCCCTCCCTCCTATTGATAATGCATCAATTGATTGTGAATATGGAGACAATGGTGGTCCTAATGGTGGAGACACATGTACCATAGAATGTAGTGATGGACTTGTAATAGATGGTAGTGATGTCAGAACTTGTATGGAGGATGGGACATGGAGTGGAGATGATGGAGTGTGTGTTGTCAGTAAGTACAGTTTTATAGAACAAGTCAACTCTTTCATCTAAAGTAAAGATAACGTATTTTACTGGTATAATTATAAAGTAGGACACCATTCCAATCCCTACTCTACTTAATGTTGTATGTTGCTAATGTACATCTTTTAGTTAGCTGGTGGCTTATATATATATATATATAATTAACATTTTCTTTAGACAATAATGCTCTAAAATATTAGAATTTAGAATTAGTGGCTTTTATCAATAGGCAGAAGTGCACATCTTCAATCACTAAAGTTTTGTTTGGCTATAAAGTAACAACAGTTTGTGATCACATCACAAGGAGGTCATTGTGTACTACGCATTATCATTCAAGTGCATTTCATTGTTACAGCAGAAAAAACTAGATACATGCACTTGGCTGAAATTTCATATTAACACCAGATCTCTCTACCTTGAAAGCTCACTACTTTGTAAATCAATTGTATCCAAATTGTACCATAGAACACTATATTGGATTATTTGATTGTTGTAATAGGGTATAATACTAACTTCTTTTACTTTAATTTGTTTATATGAGATATAAACTTTCATTAAATATTAGCAGATGGTCCAACTACTGAGCTTCTATTACTGTACACTTACTGCATTCATTCACTGACACTGTAACTAAGATACTGTACATAATAGTACATATTATTTTAATGTTTTTGTTGATGCTTAAAGGTGACTGTGACCTCACAATGATTGATGCTCAAATCACATCACAAGACTTATCCATAACTATAAATTTTACATCAGATGATCTAAATGCTCCTTTTGAGTGCAGGATAAATGATGAAGAGTTTATAAGCTGTAAGTGACTTTGTTTAGTTGGTATTCTTATGTTTGTTTTAATTGTTAGTTTGTCCATTAAATTCACAAGTCTTGTGTGTTGCAGGTACAAGTCCTCACACTTTTAGCAGTGATCAAGTACAACTAGGTAACAATCAAGTTGTAGTACAAGCTCGATGTCCTGGTCACAGCACTGGTGTTATTGAAGTCCTTCAAATAAGTATGCGTGTCTGTGTGTGCATGTGTGTGTATGTAGTGTGTGTGTGTGTGCGTGCGTGTGTGTGTGTGTGTGCGTGCGTGCGTGTGTGTGTGTGTGTGTGTGTGTGTGTGTGGTTGTACATGTATAATTTTATCTCTATGTCTACGTACAGTGTATATAGTTAGGATTAACTTTAAAATTGCCTTCAAAACAAGAAAGTTTATTGTCATGATGAAAACAGTAGGAACCAATAATTATTTTATTTTATGTACTCTCTATTTTATACAGATTGTGATATCACATTTTATGTGGTTAGGATGTTGAAGGTAATACTGCAGGGCGGCTCATCCCCATAGTTGCATTGCATTGGCATGCACGCTTGTGATTAATAAATTTAAAAATAAAAAAATTCTTCAGCAGTTGTGGCTGTCATTTAGCCTTGATATACTTTTCACAGTACTGCAGATCCAGTATAGCCCAGTGGGGAAATCCTCTTCTCACGTGATCATATTGAAGGCTTTTAAGTGATAGATATTAATTCATGGATCTCAGTGTATAGAGTAGCTGTTGCAATACTAGATTTATTAAGGTGAACTAGCTCTCACTGACTTTACCTATCATGATAATCCATAAAAATCTGATATATATATACTCTAATAGAGCATTTAAAAATTCTAATCCAACAAGTGAATGTGTTACAGTATAATACTCTCAATAGCACTGTGACGTATTATTTGAAATACGTCAAGCGATTAGCCAATAGAAGTAGTATTACACTTGTTTGTCAAGGTTCCTTGGCAAAAACATGCAATACTAATTTGATTGGCTAAAATAATGTGGTGTGTTTCTATTAGAAGTAAATATCCGACTTGACAACTAGTGTTACCATAGTGATAGATGTCCCATGGCATAGCAACAATATGGTTGCTTAGCAATGGTTGCTACGGTAACATAACTTTGAGATCATAACGACGGTTGCTAAGTGTGATTGGTCTTTTGCAGTGGTTATTATTTTGAATTTCTGTTGCCTAGTAACAGTTGCTATGGTTGTCGGATTAATTTGCAATAGGACGGATGGCTGTGGTATTCGGGATTAATAGTTCTCGCATTGTAAACAGGAAGGAAATAGTACTCGGCTTCACCTCGCACTATTATATTCCTTCCTGTTTACAATGTTTGCACTATTAATCCCGAATACCACAGTCATCCATCCTATTACATATAATAATAGTAAATAGTACAGTCATTGCTAGACCATAATGATTATGTATGTGTGGTTATTACTACTCACCAAGATTTTTAACATTGAAATTGATGCATACACACACTCCATTTAGACCACTGAGATGCAGTAATGACATTAAAGATGTCCTTACTGTGAAGTATACATACGTAACTAATAAACATTTCTCTCTGACCACCTATATTTTGATGTGTGTTCTCCTCCCCTTGCTGGTTCCTCTTGAATACAATGACTGACACAATGGCAATGATCATATAGCAAGATGCAATGCATATAATACATTTTGCTGTGTGTATTATTGTAGTAATAAATGCTGTCTATTGATGTGTGACTATGCTTCACATTTCCTAGATATATGTGAACCACTTACTCTTGATAACGGAACAATTGACTGTGAATATGGAGACAATGGTGGTCCTAACGGTGGAGACACATGTACCCTAGCTTGTAGTGATGGTCTAGTACTAAATGGTAGTGATGTGAGAACATGTATGGATGATGGAACATGGAGTGGTGATGATGGAGTTTGTTATTTCAGTAAGAATCTTGTTTAAACAATGTGCTCTATTTTAGTATACAGACTATTAAGGGTGATATACCACATTGCAAACTACATACTTGTAAACTGGTCTAAAGACATTACCTGTATTAACATCACAGTAGCGATATACCAGAGTAGTGATAGCATTAAAATGCTAAAATTGAAGCTCTATATTCATTGTTTGCGAAAACATTTCTGGTTGTGTTAGATGTCATAATTTTTATTATGGGACATAATTGCTACTGAAATAAATGATGCATGCCAGTTGTGAAAGTTTGATACTCTAACTTTATTGCCATATTATTCACAAAAGTATATGTATGTATCATCTTTTGTTTTAGGTGATTGTATGATCACAAAAGTTGATGGTGAAATTTCATCACAGGATTTAACTGTAACTGTTATATTCATTGCTGATGACCCAGAAGCTTATTTTCAATGCAAACTCAATAATAGAGATTTTGTAAGCTGTAAGTCACAAGTGAAGATAGTTTAGTTGTGTACATGTACCATACATCTGTATGTACGGTACTGCCCAAGCACAACATCGCACTTTCCTGCACGAGCAACTTTGCTCAAGATTTAAAAAATTGCTAATCAAGGTATGTGGCAACTGTTTCGCTCGTGAACAAAATAGCTGCCACTCTGTCTTGGAAGCGAAACAGTTGCCACGCCCCTTAATTAGTGATTTTAAAATCTCAAGTAAAGTTAATGCGTGTGCAAGTGAGTGCGACATTGCACTTAGGCAGTACCGTATTATACATTATCTATATAATAAAATATATATAGTAAACGTACACAATCATATGATTGCTAAAGAAGAGTTGACATTCTGTGGACAGAGAATCATATATAAACCACAGGACATCATAATATTATGTCCTGTTTATTAATAATCCTGTTGATATCAAAAATATTTTAATGGTGTAGTTGAATAGTATCAAGGCTATCACACAACATAATTCACATGGAAAAAGCTTGCCCATAATATAGTCAATATCATAATAACAATGTGTATTGTAATCAATCCTCTTTGTCTAATGAAATACACTATTGCTCTCCATAGCAGCACAAACAATGCCACTTATTTTCCAGTTATTATACTGTACATCTAAACACTTTGGCTATATTGTTGAACAACAACATGGAGTGTTCTACAGAAGGATTTTAAACCACCTACAGTATATCAGATAGCCATGCATGCCAAATATGTAACTTTAGGTTAATTTAAATCATGACTCTTTTGACGATTAAAATAAAACAGCTTAGGGGAAGTGGCTAGTTTTGATGACTCCTGCAATAAGTACCTCTTCTACAAAACTGTTCGGGAAATTGGCCACAATGTTTGTGTTGCTACGGAGATGACAACAGAACTTTATAGCTAAGAATCCTTTATGTATTATACATAATAACACAGTATTGCAACATGTAGTACGTGCAGTATAATATTGTACAGGTACAAGTCCTCACACCTATGACCAACAACAAGTGAGACCAGGAGAGAACCAAGTTAGAGTCCGAGGTAGATGTCCTGGCCAGAGTGGTTCTGAAGTTAAAGTTTTACGTGTAGGTATGTACCTGCTATACGTGTGAGAGTATCTATACAGTACAAGGATGTACACATGTCATATAACATGGTGAACATAATGAAAAAGACTGTGGGTCTATTTTTTTTGCATATGATTGATCTGACCAGTGACCTTTCAACTAGAAACAAACAACAACAATAGCTCACATGTTGGGATATAGTAAATGCTTGTAAGAAGGGCTGAAACAAATACCAGTACTCGACGAGAATCCATTAAGGATTTTGGTACTCGGATAGTACAATTGGTCACTCGAGTACTTATTAAGATCATGTGACCCAGCTCACATGATATATTTGTCATTAGAGAGTGACACAATGAAGGCTGTAGAGTTTTATTGGCATAATTTTTGTCTGGGAAACTAACACATCGGTACTTTAATACAGTGTGTGTATCATTGTTGTTACTTGAAAAGCTGTAAACTGTTTAAGGTTGGTACAAAACATGTCAAATGGGTATGATTACATGCAACGTGATTACTCGATTAGGGGCCAGTCTATTTTGTTTTTTCCACCTATTTTTCTTTCCAGCAATTCTTTTATTTTTCATCTATTATGCTCCATATTTTGCTCAAGAATTATAAATTTTGCTCACCACTGATCTTTGTTAATTGAACATTTCCAAGTGCAAAGCTACAGTTTTGCCTTAAAGTGACTGTTCTATTAGAGTATCTTGATCAGCACTTACTCCTAACATGTAAAGCAAGAAGCTAGCTAATATTGCTTAACATGTGTGACTGTTTTATTAGAGTATTTCGATTGTCACTTGTTGTTCTTGTAACAATTAGCTATGCACTGTCAATATTTTAGCGTGTCTGACTGTTCTATTAGAGTATCTCAATCTTTTGTGCATTTTTTATGTCCGCTTCACAAAAATTGCACCTATTATGCCAGCATTTTGCTCATTGCCTTTACCCACCCATTATTCCAAAAGTTTTGCCAGCAAAATCGACGCATCCCTATACTCGATCGTTAACTCTAGAGAGTACTCGTATACTAAAAAACTATGATCATTTCAGCCCTACTTATAAGGACATATTTTGACCTAAAAATAATTGGGTGAAGGTGTCTTTAAGTTGTCACAAAATGAATATTAATTTCATAAGCAAAGCTAAATTAGTGTAGTGTGAAAATTTGTGTTGAATTGAATGGAGTATATTTGTGAATAAAAACTTTGGTTCACAATAATCATACAGTATGATAGTACTGTATAGTAGGGACCACAAAAGTTTGGGTGTGGCCCATGAAAATACATCACCCAAACTTTCCCTGACGATGATGAAGCAGTTTCGGTTAGGTAAAACTAAGCCAAACAAGCCTTCAGATTGACTAGAATCATTTTCAACAAGTTGCTATAAAAATTATTAATGGAATTTTCTAGTGACTGACTGACTGACTGACTGCCTGAATGCCTTCAGGCAAGTGTAACTCAATAACAGCTAAGGTTACAAGCTTGAATTTTTCACTGTTCGACATCGTTTCAGCTGTACATGTGTCTTTTGGCATACTGCAGTACAGACAGTACAATGTATTCTTCATGGACTTACGAGTGTCCTCCTTTGTGTCCCTTTCACCTTTGCTGACATCGATTTGGCAGTAGCATGTGATGGCTTCCCTTTGATTTTATAGTGGCTACTTTGATTGCAGAGATGCTTTTTGAACAGTTCTTGATTCGCAATGCTGTATAATGGGTTGAACACAGCTGACAACAAAGTTTACATGTCTATTATGAGTAACTTAACACATGCTTCAACTATCAATTATTGGAAAGTGATGTGGTCATTCTACTTCATATTCAGTTTTTCTCTACCTGCTATAACAGCATTACAAATGAGGAAATGTATGATACGTGTCTCTGAAATCAATTTAGTCACTATGGGAATTGTGGACAGCTCTTATGATAGCCAGCTTCATTGAAGCCACCACATAATTACTGTAAATCAACAACTATGTGGTAATGGAGAAAGATATAGAACAAAAATTAGGACAAAGGTAAGTCTGTTATACATGCACTGTAGCTGCTGCAGTTGGTAAAAAGTCATGTCTTGGGGTCGAAGTGACATTGAACAGTAAAAAAATCGAAAACATAGCCTTAACCACAGTCAACTTAATATGCTTGGTATTATTGCTGAGTGCTTTATTTAACAGTTTTGAAACCAATGCACATAACATCCTGTGTGCAAGGTAGGGTTTTCATCACACATCTCAAACCAGTTATCCATTAATTAGTATTATATGCCACTTGTGATTTTCCTGTATAGACATATGTGAACCACTGTCACTTCCTAATGGGATGATTAATTGTGACTATGGAGACAATGGAGGTCCTAATGAGGGAGACACTTGTCTTTTCTCTTGTGATGATGGACATGCGCTAAGTGGTAGTGATTTAAGGACTTGTATGGATGGTGGAGTGTGGAGTGGTGAAGCAGCTGTTTGTAGTACTGGTATGTATGTATACAATTCAATAAAATGATCGTAGCAACATTAAAGTACACATCAATATGTATAACAGAGTAAAAGTAATCAGTGTTATTGATGCAAGTACAATTTGAATAAATATTATATATAATATACTTAACAATGAGTTACTGTTAGAGCAGATTTAAGGGAGATGGTTGAGGTGCTGAAGCGCTCACTTAAATTTTTACAATGTACTTGCTAGGAAGTTAGTAGAAACTTTGTACTTTGTTCATAGGCAATGGAAGGATGGAAAGAGCCAGGGGAAGGACTACATTCTTTTAAGAGATATAGTCAAAGTAATTAAGCTGTCAAATCAAAATACTCTAATAGAGCATTCGCTAAAACTTACTAGTAGATTGTTAGTATACTGTAAAGAAAAGACCAATCTGCAAGACGAAATTGAATACTTAATAACTTTGTACTACTGTTATCTCACAACATTACGCATAGTTAAACTCTATACCTTTCCATTCATTGATCCATAAAATTACAACTGTTCACTGGTGTTCTGGAAAGATAACATTCTCATTGTTACTAAAATGATTTTTACATTAAAAACTTTAAGCATGCTTAATGTTAAGATTACCGTGTCTAGTGGGAATGATATAAATTCTACAGCCAAGCTCTGCATACATCTCAGTACTGTTCTTTTGAAACATGCATGATAAAAAAAATAAAAAAATAAACATATTGACTACTGTAACCCTTAGTACTCATATCTTGGATATACTGGTGCAAAGAATGTACTTTATACTGAATTATATAATTGAAACTTTTGTAAGTGCGATAGTGTGGCTACTGTTCATGGCGCACTCTACTTATTTCAGAGTAGTCATGGAAAAAGAATAGACATATTCATTTGCATGTTATCTTTAAATAGTACTGTAACTCTACTGCATGTGTTTTACAGGTAGGGTGTCTGATA
The DNA here is from genome assembly GCF_963678975.1 of Dysidea avara. NCBI lineage: Eukaryota > Metazoa > Porifera > Demospongiae > Dictyoceratida > Dysideidae > Dysidea > Dysidea avara. The sequence goes on from NC_089273.1 coordinate 26,066,004, forward strand.
TCAGTTGTCAGTCACTCAGTGCTCCTATTAATGGCAAGATTTCATGTGCACTGGTAGATGATGGTGTATCTACTGAGCATGACACTTGTAGTTTCACCTGTGATGATGGTTTTGAGCTAAGTGGTAGCTCCAGTAGGAAGTGTCAGATAAGAAATGGTCGAGGTAGATGGTCTGGCAGAAAAGCAACTTGTACAGAAAGTATGTATTTGAGTGTCTTCATATGACTATGTCAGGGAAAACTGGTCTTATTGCTCATGACGGCAGATATGATTTTTCACCAATAGCACAAAGCTACATGAATAAACAATCAAATTTCATTATCAAAATCAGCTAGACTTGAGTGCTCTGCTTTTGCTGGCTGCATTTTCCAAGCACAGTAACAATCTATACAAGTGTAATGGAGCCTGGGGATGGCTGTATGTGGCTGTACAGCGCTGTGGTGTTGAATACAGACCTTTGCTATAAATGGCCTTCATTTTAGCCGGTTTTGATACCTGAATGTCCAATAACTTGGCCTAATTCATCCTCTCTTTAAGATTTTTAATGCCTCCTACCCCCTTTGGAGCTTGCCCGATAGTCAATCTCAGTTTAAAAACTATCTAAAATAGTGGGAAGCTTAGCTGTTACCTGCTTGTACAGTGAATGCTCTGGAAGGTAAGGAATTGGTGTAAAACATGTAGCACACGTAGTTTCAACTATTGGTGAGCTACAACACACTAAATATTAAAACCGGCATTTCTCAGTACAGTACATTTAAATAGGCGATCACACCAGTTTTCCAGACTGGTTCACATAATATGATGTTCACATATACAACACTTTTTAACTACAATGAGCCTCCCTTATCCAGACCTCTATCTTTTGGGTACCTTCATTGTCAGGACAGCCCAAACTAATCATATGGTCTATTGACAATAATATAGTTTGGGCTGAAATGAGGGAGCTGTTTACCAGTTAGGTGGCTTGTTTATTCTATTAATAATAACTACCACTTGGTAGCTAGGTGATAAAACATTTTTACAGTCTAGTGGAGTGGCCATGAATGCTCTGTAGTAACTTCACCCTCTGCCCACTGTATTGTATAGTACAAACTGATAGCATTAGAAATAGTTACTTCATCATATTATTAGTTCGCATTTCTACATTTCTGAGATACGGACAGTGGTTTGTACCAGACTTCGCTTGCCCTGATAAGAGAGATTGCACTGAAAGACCATCATGGCTTTGTGTTCAAGAAACATACACACCAAAAATCATCAATCTGTGCTTGTGCTCAAATTTCAAGTCAATAGCATATTCCTACAGTAGCTAAAGTTAAGAATTGATAAAGTTTGTAAATTGGATGTACGTGGAAGACCCCTTTTCGTAAATCCAGTCACATATTTGTATTGGATCTATGATCACAATTTCTCTTTGTTGCATCAGTGGTAGATTTAGAAATTTTCAGAGGGGGTTTCAGGTTTACTAGGGGCATATCTAGGATATTCTTATGTGGGCATTAATGGAAGTCACTCAACAAGTGTGCAAAGCAGCTTTAACTAGGGAGGCCTGAGGGCATACCTTGAAAGGAAAAGTTTTTATTTGCAAAAATGAGATTGAATTTTGATTGAACAATAACTATATATCAATTACTGCATGTGTTATTGATGATCCATGGCATGCGTTGGGGGCACAACACAAAAATAATGTACAGTTGTAGTATGATAATTCAAATCATCATTCTCCAGTAATCTTTCACTGTTGAATCTTATCATTATGCCTTTAGAAATCTCAAATGAACCCTTCAGAAGTAGTTGTTTATAACATTTAAGTGATAATCATTCTAGAAGCTCTTATTGCATTTGAAGAGGCCGCCTTCCGACTCTCGCGGTTGCAGAATGGCATCAAAGATTAACTATGTCATTATTTATACACATAGAGAATAAAATTTACACACTTGGTTGCTAGTTTCCAACTAGGTAGTTTCACCCATCTGCCCCACTCTGTAAACTGATTTTGGGTGTGCGCCTTATTATCAGAGGGTAGACCTGAGGCAAATATGCTCAAAATTTTGCCAAAATGCTTGTAGGAATTTCCCAAAATGTTCACTTGTTATGTTTTTCAGTGTTTCCATTATGCTTGCAGTATGTTCCTAGGTTAGCAACATTTCTTACAATTACCTTGGAACATTTTAATCAGTGAATGCTCTATTAGAGTACAAAGTGACTGTTCTATTAGAGAGTATCGATTTAAAGGAGCTATCATTTGAGTGCTCTATTGTAGTTTGCTGTTTCCACTGACTGCTCTATTAGGGAGCATTGGTCTATTTTCATGTAATTAAGCCCCACAGTTTGAAATATCTACCTAATATGCTGGCATTGTGCTGGTATAGCACTCTAGCCTATTATATTTTTATTATGCTGGTATATTTGATGCAGGTAGGCACCAGCCTATTATGCTGGCATAATTTTGAGCATGATAGGTGCCTGAAAGCATCAGGCATAATACTAGCATAATAGGCAGAATGATTGTCATACTGTAAGCAGGTTGACTTGCAATAATAGAACAGCCGATGCCACGAATATGGCATTAAGCAGTTATCTGACATCACTGTTATTATAGTTTACAATGCAGCCAAATTCTTAAGGCACAACAAGCATTTAACCAGTTGTTCATAAGCCAAGGTTTATCATTATCCATAGAAAGTAACAAAACATTGGAACTGTGGCAAAAATTTTGAGCATAATTATGAGCATAATAGGCAAAATATTTGAGCACTGCAGCATAGCATAATAGGCAAAATTAAAAGCATAATAGGCTGGTTCCTAGATGCAGGCCTACAGAGGGGGTATGGAGAAAAATTTAAAAAAATGTGGAGTGAATTCATATGTATGTTGTTCCATCATTAGCTGGTATTAGCAACAAAGACATTTGTGGAATAGTTGACAGTGTTTCAGTCAAAACCAATGCAACCCCTTGTATCTGCCACTGTGCATATGACATTTATGTAGCAAGTTTGAGATGTTAGTTACCAGAATGTATTCTGTTTTTATTTTGTAGAGGAATGTGTGATTGATGCAGTTAAAGTAGCTGCTAATGTAACAGAGAATTATACAACCATTGAGTTTTCAGCTGATCCATCTCACCCTATGACATCATTCCAATGTAAATTAGATGGAAACAGATACAGAAGCTGTAAGTATTATGTACAATTCAAAGTAATGATGCAATAATTGTATATATCCATTTTTCAATGATCATCACTGAAAATAGTTTGACATGAAACTGCATGCAATAAAGTAATATTGTGTGCAGTGGCAGAGGAAGTAGTTGATATGAGGGGACTGACCAGGAACAGATCCAGACTTATGGTCGAAATGAACTGAGGCACTATATTGTCTCTTGTTTAGTAAGGTGAGACCAAAAAAAAAAGGTCACAGCCAACTGATAATAGCTGCTCACCTCATGAGCTACGCATTTATAGCTGATAAACTACATAAAAATCCTTACATAGCTCACTACACACTACTCTAATACTGTGACTGCTTTATTAGAGTGACTGCTCTATTAGAGTATCTCAATCTTTGTCACAGTTTTCAGCCCCACTCCAAGAAGGATAATTTTGGCATGATATCATTCTGAGGCGGGCTTCAGTCCTCTACTCCCCCTTTCTGCTGCCTATGATTGTGTGCCTACGCGTATATCATGTCAACTATATAAGTGTGTTTTTAGTGGTTAGTGTGTAACATAACTGCTTTTAATGTTGTGTACATGCATTATGTTGTATTATAATCATTGTATATAGGTACAAGTCCGGTAACTTACAGAGATTTATCACAAGGAAGTCATAGTGTAATTGTGAGGGGTAGATGTCCTGGTCAGAAAATAAGACAAAGAAAGAAGATCAATTTTGCAGTTCATAGTACAAAATAAACTTGTCACAACTGTAACAAGTTAGACATTTTCAGATATATTGTCATAACAATAATATTATAATTTGTCTTTGTTGTTTGTTCTCTGTTTTTTTCACATAATTTTAATGTAATGAATATATACGTACTAATAATCAAGTTTGTTGATGTATATAGTAATAAGTGCATGTATTTGTGCTGTGTTGTGGGTAATACTCTTTCACTCAATACTAGTTGTATTGCAGATGTGTGCTTTCAATCAGCTTTGCAGCAATTGGATTATTTTTTTGGTACCTTGAAATACAGCAAGATGCAAAACTGTCATGGTGATAACACGGTGAATCATTGTTGTTTGACACCAAAGTTGATTTTTCAAAATCTTATATTGTCTATGCCGTTGATTATAATATACAGTAATATTATAATGGTAGTGCAGTAGCTTAGTATTATAGACTGATTTTGTTAGCATGCAAACTTGAGAACAGTAGCAGATATAGCATTTGGCAGTTGGGGCAAATCCCTCCACTCATCACTTCATTTTCCAGATAGTGGCTCTTTTGCCTTGGGCTATGGGCTATATATTATCTAAAACTGTCTATTAATGCCTTAATGGTACTACACAAAACATGTAATTGCAGTGGCGGATGTATAATATACCATCCTCAAAGCCTAACCGGATGAATACTATATAATAAACAAATAATAAGAGTGCAATCAACATGTAACTCTATTGGTACAGTCAATTAGTTCCATATGTTTGAGTTAGTTATAATTCTTCTTCTGTCCCTTTAAAATCAACATTGCCACTGATGCATACAACTCTTAGACCATTGAGATATAATAGTGATCATTACAATGCCTCGTTATCAAACTGAATTTAACCATGTACTTTAATTACCACTAGGGACCCACCTATTATGCTCAAAAATTTACCTATTATGCTATGGTGTACTGCTCAAAATTTTTACCTATTAGGCCAATGAAACTTGATTACCAGTTTCTCGCTCAGATTTTTGAAAATTTGATGCGGGCGGGCGGTTATTATTCATTATTTTTCCAAAAGCACAACACACATCCAAACATGAAGATTTCTGCCAAAAAACAGTGAGATCTACACTGATTACTCTTGCATTAAATAGTTAAGGTACGTTACTAATCTATAACAAGTGATTTTTCCATTAGAGTATAGCTGATTGCTCTATTAGAATAAAAGTGACCGTTCTATTAGAGTATTTCGATCTGAAATACCAATAATGAAATTCCATGCGGGTGTATCAAAAGCATGCGGGCGATGACGCGAAACTGCTAATCAAGTTTCATTGGCCTTATGCTTAAATTATGCCCAAGCTTTATGCCTCATTTCCTATGTTTTGCAAATAAATTTGCAGTTATGTGCACATAATAAGTGGCTGAAGCAAATCTTTGCTCTTCAAAATGCAAAGATCGATATACTCTAATAGAACAGTCAGCTACCTGATTGTTCTATTAGAGTTATTGACGGTTCTATTAGAGTATATCGATTGATCTTTTACTGTGATATGTATTTTGACCATCAAGGATTTGTAGTATAGCTCAAATATTTTTCCTATTATGCTAGCATTATGCTCAATGCTTTCAGGCACCTGTTATGCTCATAATTATTCCAGCATAATTGGCTGGTCCCTAATTACCACCCCCCTGGCTTGACCTGGGTACTCCCCTTCTAGTACGTGGACATCCTCCATGTATTATCGCAGTAGACTCAAGTCTTGTGGAATGTTTGGTCAACAGGTATCTATGGATTTCTTAGGCTTCTGTACATGTGCTCCATACCACAACTTACAAGGCACAACTATCCAGAGGAGAGGGACACATTCAAGTACTAAGGGCTTGTGAAAATAGGGCAGCACAATCTACATCCCTTCACATGGCAGGTTATATGGATACAAAGCCAATGTTTAATAAGTGATGTAAATTGCATGATCATAGTATGGCAAAATAAAAAGTTATGATACATGAAAGTTTGAGAAAGTCAGGAAACTGAACCTAGCTATGTGACTATTTTCAGAGGCACAATCTGGGATCAAGTAGCTTTACAGATTGCAGAAAATATGGTATGTACAGTGCGTTATTACAGGTTTTTGCAATTGAATTAGTCGCCTTTGCAATTGAATTAGTCCCCTTTGCAATTGAATTCGTCCGTATTGCAATTGAATTCGTCCCGTTTGCAATTGAATTCGTCGGTTTTGCAATTGAATTCGTCGGTTTTGCAGTTGAATTAGTCGGTTTTGCAATAGAATTAGTCGCGTTTGCATTACAATTCGTCATGAACAAAACGGCTCCAAGAAACCAACCCGTTCATTAAGAGATGAACTATTTGCGCCTTGGAGCCGGAGTTACACTTGAGACACTAGAAGGTTATATATATATTTTTTGTAATTGAAGCTGGTAGTACGCGAAGTTGATAGCTGTCTGACAAGTTAATTAACTTGCTCGCGAGTGACCACACCCATCAAGAATGGCGTAGTAGAGTTTGGAATGTTGCTGGATAGCAATACCAGAAATTTGATGTCATGGGCCTACTGATTAAAAATTAAATTGACATACAGTGTTGGATTGGCAATACATCTCAAATAGTGGTGTACAATTTCCGCTCTGCAGTGAAGGTAATGAAATTTTGTATAATAGAGGTTAAACAGGCCCGTAGCCAGGGATTTTGAAAGGGGGGTTCTTTTTGACCAAAAGTGGACCTTTACTTGCATGATGATTAATAAAGGTACTGAGACTGGGTGTGCTTTGCACACCCAATCTAGGGGGGTCTGGGGGCACAGGGCCGTAGCCAGACTTTTAATCTGGATAGGTTCTTTTAGAAGAAAAGTGGACCTTTTTATATGACATGATTCAGATTATATATGGTGTTCGCATGCTGAAACTATAAGGGGGTCTGGGGGCATGCCCCCCCCCCCCCCCCCCCCCCAAGAAATTTTTTGAAAATAGATACTAAAAGGTTGGATTTAGTGGTATTTCAATCAATAAAAATTAACAATTTTGTTAGGTAAGCTGAAGACTAGCTGTATGGATGATATCTGGAAAAATATCTCTACTGCTACTATACTAATTATACCATCTGCACATAGCATGTGTCTAAATATAATATATTGAAATATCACAGTGAATAAGAATGGGAAAGATTGAGCACTCTGCCATGATCAACAGGGGCAGTGGAGCAGAACAAAGAGTGTCTTAAACAATGAAATTTACACATTGCATGGAGTTGAAGCATGGATGCTATTCGTGGGCTCTGCATGGAGGGACTTCTCCACTAAAATCTTATATTTTAATGAAAGCTTGGTTTAGACAATCTACATGTAACTTAAGTAGCTTTTAAAAGAAAATGTAATTGTGACTGCTCTATTAGAGTGATTGTTCTATTAGAGCGGTTGACTGCTCTATTAGAGTACCTCGATCTTGCAATGCATTTAATACAAGCAGTGAATGAGTTACTCGGAGCACTTAATTTAGCTTTTTATTAGTGGTATCTAGTAAACTGTAGCTAATGGACTTTTCCTCCTGAAAATTTGGACTTGTATACTAAAATTGTGAACCTTTTTGGTTAAATTATGAACCTTTTTACTGAAATTTCGGACCTTTTTTCCAAGAGGGCGGTTCTTCAGAACCCCCCGAACCCCCCCTGGCTACGGGCCTGGGTTAAATGACCCATTTGGTAGGATTGAAGTCCGTCTACATGTGGCAATACAGACTATGGTTCGGTAGGCCCAAATGTATGGGTTTAGAGAGATAACCATCATTAACAATTGTGATGAAAAGATACAATAAACTCACTCACCCTACGAAGTCGGTTGAATCTGTATGTAACCAATCATTTTCACCTTATTATTAACGCGTAGGCTAAAACCTTCGCTAAATACAGCCATCTACAGGGGCGGATCTAGGATTTATAAAGGGGGGGGGGCTAATTCAAGGTACTAATCTCTTGGGTGGAGATGTGCGAAGCACACTTTCCAGCATGCGCAAACATGCTGGAACTGGGGGGTCTGGGGGCATGCCCCCCCCCCCCCCCCCAAGGAAAATTTTGAAATATAGATGCTAAAATACTGCAATTTTGAGACATTTCCACATAAAATTCATAATATTGTCTGCCTGTAAATATTTTATATACTGCCTTTAGATTATAGGTGTGGCTCTCTACAAAAGCATTTTGCTAATGGAAAAGTTTGGGTAGGTACAGACAACCAAGTACATGATGCACCCCTCTCACAATTGCATAACACTGAATAAGTGCATGTTAGAATAATAATGTTGAAAGTAGAAAATTTTGAAAATTGAACAATACAAGATTGAATCTGAGAGCATTTTCAATGGAAATTGTGTACGTGAATTAAGTATTGCCATACATATTAACTACACAAGTAGATGAATGAAGTACTTTAAACAAACCAATGCACTTCATTGTACGTATAGGTGCAGGCAGATTTGGAAAAATTCCATAACAGAACCAACTACATGTTTCCAGTGAATGTTCTATTAGAGTAGTTAGCTGACTGCTCTATTAGAGTATCTCGATCTTGTAAACCTCCAATGCTGATCCGGGTCCTTGTTGCATAAACTTTAGCATAAATCCACTGATAATACCTTGGAAAGATGTTTATAAGGTGGTTTTATGAGTGTTTGTATTATTAGTGATCATATAATTATGCTAAGACAAAATTCCATTATAATACTCAGCATATTGATCAAGTAAAGCCTAAATATGAAGGGGGGGGGCTTCAGCCCCCAAAGCCCCCCCTGGATCCTCCACTGATCTACTTATGGTTCCAGGCCGTCCATAAATGTCCAGCGGTGCTCCAACAAATTAGAAACTGCTTCAGTCTATGACGTATTGCCTACGTCATTTGTCATTACTAGGCAAATCCAGCACTGACCTTACTTAGAAAGCTCAATCCAACTAATTATAGGTGTTCTGTTTTCTCCAGCAAGTAAACTACGAAAGTAGTAGCTAGCTGAAACTGGCGCCAAATGAGATAGTCTACTTTTCAGGGTATATTAAAATCACGTACATCGAACTAGAAAATGCTTGTAATAAAATCAGCAGACTATGATGCATAGGCGGCGGAAAGGGGGGGGCTAGGGGGCTAAAGGCCCCCCTTGGTCTGCTGAGGGGGGGCTTAGCCCCCCCTCAGAATGATATCACACCGAAATTATCTTTCTTGGAGTGGGGCTGAAAACCGTGATAAAGATCGAGATACTCTAATAGAGCAGTCACTCTAATAAAGTAGTCAGTGTGTAGCGAGCTATGAAAGGATTTTTATGTAGTTCATCAGCTAGAAACGGTAGCTGGTGAGGTGGAAAGCTCTTGTCAGTTGGTTGCGACCTTTTTTTTTTTTTTATTTATTTATTTATTTTTTTTTTTTATTTTTTTTTTTGGTCTCACCTTACCAAACTATAGAAATAAGTCTGGGTCAGCCCAGCCCCCCCTCATATCAACTACTTCCTCCGCCGCTGCTATGATGGGTGCTGTTTTAAAGTAAGGAGTTTTGAGCATATATGCACGTACACAGTGCAAAACCTGGGGGTCTGGGGGCATGCCCCCACAGAAGATTTTTGAGAATTTACCCATCTAAAGTTAAATCTGGTGTAAATTTGGATCAAAAATTGCTCGACTAGTTATGCTAGCGATAATAACAAAGCAAAACGACTGAAGTATGATGTGATAGACCAGCTACCTCCAGGACAAGACACTTATGGCGTACGCGTTGTGATACACACTACATTATAGTCAATCAACTCAATTAATTTAAAAATGCAATAACATGCACACATGCATGCACATTAGAAACAATCATCAGTTTAGTCGGTGACTTGTGGCTTCCGGATGAATGGTTTTGTATAGACGAGCTGCAGGCTATAAAGGAACATGTACTTGTAAATTACAACAGAAATTGAAAAAAAAAGAAACAAGCAGTTTATATCTCACACAATGTTCCTTAACTGAGAAAGTTAAAGCACACAAACAGTTATTTCGAGTATCCCTTTGATGTGGTTAACACTCTAATTTATGAGGTATAAATGTGCCATGATTAAACCATGCAGACACAGACACACACTACATACACAGTATGGCTTTGAAGTGTACTAAGTGGAAGCAAATTTTGAGGTTAGTGCAAGATAATATCGTGGTTAGGGACTAAATGGCTTCAAACCCTTTGGAATGTGTTGGTTTCAATCATTATAGACATTTATTCCAACATATGCATAGCTTTAAAAACATCGCATTCAAAAGTGATTGTATTATATGAATATTTTACACAGGTTGTCTACACTAATGCACACGACCAAAAAATGTACTAAATTTCTGGTAATGGGCTGTAGAGGAAGAATTATTGCCTTATAAAGAGTTGTTTACTACTGTTGTACTTGAACAAGTTCTTGTAGCAGCTGCTACATCATGTTTTCGTGTTTGCTCCAGCTGCTATTCTTGTTACGGACGAATTTAACTGCAAAAACCACGAATTCAATTGCTATGGTGGCCGAGAAGGACAGTCCGCTGCGGCTTCACAAATGCGCTGCGGCTTCACAACTGCGCTGCGGAGTAAAAAACCGCAGCGCCAAACAAACTCTGCGCTGCGCTTGGTCATCACGTGTGACCGCGATTTTTAACCTGAAGGCACTAATTGGAAGTGTCAGTGTTACTAACACGTGGCGACACGTGGTGTGGTAGGTGAGATAGAGGAAATGGAAGAATTTGGCCACGATATTCAAGGCAATAATCCTGGATCCCTCCTTAGGGGTATTGGAAACTTTTTACTTGAAAGTTCAAGGGCCTTTGAGGAGCATCCTGGCAACAGCAGCAGAAGCTGTCAACAGAGTCACACTGTAGAAACAGATGATGAACAAGAAGGTACAGTTACATTCTTTTTGAACATGATAAAAACACTCCATGGTGTTAAGTAATATAAGTACGACTCAAATGACTACAACATGTGTGCTAAATTAATGCTGGTATTGTGCATATCCATAAAGGGGTGTCACCTTGGTAGATCAGTGTCATTCTGCACATGTGGTGAAAGTCTTGACCGAGCAAAATTTTCGCCTTGACCTGTGACTAAGTATTTTACCAGTGTGTGACCAGTGACTGTGTTTCTTCTCAAAGTTTTTTTTGACATTTTTACTTTATTCCTATTTCCAATGTACGCTTGCGCTTGTACATGCAGTAGCTAACTTAGTATAATAATTTCTTGGTGTGTGCTATGTACCAACAACTGTGGAAAAAATAGTCTCAACAAATGTTTGTCTGTTAATTGTTTTCTTACTTCTTGTGAGTTGTGTATAATTCCTTAAAGTTCGCTTCAATACATATAGTTTTCGATTGTGGGTTTTGAACTCTTCATCTTGTCTTGACCTTTGACCCACTGTAGAGTGATTAGTGGCTTTGACCATTGACTTTGAGCTTGACAGCAATCACAGATCTATGTATAGCAAGGGTCTGTGTGACACCCCTTGTATCCACTATCAAACAAATCTATAACATTAATACTTTTGGAATCATGTTTACGGTGAACAGCTGAGCTGGAGCCTAGTTCATGATCTCAACTTGTAATATCCAGAGTGGACTTATTTACACTAGCTATTCTGTTTGTGTGTAGATGTGTTGAAGAGAGCCAATGCTATACAAAGAGTGTTGAAAACCCGAGTCCAGCCGAAGAATACCAACAAAGGAGATCTAACTGTAAGTGAGAGCAGTACACAATTTTTTTGTTAAATTCTGCATGCTTGATGTAGATTTCTGTCTGTGCCATGACAGAAACAAGCTCTGGTGAGTTCAAACGTGGAAAAGCGCCTTACGTTGAACTAGCAATAAAGAAGAGCGAGAAATATGCAAGTTTAGCAACAAAAGCTGCAAAAAAATGTGGTGTTGTTGCCAAGAATGGACAGACTCTATGCTTATTTAACATGAATGGTGCTCAGATTATGGATGAGGAGTTAGGTGTAGTACCATGGACGCTTGGTTGCTACTTGCGAAAATGTAGAAGAGCTGCAGAAAAATTGAAGATTGGTATTGGCTGCATTACCCAAGAGAAGGTATGTACCTCATATGTACAATGTGCTCGTATGTCACTATATAGATGGCTTGCTTTTTAAAGGTGTAATTTTAACCGTAACCTTACTCTCCAAGTTTTGTTGGTCATGAAATGTACTGTGACCTACACAGCTAGGGTTTTAGTGTGTCAGAGCTAGTTGGTTTACAGTATGGTATCATGGAAAAAAAATTGTGGCTGTACTATGTAACGTACCACAGTCAGGCTGGTAATTAAACACAAGCTGTTTAAATGCAAATACTTGTAGTAAAAACTATAGTTTCTTTCACAAGTCGTTGGGCTTTTGGTCCTGGTAGATTTTCACGTTGACCACAACCTTAAATTGACCGGTTAATAGGTACCCCCCGGATAGTAGTAGCAGCGCCAATCTTGAATTACTGTCATAAAAGCTGTGGCTTGTGTCTGAATATTTGGATGCAAGTGTTGAAGCCGATGTTTGAAGGAGAAACTAAGCAAAGGATTGGTTTTAAGCTGGGAAATAGCAGTTTTTAGAGCAGCCTTTGCATAATAGTTGCATCGTTTTACTTCTGAAAGTTAAATAGCTGCGGCTGCTAACCGGTCAATTACAGTATACCACGACTGTATCGGTATTTGCTGATACAACCTTATCCCTCAGGCCTTCAGCACTCAGGATTTCAGGTGTGTATATCGGCAAATTTCTCACTGCCATGTGAATAATACATCTTTGACACTAAGCTTTTTGTTTCTTGGGCACTTACTATAACAATTTATTTGTGCGTATGTTTGGGTTTTTATATGAATGGATAATCTTGTATATGTATATATAGGATACATCAGTGCTATACTCAGCAAACCAGAGATTGCCATCAAAGGAAAAGAAGTGTAGGTGCTTAGCTACTTTTGTCTATTGTAAACAAATGTTTACTCTATTATGTAGCTTCCATTTCTCCAAGTGCTGAGAATGCATTTGGATTGAATGGTAAACTGTAATGTTACACTTCATTTATTAGTAGCATTTTGATACATAGTAAAGTACTATTTTCCATCACAAGCTAGAGCTGTCTCTGTCAAAAGCAGTATGACAAGACTACAGATATGGTCCGTCATCTTGGAACAAGACGCTAATGACATTGGATGCTATTTCCCGGAAGATGATGGATATGAGATTTATACAATTTATAAGAGTAAGCTATATATATACACGTATGTAGTGTGTTTGTGACAGTTGTTTGTGCATGTACACACATGTAGTTCAGCCAGTAGGTATTTTAGTCAACTTGTACATGTATAAGTAAAGATGTCCTAGTATGCTACTTTTATGCTGTGATGTACTGTATATGTGACTAATTCTACACAAGAACCATGCAACATGTATATGTTCACCTTCAACTTTGGTAACCTGTTCTTTGGACTATCTGAGGCGATATGAAGTTTGGAAATTCTGTGAGCTACATACTAATTAAAAAGTCATGAATTTAGAAATGACACAATTCTAGTTTTTTAAACTTCAATATCCGTCCCTCTATAAGTAATTTTCTCTTGATGTTAGATGGACCAAGACTGTTCCGTAATTGTTCCGTATGTATGATAATTCTACATTAACGTTTAGAGGCAGGTAGTCTGGGTGACACCCTGTCACTTATGGGGGGAATTACCCTAATAAACTACTGTTTGATAAACTGGAACAAGCTGTTACATGGGTACAGTATGTTACCATCAGACTTAAAAAATATCCTGACACAAAAAGGTATCTAAAAAGAATAAAAAGGTCCGAGATGTGGATCCGTAACTGAGCATGATTTTGTGACCACTGACTGTGTCATTGCTGCCTCCTAGTAGCTACTCTCGTTTTAGTACTACTTAAAATCTACAATGGTCAGGTTTTTCCATAGAGAGTACTGGCTCAGTAAAAAGTAACCAAACCTACCCTAATGCTAATCTGAGGTTTGCCTGTTAAGCATAATGATGTGTTTCATTGCATGTCTGTAGGTATGTAGTAGCCATTACATACAGTATGCTACCATTCTGTTTTTTATCACAATTTTTATTTTTCTTCATAATTTTTGTCACTATCAAACACACTATATAGTTGTACGAAGGTAATTTTATGATGAGCTCAAGTGCACGCTCACTCGGGCCAACCCTAGCTTGCCTTGATCTCACCATAAGCCTTCAAGTATAAATAGAAAAGAAAAAAAAACAAGCAGTGAGCATTAATTGAAAATCGTCACACAAGTGCTATTGCATCTAATGCATGTATTTAGAAGAAGTCTATCTTATCACTGTGATTTGGCAACTATGAATACACATAAACATTGACATTTCGTATCTGATTGCTCAAGCTACGTAAGAGAGTAGCTTACTGTTTTAAAATGTTTTCATGGGAATTTCAAGAGCAGTGCACTTTTATCTGCTGTGAACGAAAAGCATTATATTTGTACCAATTTCAAATTTCAGTGCCCATTGTCTATGTTTTTACTGAATAGAACATACGTGTAATGGACTGGCGTGGTAGTAAAGCTATAAGAGGAATTGTATCAGAAACATATTATGCTATACATATGTAAGTCACTAATGGTGGAGCAAAAATACAAGGGATTCTGTTTCAGAACTAAATTTTACATTTGATTAGTCACTGCGAAGTCACTACCAACAAGTTCCTCTTCATAAAGTATAATCTTGCACATCAAATCTGTTCAATAAGAAAGTTGTAGGATATTGACATAACTTTCTGTTCACTTGGTTTTGTATTCTATTGTAAACTTTGCTCTGTAACTGATGGTAACACTGATATGTACGTATGATGATCATATACATGTTTTCACAGACAAAAATCCATTGCTCACTCCTGTGTTGGATGAAGAATGCTGTGTTAGAGGCCATGAAGTTACAGGCTCAAGTGATGGTTAGTGTTAATCTCTCTGTGTATATATATATCAGGTGTGTTTGTTACAGATTTTAATATTGTACACCAGAGTTCAACACCGATTGTTGTACAAAGCATGACAAAGCCCATCTTATTGTACACCATATCATCTTATCACGGAGGCTGTACATATTCATGGAGAAAAGTCGGTGGAAACCAAATATTTCCATCTACTCCAGTTATATATGTTGATGAGCCTGGAATGTACCAGTGTTTAGTCAAGACAACACATGATTGTGTTCTCAGCGATTTGTTTCGAGTTCTCGTTAATCCAGGTCAGCTAGTTACACCTCATGCATACATATCTAAATGCGTGCATATACGTACAACTATTATCATACAGTATATTATAGTAGAGTAGTGGGTGTGACCGATGATAATATCACCCAAAAACTGTCTTGATTTCCCCTCATGATGACATGACAGTATTGGCCAGGTAAAGTCAAGCCCAAAAATGCTTTCAGATTGACCCAAAATGTTTTCATCGAGTTGTTACAGAATAGAATATTTAACGGAATTTTCTACAAAACCTTTGTATAACATTCCTACGTATGGCTGCTTTATGAGAATTTTGAGTTAGGTTCAATATCCAGGTCTGACCCGGATGGGACCATGTGAGATCATGCATAAAGTTACACGATTTTAGTGATGGAAATGCATGCAGAGATAATAGCACCCTTCTATTATCTCTGCATGCATGCAATTGTACAGTGTACTGGCGTGGAGCCCTCGCCCATCATTCGAGAATGCGTTTCAGTATTTGTAATGATACATGGAGCTATGCCCACTGATCAGGATTGCATACGGGCACTCATTGCATCACAGCCACTTATCGGGATTGAGTGTTGCTGCTTGTAGGTAACCAGTTTAGCATCATGGGAGCTTACTCATAGGCGTAGCAACCTGGGGGGGAGGGGGGTGCTGGAGCCCCCCAACGATTTTCTGCTTTTAGTTAGTAAAAAGATCAAAATACTCTAATAGAGCAGTCAATTACCCTAATAAAGCAGTCACAGTATTTAGAGGAGTGTAGCAAACTGTGAAGTTATAAATATGGTATTATCGGAGATATTTAGTGATATAATGTGGAGAGCAACCACTGTTAGTAGGCTGAGACCTTTTTTTTCTTTGGTCTTCAGTTCTCAGTAGTGCGCATACCATACATATGCCTGGAACAGAGCCCCCCTTTCTAAAAATATTTTGCTATACCAATGTTACTTATGGTTGCTGTGGCATAGACTTATGCGCCCACTTGTTGATCATTGATGTTTGTTAAATACAGGAACTCTTTGGAGGTACTTACTCATTTCTTGCAGACGAATTTCCGATCCATGCAATAGCAAAATATAAAATAGCTCTTGGTACATGTCTCTGTTTTAATTAAACCGGGTCAGACATGGGTTACATCCGGATTACTATTTGGGTCTAGCGGGTCAGCAGTACTGACCCACTTTCAATGCTGTACTGCAGCACCCTGACTGCTTTATTAGTATACTGTACGGAAGGAAACTTGCAGAGGGAAGTTCAATGAATCAAGCAAAATGTCACAGTTTGTGACATAAAATTTGGCAAATTCAGTTAGTAAAGTGCATGCCCTTGTCTAATTAATTACCACCTTTGCGTGCCTCGGGAGGTGCTATGCCTTGGCGTCTACTATTCCAGACTAACAGTTATGCAACAATCAACTAGCTCCAAGGCCAGATGAGTACACCTGGTGGATATGGTAGGACTCATGTATTGTCTGGACTCCAAGGTTTGAGGATAGCTACCGATACCATACGCTTAGTAGTTGGTGGCACTAGCAAAACTTTAGCTGGATGGTCCAGTGGTCCTTGGTGGCAGAGTTACACAAGGACTGATTTGTTTCATCAATATCAGCAGCAGGTTTACACACTTAAAATACATTTTTTGTATATACTAGTGAGCAAGCCGTTATTTCCTCATAAGCAAAATATTTGGATAGGGAAAATTTGGCAATGTACCATATTTTCCAGCGTCAAAGTATATGGTAACTTATGTGACTGCTCTATTAGACTACCATGATCTTAGAAACAATACCAGTGGGCCAAAAATTAGTGGGTGGGTCATGGCCCACCTTGCTGAGCTGGCCTTGCATCAGTGGCTCCCCACCACGGGCTATTAGCCTACAAGTAGGCATGGCACCCATTAGTATCACCTCAAACCACAGGAGAGTATGCATATACGCTAACGCTCAAATGCAATGTCATCTCACACAAATGTGAACAATTTAAAAAACTCACTGATAAAGGGCTTTGAAGATTGACGTGAGCATGATATATGAGTGAATGTGTCATGCTGATATGTGAATGTGCTGATATTGGATATTTGTATATAGATACAGAGCCTTCAATCACTAGTCTACCTCCACCATTTAAAAAATGCAGAGGTATGTCTTCTGATGTTTAAACAGTCTACTTATCCATCAATTATATTGTTATCTAGTAAATGTACAACTCGGTTCTCCAAACACTTCAAGTGAGTAAGAAAGCAGGTTTGACAGTTTCTTGTCACACTCTTCATTTTATGTACATAGGTGGTCTAGCTAACACTATCAAACATACAGGTAGGCACATTAGAAACAGTAATGTGATGGACACCTGTTTAGTCTTTATTGTACAGAGAAAATAAAATCACTGTGGGATGTCACAGCACAGAAAGCTCATGGTTAGTATTTACAGTGTGTCGGATGATATACAATGGTTTTGTTTAGATGTCCAAGGTGTAGTCGAGCGCTATAAAGATCAATACAAAGGTATTCAGTCATTTGTCACTGATAAACATATATGCATGCCCATAGGAAACTCTCCTATTCATATTTCTCAAGAAGGTAACACTGGTATACAATATTTTTGATGTTTCATTGTTTCTGTTTGTTCATATCATCATCCAGATCATCATCTGGATCAACATCCAGATCATCGTTCAAATTATCATCCAGATCATCGTTCAGGTCATCATCCAGATCATCATTCAGGTCATTGTCCAGATCATCATGATAATCCAGATCATCATTCAAATCATCATCCAGATCATCGTTCAGGTCATCGTCCAGATCATCATTCAGGTCATTGTCCAGATCATCGTTCAAATCATCATCCAGATTATCGTTCAGGTCATCGAAAACAAACAGAGCCAGAAAGTTCACAGCAGAACAACATCGAAGGTATGATACATGCTGTATATTAGGGGTTATGAAGTTTATGGGACAGATTTACATGGTGCCTTGGCAACAATGATTAGCTATAAACAAACCCAATAGATGAAATTTATAATAACAAATGCGACTCAATTAACAATTCTTTCAAGTTGGCTGCTTTTACCATTTTATCGGTTTTGTTCATGTGTACAGATAACCAGATAGATTAGTATATACACACCTTTGTTTACAAAAATAACCAGGTGTGCGCCCACGGCTGGTCTCGTCTAAAGAAGTATAGTAGAGAATAGCTATCATATGGAAGGAAACTTTGACAAATAGCCAGCTAATATAAAACTGCATTTGGCAAAATAAACTTTGGCGAACTTAGGTTAACTATAATGATAAGCTCAATCACTGCGAGTTCATTGGCAAGTTAAACTTTGGTAGCAATTCACCAAAGTTTTCTTCGCCAAAGTTTCCCTCTATACAGTATAGTAACTGTAGAATATATACTTGTGTTGCTGTTGCGTTCACTCTGTTACTACAATTATATCTATCTATTGTTTTCATTCAGAGAGATTAGATGAAGCTATACCAAAAAGAAAGAATGATAATTTTGCTATCCAAGGCAAGTGGTCATGATAGCCAGTAGATCTTTAAGACAGTGTGTGGTCTACAGCACGAGAATTTTCAGAAAATGACATCGCTATCGCTACAAACAACTTCAGTGATAGCAATAAAATTGGTAAAGGAGGATTTGGGATAGTTTATTTGGGATATATGAAAGGGACCAAAGTTGCAGTGAAAAGATTCACCGAGGTATGTGCACACAATGTAGTAAGTTTTACATGCAACAATCTAGATATCTGTACAGCATGCCAGGCAACGGGGGATGGACATTCCAGACCAGTTTACCATTGATGGGCAGCTTAATTGTGCAGCTTGGGCTCTGAGTAGGTACGTATGGTGATTGGCACCTGTGGTTTTATAAGAATGGTTCAAAGCAACTATGCTGAAAATATAAATTTTGCATCTGCTAGTGTGTGAATCACACTCTGAAATGCAAAGCACTGCTTTCGAACACCAACTCATTGTGCAGTTGTGAACATCCTATAATATAGCATATGGCTATGAAAATTTGGGCTTTGTTCTATTAGCCTCTCAGTATGCCTCCTTTGTCCTGTATTTTTCCATATGCATAAAGTCGCACATTCTGCGTGCTTTTACTAGAACTTACTTTTATTTGCAATAATACCAAAGTGCACGTTACTGTAAATGTGCAATGTGACAGTGGTACTACGTACGTAGATCACAGGATGTGAGACATCTCCTTTGACATCAAGTATCTGCATGCGACTGGTTTCTACCTCTGCATGATCATGATCATTCCTGTTGCACTCCTGCATGATCAGGATCAGTGAGTGAGGAGTGCAGAGCTGGGACTAGTGCCATGAACCAGAGGATTCATCAATGTACATTCACCTTTTGGCTTATATCTACTCTTGCCATAAAGTATATCCAATTGTAAAGGTACCATGCACCATAAAGCAAATATTTTGATGCTAACTTGCAAACCTTTGTAATCATTATTACTATGATGTGTATTTATTTATTAGATGTCGACAGAGGAACTTAGTAGAGTTGGTAGGCTTCTGTAAGAGCCCACCAATGCTGTTATATGAATACATGGAAAACGGAAGCCTGTATATTCGTCTATTCAAGGTACACAGTGTTGTTCATCTGCAGTGTGTATGCACGTATGGGAATTTCTGTGCAGAAAAAGCCACCATTGACTTGGCCACAAAGATCCAGAATTCTAAAAGATGTCTGCCGTGGTTTATCCTGGATCCACTCATGTACACCACCACTAATGCATGGTGATGTAAAACTGTACGTCTCCTTATATGTTTCTTCCATAGAACACTGTTTATACTTTATGTAGGCATAATATACTGCTTGATGAAAACCATCGAGCTAAACTTGGTGACTTTGGGTTTTGCCGGGAGTTACCACAGATGATAGGAGGCAGGTCTGTGGTCTCAGTTGCACTGGTAGCAAGATCAGCAGGATACGCCGCTCCAGAATCTGAAGGGGGACACATATCACCAAAAAGTGATATGTTCTCATATGGAGTGGTATGAACACCTTTTCATTGTTGATCATTTCAAGTTCCATGATAACTGTCATTCTGCAGTGTGCTTTAGAAATGTTTACTGGCAAGGTGGCATATGATAAGAGCAGAGATGACCCAAAATTGGTATATACACTTGTGTCCAGAAAAAAAATGGTCACACAATGTCTTCAGAATATGACATACATGTATGGTTGAAAGGTTTAAAATGTTATGAACCAGGTTAAAGTTCGAATTGCAACCCATGGTCACACTTAAGGGTGTCATCTAGTTGACATTATATGACCAATTGTCCTGATTTAGTGAGTCACATTACGTATTATGTACTTGTTTAGATTGATCATTTTGATGAACAGCAGGGTTCTACAGAAGGCTACAAATCTATCGTAGACACAACAGCTGGTGATCTGGAGCCATACCTTTTACATATTTACAATAAGCTAATTGAAAATTGTTTGCTAAAGCATAGCAAAAGGTGCACAAGTGAGAAGGTAGGTAGTAGTGTTAACATGCAACAACAAAAAGGTCATGTACCAACTTATTTTTATAGGTAATGGAGTGGTGGTCAGAAACAAAATTTTAAGAACTCGACCATAGTACCAGTTGACCTTGTTATATGCTCTGCCAGTCTGCACTATGTAATTCACACATTTTTACTCTGCACTCAACCAACTGCAATTCTGTATATATACTGTTTACACTATGTAATACAAATCAATGTACATCATCATCAGTCACTGTCACTGTCATCAATACATTCTAGATCTGATGTTACAACATCAAGGCTACAGATGGTTACGCCACTCTCAATCAGCCTATCCACAAGGCACACTAAAGACAGGTAAATGCTGTGGCAGTTATCATGGGTGATTCCGGTTGGAGTTAAGCCAAATGTGTTCCGTAAAATAGTAGTGGCAGCAGTTCCAAAGTCATCAGGATACAAGGCTGGCGGTCTGACTGACTCTTCCAGCATACACCTGGCCCACAACTGTGAATCGATACTTTTTAGCTGGTCTTCTACCCCTAGATTTACATATGCTCACTGTAAACTAACTATTCAAGGTAGTGCTTCTTACCATGTAATGCAGGCATGTCATAGATGTCATCAGGGCAGCCATGCACAGTCTGTTGACGACGGTTCTTCCTAATAGGATGAGAGTTCCATTCAATCTTGAAATCATTGAGATCTCTTTGGAGTAGTCCACCAAAAGTGAATGCAAGTGAATATCTAGCAAGAATAAAGCAACTTATGCTGTATGAATGCATTTTCTCACTACCTTTCAATCATATTGGAATTGTCATACAGTCCTTCTGACTGAAGACCCTGTTACACTTTAATAATATGTCACAGTAGTGTTGCACAACAAACCCACTTTACACATGTCAATCCACCAACTAGTCTTAAATCGTCGCAACTGAGACCACCAAGCTTCGATTCTCTGTAATATTGTAAATTCCATTACAAATACACAGTAGTATTCACTTATATTCCTTACAGTGTTAGCTGTTGAAGGCCCATATATAAAACTCTTTGAGCCAGACAAACAGTCATCATGGTCCAAACGAAAAGCAACGTGAATTGTAGCCACTCCACAATTTTCAGTGCCATGATCAGCACGCACAATTCTTGGACAGCCTGGCAGAAAAGCCATGAGTGAGACATGTGGAAACAAATTGTACGTGGATTTAAAAGTTGGCACCAAGTACTGATATACACAGAAGATGTTATAGTTGTGCAAAATGTAGAAGTCTACTTTTACAAGTATAAGGAAAAATTAGAAATTTTAAACTAGAGTAGGGGTCAAGAGTGCTCCAATAAAAAGTATTGAAACAAGCTGGAGTAAAGTGCACAGTATTAAATATTAAGCACAATTAAAATTAATAATTAAACAATTAAAATTGTTTTACTGTGATTTAACATTGTGCACTTTACTCCAGCTTGTTTCAGTACCTTTTATTGGAGCACTCTTGACCCTTACTGTAGTTTAAAATTTCTTTATACTTGTTTGTTTACTTTTTTTCAAATAATTATTATGGCTGGTGAACCCACACATACCACATCAAATAAAAGAAATGGCATCACGTGCCCCAGTTAATAAATTATCGTCTGAAAAGTTAAGTATCCAATACACTTTGTTGTTAGCTATGTTCATCCTGTTACACACCAGTACAAGTCAACAACTGCTCAAAAAGCACCTCAGCAATGTAAATAACCATTATGAAAATACGGATGATTTCATTTATAAGAAAAGAAGCCATCATGTGCAACCTCCAATAGACACTTTTCGCTGTCAGCAAAGATGAATGGAACACAGAGGAGGATACTAGTAAGTCCATGAAGAATGCATTGTACGTACTGTGGCATGCCAAAAGGCACCTCTCAGGCTGAAGCGATGTCGAATAGTGAAAAAATCAAGCCCGTAGCCTTAGCTGTTATCAAGTTACACTAGTCTGAAGTCAGCAGTCAGTAGAAAATTCTGTTAAATAAAAAAAATTAAAATTTTGTAGCGACTCAATGAAAGCATTTTAGATCAATGTGAAGGCACTTTTGGGCTATATATTTAGCCTAACCCAAGTGGCAGTGAAGGGTTTCTGGCCGATATTTTTCCAAGGGCCACGCCCACATCTTTGAGACTCCTACTATACAGTACTACCGTACTGTATGAAACACACTGTACTGCATTAAATTCAGATCATGTACAATGCAAATATGCACCAACCCTTGGCATTTTCCACTGCTTCTAAGTAGTATCTAGCAATAACTTTTGGGACATGATTGGTGGCAGACAGTCTTAGCCAAATCAATTTTCTGGAGTAGCTAAATGACAGTTTTAATATTACATAAGAACAAAATAATTGCTTTTGTCCTTACCCATCAATGCATCCATGGATAGGTAGGCCATATGGCGACAACTTGTCGTATCCATCAAGATGCCAGATGTAGTTTGGACCCTGGAAGACAAATTAGAGTAGAATAATCATAAAGTATGGTACTACATACTAGGGATCGCCCCTAAAACAAGGGGTGCTGAAAAATTACTGCTTCTAAAAACCAGTCTAGAGGTATCTTAAGCAACAAAAATCACCTACACATAATCTCAAAATACAACACCACAACATAGCAGACAGCAGGACATAGATTTTAAAAAACATCATCAAAACCTGCAGTTTGGTCAGCCTAACCGTAAATAGCCATGACGCAGTGTTTAGTGTGTCACATATTTCAAACCACACATAAGTTTAATATGCAAGGGTGAATACAGGGCATGTGGGTACATATAATATACTGCTGCAAGAAAATTCACGGTTGCATCATATTAACATGGTGTACTGCATATGTATGTGCATACTAACCTTAGAGCTATACATTCGACGCTTTAGTTTTCTTTTCCTACGAAGCTTGACACCTTCAGGATCAATTTGTCTTAATATTTTCATAACAGTATCTCTATAGAACATAATCAGTTGGATGGGACTACACCTGTACATTCTACAAGTGGCCTGTTGCTCAGTCTAACACCAAAATTGTAATGAAATCTACTGAGCAGAATTGTGTTAAATACAATCCAGAATAGTGCTGAGCAGTTCTGGTATTTTATAAACAGTACAGTATTGTTAATTTGATATTGTGATATAACTAAATTATTGACATGTCTCAGTTTGACACCTGTGGTTTTACATTTAGACACTGAAATATCCCTAATCATTTCAACAAGTATAAGGAAAACTTAGAAATTATAAACTACAGTAAGGGTCAAGAGTGCTGCAATAAAAGTACTGAAACAAGTTGTAGTAAAGTGCACAATATTAAATCACAGTAAAACAATTAAAATTGTTATATCGCTACTGTGCATTTCCATCTTATGCACAACAGGGATATAACAATTTTAATTGTTTTACTGTGATTTAATAACTCCAGCTTGTTTCAGTACTTTTTATTGGAGCACTCTTGACCCCTACTCTAGTTTAAAATTTCTAATTTTTCCTGATATTTGTTTGTTTACTTTTTTTCAAATAATTATTATGACTGGTGAACCCACGCATACCGTATCAAACGAAAGAAATGGCATCGCGTGCCCCAGTTAATCAATTATCGTCTGAAAAGTGAAGTATCCATTACTCTTCATTGTTAGCTATGATCAACCTGTTGCACTGCAGTATGAGTCAACAACTGTTCAAAAAGTACCTCTGCAATGTAAGTAGCCAATATGAAAAATACGGATGATTTTCATTTATAGGAAAGGAAGCCATCACGTGCAACCGCCAATCGACACCTTTCTCTGTCAGCAAAGATGAATGGAACACAAAGGAGGATACTAGTAAGTCCATGAAGAATGCATTGTACGTACTGTGGCATGCCAAAAGGCACCTCTCGGGATGAAGCGACGTCGAGTAGTGAAAAATCAAGGTCGTAGCCTTAGCTGTTATTGAGTTACGCTTGTCTGAAGGCATCAGTCAGTCAGTCAGTAGACAATTCCATTAAATAAAAAACTTAAAATTTTGTAGCGATTTGTTGAAAGCGTTTTAGATCAATGTGAAGGCACTTTTGGGCTATATTTAGCCTAACCAATAGTGCAAAGTGGCCATGAAGGATTTCTGAGCATGGTTTCTGGCCGATATTTTTCCAAGGACCACGCCCACATCTTCGAGACCCCTACTATACAGTACTACTGTACTGTATGATAATGACAGAATCATGTTGAACACTGATTACAATATTTGCAGCATTACATATCCACTTATACACACTGTAAGGACACTTCTTCTCACAGGCATGTTATCAAAGAAGATTGTGTTTCAGAATCCACGGTATTTGCGGCAGCAGTTAAAACATTATAGTATGTACAAGTTGAGCTGAGAAATCAGCTATAAACAAACAGTAGATTTTTTCACAAGGAAAAATCCAACCAGGTGGTTAGTGATGACAGTAAATAGATGAAGAGAACTTATAGTTTGGATTGATAACAAGTTCAGGAAAGGATCGTAAGACTATGCACTTCTGTGGCTTTTCAACAGGAAATTTATGGAGAACACATTTATTGGTTATTACACCCTTTTGGATAGTTTAAGCATTGGGGAGCATTGATCTGGCTAACTTGAGGGCTAGATGTTAAGATGTGCCTCTAATGACAATGAGAACTCTCTCCTCTGTAATCCGACTATCAAGAATTATGTTAGATCATGCAGTAAATTACAGGTAAAATGGAACACACAAGCTTTTAGCATATGATTAATGAATTTGTTTGGAAGTATTACAGCTTTTTTCTGTTATTGTTTAAAACTAATTAAATGTTTTAAAATTATTTTCTGTGATTGTTTTTAATGCTGCTATTATTCTCTGTCAGATTACAAAGGTCGAAAACAATGTACCCGGAACAGTCATGCTGGTAAACTGTTCATCATATAGATCCAAGTTCAACTATAGTGGCTGGCTATTTTATATTCTCTCGTGCAGCTATCAATGATGAATTACACATGCCAACAATGATCTCGACCTGCCCATAGAACTTAGAACAGAGTGCTGATTTCTTCCCTGTATATCTAAGTCTGGAGAATCAAATTTTGTGACGGATTACGGAGTACAGAATACAGAGGTTGTTTCTAAACAAAGTGTCAGTAAATGAAATTTTGGTTGGAATAGAGAGGATTCTGTACTATACAGGTGTAGGATTAGAGAGGTTCGACGGTACTATTGTATAGTACAATAGAATACAAACTTGTATGTAGAAAATCACAGAACCCACAAAGTTTCATGTTACCTTCTAACCACAATATTGTACTTCCTATACAAAAGTCGCCATACTGCACGGTAGCCACGAAGTTGATCCGAGGAGCTTAGGATTGACTACAAAAACAAATACACAAGAAAATATACTTTGCTATTTCAATTACTGTACCTCTACAAGAGATTTCACAGTGCTCTGCGGTGGATCAGGTCTTCGTCTCTTAAGACCCAACCGTCTAAGTTCTACTTTTAACCAGGACACACTAACAATTAGTAAAAAAGGATTTTAAAACATGCTTTACAAAATAAAAGAAATCACCTTCTCTGCAATCCATGTACATGCTTCAGTTGCTGCAGGATAACTTTGTATGGCCTTGCAGAGTAAAACAACTCTTTAATAACTATACAAAGTAAAACAGTTACAGTTCAGCTTACAATTTATTAGTCAACAACTATCAATAAGCCCAGGCCACAAAGCATACCAATATTCAGTCAATGGAACCCAATACTAGGACTGCATTCTTTTTCAAAACTACTGCAGGGCACAAAAGGATTATTGAAATCGTTTTGTAAAATCATGTGTCTGCAATGCCATATGCATGTGTTTGTCATGAGAATTATCCATGAAACAAGTACACGCACTATAATTAATATACTCAATGTTAAAATAGTTTAGAGTTGTGAGTTGTCATTTCATGCAAGTGTGAAACACAGATTTACTCTATTGTAGGATTACAATTTGCACAGTACCATATGAAATAACATGGTGGTGGTGGGAGGGGGAAGGATAGTTTGTAAAGAATTTATCTGGAGGCATGCCTCCAATCCTTCGTACAGAGATCCTCTCCGCATTCTGTATACGTTTTGCATACTGCTTTGCAACTAGAATCCCCTATCTGAAAACAATCTGCTATGCAAACTACAGAGGATATGTGCTACCTTTATTACAACTTTCCAATAAAAAACATGATTACTATAAAAAACATGATTACTATTTTTGTTTCATCATGATGGCATTGCAGATATGCATAGAAAGTGTGAATTGCAGAAATTAGACCTGTTACAGGAGTTTCTCCAGAATGATAGGTGTATCACAGAAGGAGAAACATAATTCGTAGTTGAGGTGGTCAGTTATAGAATGAGCCACATTTACTACCCCTACTTTTGTATGGGACATACGATAGTCATTCACTGTCAAATTCTTGGACATGCTGCTAATCTTATTATATTCATCAATTTTTGTTGAAATAACATGGCGCCAGAAGCAGACAAGCCTTTAGAGAAAATCCTTCACCAACTTGTGACGGAGAGGCCATCCTGCTAAGGAACACAACTCACTAACCACCAACGAGTCATCCTAGTACCGTGGAGTAAACAGTACCCTGAAAAGCTAGTGAACTAAGCATTTTGAGCAATGTGTGTTGTACATTTTGCAGCGATAACGGACAATCAAGAGACAACATACAAAGTAACTGCCGCTGATAGACTTGAGGCAATGGATTACTACAGTACCAGAGCCTATAGTTTGCACCAGGGATGCCGCTACAAACTGGAAAATTTCAAAGAAGCCTACACAGATTATGCGACAGCCACAGAGCTACGTACATAACACAAACCAATTCGATTAGCTTCTTTGAAAACTGTAATGGGTAAGGAATGTAGAAAATATGTATTATAATGTCTTGAGCTAAGTGATACTAACTCAAAGGACAGGACCCAGCAACAGTACTAGCTATATTAGAGACCTATTTTGAGCCTGCTAGAAATATGAACACTTTCTAGGCAGAACAGCAGCCCAATGAAACAACTGATCAGTACATTAAATGGCTTAAACGCTTGGCAGAGACATGTAATTTTCAGGACCTATGGGGGCAGATCCAGAGGGTCTTAAAAGTCTCGACCCCCCCCAACCCCCTCAGGTTGAACTTTGACAGGAAATCTAAGAGAGAAACTGCGAGGAAAGCAATTGAATGAAAAAGATTGAAATTCTCTAATAGGGCAGTGACAAAATACTACTGTTAAGTAATCGCAGCATCACATGATCATTGCACACATGATATAACTTTGGAAAAAGGTGGAAGACACGTGCTTGCTGTGAGTGGAAGAACTCGCAACTACAAAGGTTTCAT
This sequence comes from Dysidea avara, assembly GCF_963678975.1. Lineage (NCBI taxonomy): Eukaryota > Metazoa > Porifera > Demospongiae > Dictyoceratida > Dysideidae > Dysidea > Dysidea avara. Next base: position 26,094,019 of record NC_089273.1, read on the forward strand.
GCTGTTGCATAGGTACGTCGCGTTAGTAGTGTATATGAATAATGTAGATTTTACTGCCAATAATTTCTTGTACACCTAAACCCGCCTGACATCTGGTCATGCAATAACAGTTTCCTGCTCGCGAGGTCTCCCAGAAGACCCAGGATCAATTGAGCTCCCACAGGATGAATCACAGTAAAATAGGAAAAAGAGAAATGAACAAGAGCTTGATCGTGTTTACGAAGAAATACTGTATGCAAGAAAGTTGTAAGAAAGTTGTGTATAATGTAGTGAATTAGATCTACAATAGTGTAGTAAACTGCACAAACAGCAGTGTAGGTTTCCAGCTAGTTAGCTAGATACACACATCATGCTCTTCGATGATTGCCCAAGGGAATATTTTATGTATGTGAGTACTACAGCTGAATTGAGGGGGTTACTCTTCACTAAACTTGAAGACTCCCACTCGAAAAATCCTGGAACTGCCCCTGGCCTACACAATGAAATGCTTAGGGATTGGCTTGTACCTGGTTGTTGAGACAAAGCAGTGCAAGCCTGGTTGTTTCAGCAGGAGTGTGATTTAAAAACAGCAATGGAATCACTACAAATCAGTGAACGAACACATGAACAACTTAAGCAGTTAGCTGTTGAGGAACAGGATGCCAGTTGAAAAGATAGGCAATCAAGACAGCGTATAAAACCAAGGAACCAGCAAGCACAGCAGTGTGCAAATACTGTGGAGACAAACATGTGGCAGAGCGCGCCAGTCAACATATGCGAAAAGTTGTAATCATTGTGGAAAGCCAAATCACTTTCAAGTTGTAGACAATACAAGCCCAAACCAGCAAGATAACAGCCTCACTAGCGGAAGTTGTAGAAAGCTATGAATCAACAGACACAGATGAGTCACTGTTTATGATAGAACAGGTGGGAACTGTATACTTGTACAGTACATCACAACAAAAAGGACAGCAAACTGCATTTTGTCAGTGACGGTGGAAGTGTAGCCCTTGACCGTCAGTTAGACACAGGAGCAACATGCAACGTGACTACACACTGAGATGCATCTATCATACAGAGCCAGTTCTCCAGCAAAGCAACACAAGGCTAAAGTTCTGTGATGGAAGCCTGGTGCTGGCAGCATTGTCTACTTGAGAAAGGAGTGAGTCCGGATCCTGCTAAAGTAAGGCCATTGTGGATATGCTGAAACCAAATAACAAGAAAGGAGCAGAAAGACTGCTGGACTATGTAACATACCTCTCACAAGGCTTTCAGATGCGGTTGAGCCATTCGACACCTTCTGAGAAGGATGCAATGTTTGATTGGCAGGATACTGCCTTTACTACAGTAAAGCAAGTGGTGACTACTGTACCAGTACTGTACCAGTACTACTGTACCAGTACTGCAAGTGCCTCGTATTTCATTGCTGCAAGTGCCTCGTATTTCATTGCTGCAAGTGGTTTGTATTTCATTGCTGCAAGTGCTTTGTATTTCATTGCTGCAAGTGCTTTGTATTTCATTGCTGCAAGTGCTTTGTATTTCATTGCTGCAAGTGAAGATTCAAACTGTGGGTTGACTATATAAACTCTCAGAACTACTTTGTTCACAATCACTGTCACTTCGTGCCTCGCTTCATGCGGTCTTAGAAATAAAGGCCTAGGCCTGAATAGATGCTCGGCTTGTTTAAATGCTGGGTCCAAAATCACTTTTAGGAAATAAAACGCCCCGGCTTTTATACGGATAAATACGCTATGTGAAATGGTATGTCATTCTTGCTGCCATTATTAACATTATTGCTGAATTACTTACATTCCACTTCTACAACTCTGTAATGCTAGTGACCAGACCTTCCTCTATATTAGTCTGGCGCCGCCCGCCCCTTCGCATAAAGTAAGGGTCTGGTGAAATACAGATACTAAATCATTTCTAGCGCCCAGATTCGGCGCTAGCCAATTAGTGCATGCCAATGACGTTCACACAGAAATCGCCTAGGCAACACAATGCTTTGTTCGAATTTAAGTGCAATCATCTGACGTAACAAGCATTACGTGCACTGTCTAATTGAATTCCTTTTGAAATGATTAGGTATTAGTATTTCACCAGACCCTTACTTTTTGCGAAGGGGTGGGCGGCACCAGACTACCTCTATATGTGAAGGGGCGGGCACTGCCAGACTATATGTGCACAGGAGTTCATAAGCCCATAGAGCAAGGAGTGTACGACTGTCCCGATAGTACAAAATGCATAATCTTAGGAGTAGTGGCATGCAACGAGCTTTACTATAAATAAAATTACCTTATATGGGATTATTTCAACCGTATTTCACGCAACCCTTGGTCTCTTAGGAGTATCTATCTGAGAGGAGGGCTGTTTCACCTGAGAAGACACAGGGCTCTTTATCTGCCAAGAAAAAAAAAACAAATACACCTGTATACGGAATAAATAGATAGTTACTATTATTAGATACAGGGTTGCTATGACAGTGGATCGCCTACGTTAATTTCGATTTCGCAATTTGGTCGTTGTATACTCCTTGCCCTAGGGGCTTATAAACTCCTGATGTGCACTACAATCTCCCCTACCAGTTTTAATGTTAGCCACAGGTGTAAAAAAATATGAGCTACATTTACGATCATCTATTTCCGTAGAAGTTGCCCGTTGCATGGAAGAAAAGCTAGTCCGAATGCTGCAAGTACATCAAATCAAACTGAAATCCATACAGTTGACGTACTTTAATGTCTATGCCGTTAAAGCTACACTCGTGGTTTTCCAATTGGTGCTTACCCAATTCTAATTAATGCTTTTTTCACAGTGACACGTGACAACCAAGCGCAGCGGTGACCGCTGCGATTGTTTTCTCCGCTGCGGTTTTTTACTCCGCAGCGCATTTGTGAAGCCGCAGCGGACTGTCCTTCTCGGCCACCATAAATTGCAAAACCGACGAATTTATTTGCAAACGGGACTGTAGGCGCAATCTGTGAATTTGCGCAGTTTATAAATTGCGCTGCGCATTTTGTGAATTCATAAAATGCGCAACAATTTATAAATTGTTGCGCAGTTTGTGAATATTTGAATATGCTGTTAATGTTACGGGACGTATCAGCAGAAATGCTCATCGCTTGTTTGTTCCACAGCTACGGACTAATTATGGGAAAAGAAGCTTATATTACAGAGGTACTATATTGTGGAACGCTCTGCCAGCTGTTTTGTATCACGCATCAACTTTATTTCAATTCAGGAGTAGCTATTTAGAACAATATAATTGTAGTTAATATTAATTTGTAAATGTATGTAGTTTTATACATGTATGCTGTATACAGGGTGTAGCTGAAAAACAGCTTTGCTGATGCTACCTTCCCTGTTTAAATAAATTGAAAAAAAAAAAAAAAACTACCGTAAGAGCTGCGCATTTTATGAACTGGATTCTGGCTTGTCCATTCAGCGTACCGCCTTCTTGACTGATTCAAGTGCGTATCATAGCTGCTTTCAGGGAGGATAACAGGCTTCTTTTACCACCTTAACTTGATATGTTTGCTACTAGCATGGATAAAGACGCATTCTATAGCTATATTGCAGACTTTCTCTCCCTCCAAGGTTCCTTGCGTCTCTGCAGCTTGCCTGGATAAGGTGCACACTTTCCTTCTCCCTGTGTTGCCTTCTGCATACTACAGCATTTGTGGTAGCTAGCAGGCTCATCGATCAGCTGATATTGATGGGCAGTCCAGCCTGCATGTTTTACTTTTTCAAGCAGTTGTCCAGCACATACAAACACTGCACCAGTAATGAAATGTATATCAGCACACTGATAAGGTTTAATGCATTGCAACTCGTGTCCAACATTGTATCTTTAATATCCAGCTTAAATGGTACGCATTCTTATAGTTTCACTCTTACATTATCCCATGCATGTAGATGAAACACAACACGTAGTTACATAATGCCACCTCTGTGTGATACAGTTATTAGTGCAAACATATAATCAGGTATGCTGTGTTACATATAGTTAAGTATATTCCAATACATGAGTGAGTTACAGTGGCACAGCTCCATTTGATGAACAGCAAGACAAGAAAAGTTGTATCCATTTTCATCTTGCCTGGCTATAACCACATGTCTTCTTAAACACGGTTCATGGTACCCCCTGATGAGCAACTATTGTACCTGACCTATGGAATTCACAAACGTGAATACACAATTTGTTTGCATAACTAGACCTCACCATGTCAGTCCAAACTAATCATTCCACAAGAATGGCAGTAGTCATCCTATGATTCTAAATAAACAAACATTATCTGTTAATGCATGTGATACATCATCATAACTCATCAGTATATACAACAGCATTGCATGGGAAGCTCCTCTGCAACCATTCTATTCCAGTCACTACATGCAGTAAAAGAAAATACAGATAACTTCTGTTACACATGTAGGGAAGCCATTATGTGGTGCTAGCTACCACAAATCAACACCTTACGCTGTCAGCAAAGATACATAAAGGAAGACTCAAGTAGGTCCATGATGTTCACATTATAAGTACTGCGGTATGCCAAATTAAAGTACCAAGCAACGTTGAAGAAATCAAGCCTGTAGCAGGGGGTCTGTTCCAAGTAGTTGTAAACTAAGTACCGTGTGAAAAATACACACATAGTCTTACTAGGGGGTATGGAGGAATGCCCCTCCAGATTTCTTCTGAGCGGATCACCTACTGATTGCTCCATTAGAACAAATGACTGTCTATTAGTGTCAATCTTTCTCTAAACTATTATATCAGAAAATTCAGTGATAGATGCATGGGCTCCATAAATTGATAGGTGGTTGCTATGCCTATGGGGATCACAAAGGTTTGGTCTTTTGCAAAAATATCAGCTAAAATCCAGCCTGACTTGTACTTCACAACAGCTTGGTATGATTACAAACTTGGGAACCAGACTAGTTGTTCAGTATAGAATATTGGTATATAATTTACCACCCATCTCCATAATGTCCAGGTCTTATGACTAGTGGCTATAAATTTTTGTGATGCTTGAGAATATTATAGCATACACAATTCACTAATATCTTCCGCCTCTACAGAACCTTTCAAATAGCTCTCTGTGACCCTCTTTCGACGTATCTCCGAGTTTAACCTCATAGTGAAACTCACACCGTTCATACACTGCCACGAGGAAATCTCGTGATCCAACACTTGGAACGACAGTACGGGTTATGATACAACTGTACTGTGTCGCATCTCGCCTTGCCATATGTCAGTACGACACGAGGTACGACATCTGCGCAATTTATAAATTGTTGCGCATTTTATGAATTCACAAAATGCGCAGCGCAATTTCCTGTTAGGCGCAATCTGTGAATTTGCGCAGTTGATAAATTGCGCTGCGCAGTTTGTGAACTACCGTAAGAGCTGCGCATTTTATGAACTGGATTCTGGCTTGTCCATTCAGCGTACCGCCTTCTTGACTGATTCAAGTGCGTATCATAGCTGCTTTCAGGGGGGGATAACAGGCTTCTTTTGCCACCTTAACTTGATATGTTTGCTACTAGCATGGATAAAGACGCATTCTATAGCTATATTGCAGACTATCTCTCCCTCCAAGGTTCCTTGCTCTCTGTGACCCTCTTTCGACGTATCTCCGAGTTTAACCTCATAGTGAAACTCACACCGTCCATACACTGCCACGAGGAAATCTCGTGATCCAACACTTGGAACGACAGTACGGGTTATGATACAACTGTACTGTGTCGCATCTCGCCTAGCCATATGTCAGTACGACACGAGGTACGACACCTGCGCAATTTATAAATTGTTGCGCATTTTATGAATTCACAAAATACGCAGCGCAATTTATAAACTGCGCAAATTCACAGATTGCGCCTAACAGGACGAATTCAATTGCAAAACCGACAAATTCAATTGCAAACGGGACGAATTCAATTGCAAAAGCGACGAACTCAATTGCAAACGGGACGAATTCAATTGCAAAGTCGCCGAATTCAATTGCAAAAACCTGTATTAACTCTTGGCATTAGCTACAGGTGGGGACTATTCTACGGAACGGAACGGAACGGAACGGAACGGAATGATGGACTAAACTGCGGAACGGAATGCTTTCTCAGATTGAAGCTTGCAGCTTACCATTGCTGTACAAGTTATCAGTGGCACTTCCAGCAGGTAATCAAACGTACCCCAAGAAAGATAAAACGAATTTAAGGATCGATTGTGGGTTCTTGTTGGTTGTCATTAGTAACGAAGTACTAATTGTGGGAATAGCTGACTCAGTAATTTCATCTTCGGATATATCAAGTAGGGAACTTAATGCATGACTTTTTTTTACTAGTATGTGAGTTATTTTTACTTACTTGACTTTAGAATGTACAGTCTGAGGCCCAGCCTTTCTAATCGGCATAAATCAGTATGTGTATAGCTACACTACAAAGGAAACAAGTATGGTGACAAGCTGAATCAACTCAGTCTAAGTGGAATTTTGTGCAGTGTGTGAGGAGCAAACATTCAGATACCTCAAGGAGGCTATATTGTGTGAACATCAATGATTCATTAACAGAGTAGTGGACTATTGTCAGATATCTCAGCCTGAGTACTGAGTTGAATTCTGGATGGGGTTTATTTTACAGAATGGAGTGCTTTCTGAATCAACTTGCAGCTTGGCTAACTGCTATCATTGCTGAAATTGCATTTTATCAGTGGAACCTCCAGGAAAATGGAATAGGATAATTATAAAACATTAATTAAGTGATTGTTTAGGTAATCATGACTTTATTCAGTCTAATAAACAGAATATATGGTTGATTGAGTGAGGTATCACTTTCAGAATGATCAGACGACCAGTGATGAGATGCATGGATTCATTGAATTTTTGTTGTGGTTGGAGACATTAAATATCCAAAAGCAAACTGACTGTATAATATTAATTCACTTTCTTTATATTTTCTCAATTTTGAGCCTGTATACAAATAATTGAATTTTCCTTGTCAATAGAAATCCTAGAATAAGATGGGAGAGAAACTTATCTTTGTTTACCTATACTGTACAACCAAGAATTCGTAATACTGATTTGTATGGGGGAGAGTGTCTAACTCTCAGTATGGCCTGTACAAACACCCTGTGTAAAGTTCACCTTTCATCAAATCAACACCTTTACTGGGGGATAGAAAACTGTTGATTAGGGTTGCTGAAGAAGGTAAAGCCTTTGTTCTGAAATAAAGCCGAGGTGTTACTTTAAGCAGGGTGTTTGGTGAATGCATTCAAGTTAGACACTCCCCACCTTATTATGAACTCTTGGTACAACTTCAAAGGAAATGAAGAAAGCATACAGATGAATCAATAAAATCACTACAGTAAGGTGAATTACAGACTAGTGAGATCTTGGTTAATTAATGACAGTGGTTGGAGATTAAGTGTGGTAGCTTCTTGCTCTTGAATATGTTGCAAAGTGTAAGTACAAATCAAAATAAGATATCAATTTCATTATGAAAAATTTGTATACATAAATAATCTAGCATTACTATTTCATTTGTCCTCCACTTAAACATGCTACAACAGTACTAGTGTCAGCAAATTGGCAGTGAGTCTACCTTGAAATCTCAACTCTAGAGTAGATCCAACACAGGACAGCCTGCACTGTAACAAATACATGTGATCCCATTGTAATTTCATGGACCAGCTGGACTGGGAATCACTTGAAAATAGACGAACAAATTTAACCTGTTTTGTTTGAAGTGAAGCATGTGAAATGTTACACTTAAGAAATCCTAGGATTCTTAGGTGGTATGTAATTAATGTAAGTGTACCATTTCAGGTCTGACTAGATACATTGAAATTACACACACATCCTGGTCCAAATCACGTTTGCCTGGTGGCTACGGGCATGGTTTCACATGCGGCTTATAATAGAGATTTGGTTGATCTTGGAGTTTTGACATTTAGCCTGATTCAAGGCTAGCAGTCAGACACATCCTTGAATTGTGCAACAGATAAAATCAGCTCACTATTGAATACGGCATTAGTCCACTGCACCAGCTGTTAATATATAAATAACTCCATGCATACACTGAATCAGTGATGTTTGCAGAATATACCCTCCTTGCGGTCTGCCAAAATATTTGCTCCTCACACACTGCACAAAATTCTTCAAGTTTTAATTCAGCTGGCTCTTTCCTGTTACCAGTATCTTCCTGCTTGCTTTATTTATACACTGACTTATGACTTGAAAGACCGGCCCAGACTGTTTTGTAAAGTCTAAATAAGAAAAACAGCTCACATAAAGTTCCCTTCCGTATGGATGAACATCACTGATACAGCTCATCCCACAATAATACTTCGTTACTAATGACAACCAACAAAAACCCACAATCGATCCGTTAATTCTTTTTATCTTATGTTTAACCACCCACTGGAGATGCCACTGCTAACTTATAAGGGAAGTTTCAGCAATGGTAAGTTGCAAGCTTCAGTTTGAGAAAGCGTTCCGTTCCGTGGTTTAGTCCATCATTCCGTTCCGTTCCGTTCCGTTCCGTAGAATAGTCCCCACCTTAGCTACATCTAGCTATACAACATTGTGTCCTCTACTGCAAAACTGGTATTAACTAATCCAGGATCGCTTCGCTCGCTCCAACCCTAGCTCGCCTCGAACTCACCAAAAACTTACCTTCACACAACTAGTGTGTTTGATAGTGGAGTTATCAGAGTGACCGTTCCGTTCCATTCCTGATTCCGGTTATTATAACTTGCCGTAAACTGAATAGTGGTATTGGTCACTTGATAGTTTTTCCCCGGGGTATCCAGCACCCCTAGCACTAGATGTTGAAGTGCTAGCCAAAAGAAAGACTAAAAAATTTATTGGATTAAGGGAAAGGCACCTGACCTTCTATCAGAGTAAGGTCAAGAGCCCTATGGCTGGCCGGGAAGCCACTGTGGGAGCGTGCTCCCCTGAGACAAGCAATTACTGAACGCAGCAGCGAAAAACTAAGGCGACAGTGTAGCCAGGCCATAACATTACTGTAAGGAGCACCCCTTTCAAAGACAGCAAATAGGCCAGACGTTTGTAAACAACATTAGTACACCCACTCATTCCGGTCACGTGATAGGGTCTAGCACGGATTTAAAAAAAATTTGGGGCGTTTACAGCATTCACTGTACACAACTGGAATCTGAAGTTGGGGAAAACATCTTGACCTCACCTTGAAGTACAGTAAGTGTTGTAAATAGTCGCTACTGAGTAACTAGCTACGTGATTAAGATTTATATACGTAAGTTCATAGCAGGGCTAAAGCTGCTCGTGCCGGACTGCTCAGTGATGTGCGTGCCTTAGTCAGCACATGTGGTCTTTCGGAGTGGATACAGAACGGTAACCATTACCCAGAGCAGATAGCTGCGCCATAAACAAAATGTATATTGGTTTAGCACCAGCTAATTGAATTGCCAGCTATCTAATTGAATTGAGTTGACGCGTTTGGTGATAGCTACTAAATAAACTGATCCGCGAGTAATCCGGGATTGTTCAGGTAGTTAGCTAATGAGTATATAATAACTCGGGATTATTCATGTTATATTCGTATCAACATTGTGGTCTGTTCAACACTGTTTAGTAGTGAAACAAAGTGTAGTCACTACCGATAATCCTGTAGAACCAGGACGGGAACCAGGATCAAAATCAAACAAGTGATCAAGGGTTACAATTACATTAAATCAAGCGGTCAAGACGTCCTTGAAAGTGATAATCAAGCTAGCTTGAAAGCAAAATGAGAATTTACAAAAAGATATGCTAAATTGTCAAGCTTTTTTGAGGCAAAATCAAGCAATCAAGATACGTTTTCGTCGATCAAAAACCTTGATTCCAGTTGCAGATAGTTCTACTGGGATATTGCTGGTGACTACCCCTTTTTAAGAAAGTAAATGTAGCAGTTGCATTGAAGCTCTGTTAGAGTAGGGGCCATGGGCGATAGGTAGCTATTTGGGGCCTTAGCTTGTAGTATGGACAAAGTACTCTGTTTGCATAGACCCCCAACAGACTGTGGCCCAGAGCAAATTGCTCCCTTCTCTATATTTGGTCAGCTCTGGCTAGAGTAACCAAATTTCATGATGGTGATGCCTATGGCATTAGCTATAATATTACACAACCAAGCCTGATGGCAAGTATTAAAGTTTGTTTGTTAGCTAGATAGGCAATGTGTCATACTGAAAAAGTTTGTAAGGGGCCAGTCACATAGACGGTATGAACATAAAATTTGTCTCTAATAATTTTTGTACATGCATGATATCAATTTGAGATATTAGTATTAGTGAACATTGCTTTAAGACCACAAGATAAACATACCATCACAGTGTCTGCCTTTCCCATGAACATGTCACAAGAATGCACTGTACAAACATCATTAGTTTTGAACAGTAGGGAAAATCATAAAACATTTCCCTGTTACTAAATAAGTATTTATATGTACATGACAGTTAACTGGTTGTTTTTCTGTGGTTTGGGAAGGTATGTATGTAGGTGTATGTGTACTTATGGCTTTACTGAGGTGTCAAATGTCTGTTTAGATATATCCTCCTGTGCACATTTACTGTCCCTTTGATCTGTATAGTGGTGTAGCAGTGTAGCAGTCAGGGACACAGGATTCTCTTGTTACCTTTGGTACATACCAATAATGAAATAAAAATACAGTAATGCTGATGATCTGTTAATAGGAAATGTCTTTGAAAATATCATTAAAATTAATTCTGTCTTGTAAATATTCAGTAGTAATAAAGCATTGATAGGTTTAAATAACTTGATCCGTGTTTGTAGCAAAGATTAGTACTGGTATACGGATAATGCTTTTATCCAATGCTAAAGAAGATAGTTGAGCAGGGAATGAGCTAGCCTTGAGAGATGCCCAGGTGCATCCACAAGGCTTGACTGTCCCAAGCAGCTATTTAGTCAGAAATATGAGCCCATCTCTGGGATCTTTTTTTTCTTCACAATTTTGCTACTGCTTTTGAAAAACTATTGAAGTGCATACAAATATTTAGCAAGTGAATAATGTACTACAGTAAATGCTGTTTCTTATTTCGCTTGGCTATTAAAATTACAGCATAAATAATATAGAAGCTAAACTAAACAATGACAGACAACTTATCACAGTTCCAGCTCCAGAATCAACTTTTCATTCCACTCTTCTCTACTTGTAAACACTGTTTATGCATACACTGTTTATGCACACTTCATATAGAATAAAACAATGATCCTCCTTCCCTCATCCGTTCAACATGCCTGACCTGGCCAGTGACAATAAGAATCAGCTTTTGTGTGTTTTTCATCACTCTACCATTGCTAAAACTTCATAATCCAGTACTGTTGTCCAGTCAGCAGTTACATCATATTACAGCATTCTTGAGCATATGATTGACTTGTAATCACTGAAATTTTAAAACGTGATCATTGTATGGTACTAGTCAGTATAATAGTTATGAATGCTCCTTGGTAATATTGAGAGGGAAATCTTTAATAGAACAAATGTTCCAGTGAAACTATCACAGGGTATTCCAACAGAAGAGAATGTACGTATTATAGCTTGGTTAGTGTAGGGTGCTGTCTACTTCCCAGACACAAGCAATGATTGTTTGGGCTTGTGCCTAGGCAGGCCGGGTGTAGCTGTGTTCCTGCTGTCAATGGTATTCATTGTTATGGAGACATTACTTCTTTATGCCATATCTGTGGTAGTAACTGAAACCTGGGATATAATGTCAGTAATACTAGACTACCATTGTATAGATACTATACTCCTTCCTGGAAATACACACTGTCTATATACACGAATGCAATACTTGCACACTGGTCTACATATATGTAAGTTTGCTGGCTCTGTGGATAATCCAGCTAGAGATTTGACAAGAGCTTCCACTTACTGTAATCCATTCTGAGACATGGTAATATAACAGACTGACTAGCTAGGTAAGGTATGTGATGATAAATCACTCTGAATACATTGTTTTGCTTATTATTTAGGTTCTGTAGAAATATTTAAACTATGCAGTTAAAATCACAATAATCATACAGTACTGACGTACTGTATACAGTAGAAACCACAAAGATTTGGGTGTCGCCCATGAAAAAAAGCCAAAAACCAGGCTCACTTTTTCCTGATGACGATAAAGCAGTGTTGGTTAGGTAAAACCAAGCCTTCACGTTGGCCTGAAATGCTTTCAAAAAGTTTAGAATTTTTTGACATTTTTACTGACTGACTGGCTAACTGATGCCTTCAGACAAGTGTAACTCAACAACAGCTAAGGCTACAGGCTTGATTTTTTCACTGTTTGACGTTTCTTCAGCCACACATGTGCCATTTGGCATACCGCAGTACGTACAGTGCGTTTTTCATGAACTTACCACTGTCCTCCTTTGTGTCCCATTCATCTTTGCTGACAGCAAAAGGTGTTGATTTGGCTGTAGCATGTGATGGCTTCCCTTTGTAATGGAAACCGTCTGTATTTTTCAAAGTGGCTACTTTGATTGCAGAGGCACTGTTCTTGATTTGTAATGTTGTGTAATGGGTTAAACAAAGCTGACGATGAAGTGTAATGGATACTTCACTTTTCAGATGATAATTAGTAGCTGGGGCGTTTGGCACCATTTCTTTATTTAGATGCGGTATGCGTGGGTTCACCAGTTATAATACTTTTATTTAACAAAAAAGTTAACAAGTACACAAAAATTTTGGAATTTTCAACTAGAGTAAGGTAGTGTCATGTAGCCAGACCCTTTTGTTTCTTTTATGTGTGGGGCAGGGAAAGAAAATAATATAGCATCGTCGTTGGCCTATCCCGAGATTGTGGGGATTCTACTGCACAGCTTTCGGATTGTTTGTGTGTGCGGATGATGTGTTTTACTAACCGTTGTGTCATTTGTGCCATAGATATAAAGCGTGATCTACTGATCTTTGCATCATTTGCGTTCTATTACCATAGCTACTACTTTTATATTTATGGCAACAGGATGCAAATGACACAACGGTTAGCAAAACATGTCATTCGCACCCACAAACAATCTGGAAGCTGCAGAGTAGAATCCCCATAATCTTGGGATAGGCCAATGACGATGCTATACTATGCTCACCAGACCTTTTTCTTTCCTTACCCTAACACAAAAGAAAGAAATGGGTCTGGCTATGCAAGACTAAGAGTAAGGACCATAGCACATTGATAAAGAGTACCGAAAGAAGCTGGAATAGTGCACCATATTAAATTACAGTAAAACAATAGGAAGTGTTATATCCCTAATGTGCATTTCTTTAGCACAGTAAGGATATAACACTTCTTATTGTTTTACTGTGTTTTAATATCGTGCACTACTTCAGCTTGTAGAGCTGAGTGATGGTACAGCTATCATAAGCACAATTTGATAGTAACGTTTATATCACGATAACGATAGTATCACGATAGTTACTAGCAGTTATTAAAGACACTCAACCTCATGTATACAAACACTTGAATACTCCAGTTATGTACACACCACATATCAGCTTTTTTCTAACACTTCACTAAAATTGTTATGTGTCAGTATTACAGTTGTGATCTTTGTTGTCCATGCTCAAGCTACTAGTCTTCTACAGTTTTCTGAACTGCAACATTATTGTCTTCGCTTTTGTTATCCATATGTAATCCAAAACAGCCAAGCTGTAAAAAAAGAGTGCGGCCCCCAAAAAGGCTATGGTGAAAAAAGATGTGAAATCCAAAGTGGTGGCCAAGAAATGGCTGTGATGGTAGGTTAATGGTAAAAATTTTAATAATGACAATTCAGGTGAATTTTTGTGCTGCTTGGTCTTGGCACAAAATTCACCTGAATTGTCGTTATTAAAATTTTTACCATTAACCTACCATCACAGCCATTTCTTGGCCGACACCTTGGATTTCACATCTTTTTTTCACCATAGCCTTTTTGGGGGCCGCACTCTTTTTTTACAACTTGGCTGTTTTGAATTAGATTTCACTTCTTTTTATATTTGTATGGCCGGCTTTGAGGTTTTTTAACCTATCTTTTTTTCTTTACCACAGGAAGAAGAAAAGATGATGCAGATGTTGAATACTTTAAATATTTCTGATTTTATCAGTAAATGTAATACATATTTATTACAGAACTCTCCATGGTAGTTTCTTTGTCACTGAACACTCTACAAAGTAACTTCTTCTAGCTGATCTCTCTACAGGGTGAATTGTTTGTAGCTGAACTATCTACAAGGTAACTTCTTCTAGCTGATCTTTCTATAGGGCGATTTGTTTGTAGCTGAATTTTCTACAGGGTGATTTCTTTGTAGCTGAACTATCTACAAGGTAACTTCTTCTAGCTGATCTTTCTATAGGGCAATTTGTTTGTAGCTGAATTTTCTACAGGGTGATTTCTTTGTAGCTGAACTCTCTACAAGGTAACTTCTTCTAACTGATCTTTCTATAGGGCGATTTGTTTGTAGCTGAATTTTCTACAGGGTGATTTCTTTGTAGCTGAACTCTCTACAAGGTGACTTCTTCTAGCTGATCTTTCTATAGGGTGATTTGTTTGTAGCTGAACTCTCTACAAGGAAACCTCTTCTAACTGAGCTCTGTACAGGGTGAATTGTTTGTAGCTGAACTATCTACAAGGTAACTTCTTTTAGCTGATCTCTCTACAGGGTGATTTTTTTTGTAGCTGAATTCTGTATAGGTGATTTGTTTGCAGCTGAGCTCTTTACAGAATAATTTCTTTGTAGCTGAACTCTCTACAAGGTGACTTCTTCTAGCTGATGTATCTACAGGGTGATTTGTTTGTAGCTGCACTCTCTACAAGAAAACTTCTTCTAATTGATCTCTGAACAGGGTGAATTGTTTGTAACTGAACTCTCAACAAGGTAACTTCTTCCAGCTGATGTCTCTACAAGGTCACTAGTTTGTAGCTGAACTCTCTACATGGTGGATTCTTTGTAACTGAACTCCCTACAAGGTGAATTCTTCTGGCTGATTTCTCCACAGGGAGATTTGTTTGTAGCTGAACTCTCTACGGGTGATTTGTTTGCAGCTAAACTCTCTACATGATGGTTTCTTTGTAGCTGAACTCTCTACAAGGTAACTTCTTCTAGCTGATCTCTCTACAGGGTGATTTGTTTGTAGCTGAACTCTCTACATGATGATTTCTTTGTAGCTGAACTCTCTACAAGGTGATTTCTTCTATAGCTGATCTTTCTACAGGATGATTTGTTTATAGCTGAACTCTCTACATCATGGTTTATTTGTAGCTGAACTCTCTACAAGGTAACTTCTTCTAGCTGATCTCTCTACAGGTTGATTTGTTTGTAGCTGAACTCTGTATAGGTGATTTGTTTGCAGCTTAGCTCTTTACAGAATGGTTTCTTTGTAGCTGAACTCTCTACAAGGTGACTTCTTCTAGTTGATGTATCTACAGTGTCACTAGTTTGTAGCTGAATTCTCTACATGGTGGTTTCTTTGTAACTGAACTCTCTACAAGGTGGCTTCTTCTAGCTGATCTCTCTACAGGGTGATTTGTTTGTAGCTGAACTCTGTATAGGTGATTTGTTTGCAGCTTAGCTCTTTACAGAATGGTTTCTTTGTAGCTGAACTCTCTAGAAGGTAATTTCTTCTAGCTGATGTATCTACAGTGTCACTAGTTTGTAGCTGAATTCTCTACATGGTGGTTTCTTTGTAACTGAACTCTGTACAAGGTAACTTCTTCTAGCTGATTTCTCTACAGGGTGATTTGTTTGTAGCTGAACTCTGTATAGGTGATTTGTTTGCAGCTTAGCTCTTTACAGAGTGGTTTCTTAGTAGCTGAACTCTCTACAAGGTAACTTATTCTAGCTGATGTACGTATCTACAGTGTCACTAGTTTGTAGCTGAATTTTTTACATAGTGGTTTCTTTGTAACTGAACTCTCTACAAGGTGGCTTCTTCTAGCTGATCTTTCTACATGGTGGTGTCTTTGTAACTGAACTCTTTACAAGGTGGCTTCTTCTAGCTGATCTTTCTACATGGTGGTTTCTTTGTAACTGAACTCTCTACAAGGTAACTCCTTCTAGCTGATCTCTCTACAGGGAGATTTGTTTGTAGCCGAACTCTCTACAGGTGAATTGTTTGCAGCTGAACTCTCTACATGATGGTTTATTTGTAGCTGAACTCTCTACAAGGTAACTTCTTCTAGATGATCTCTCTACAGGGCGATTTGTTTGTAGCTGAACTCTCACATGATGGTTTCTAGGTAGCTGAACTCTCTACAAGTTGATTACTTATAGCTGATCTTTCTACAGGGTGATTTGTGTGTAGCTGAACTCTCTACAAGGAAACTTCTTGTAGCTGATCTCTCTACAGGGAGATTTGTTTATAGCTGAATTCTCTACAGGTGATTTGTTTGTGGCTAAATTCTCTACATGATGGTTTCTTTGTAGCTGAACTCTCTAAAGGTTACTTCTTCTAGCTGATAGCTTTACAGGGCGATTTGTGTGTAGCTGAACTCTCTACATGGTGGTTTCTTTGTAGCTGAACTCTACAAGGTGATTTCTTCTAGCTGAACTATCTCTTTCCGTAATTTAACTCCCTACAAGGTAACTTCTTCTAGCTGATCTCTCTACAGGGTGAATTGTTTGTAGCTGAACTCTCTACAGGGTGATTTACTTGTAGCTGATCTCTATACAGGTTACTTGTTTCTAACTGATCTCTTGAATTCTCTTCAGGGTGACTGCTCTATTAGGATGACTGCTCTATTAGAGTATCTTGATCTCGAACTTGCTACACCAAGTTGGATTTCGTGTTATAACTCCGTTGCTTTTAGCCAGGTTCTTCTACATCATTGAAGAGCCTTTCTAAGATGATTACTTCATTTGTACAGCGATTTTTAAAGCATTACCCCAAGCGGTTTATCTGGTAGACGTGGCAAGTAGTTGTTTTTTTTATTAGCAATTTTTGATTGCATAATTGTTACACCCTGTTGGTTTTTTGTTGTATCTTCCTGGTTTTTAGCTCGATTTCTTTCAAACCACAAAAGGTTTGAGGTACAATAGTTAACCTATTAACCCACCAATTTTCAGCTTCTTCCCATACGCTGTTTACCCTGTAGGCATGACAACATAGTGGTGTTATTTTTCGTGAATAATTGTTCATAACTCTTTGCCTGTTTATCATATTCCAGCCAAAGTTGGTACTGAGAAGCACCTTTATACCCCCTTCTGTGTGCCAAATTTTAAGGCAATTGGATATGGCGCTCGCATTTTATAGCAGTTTTTGTAAGTGTGCGAAAAGAGTAAGAAAAATAAGAAGAAAAAAAATGAAGAAACTAAGCCAATTTTTGAAGTTGCATATCTCGGGGACACGTGAAGTGATTTCGCTCAAATTTGGAATGTAGAGTACTGAAGTTAGAGGACATGTCCACAGCAAAAATTGTCTTGTTTCATCAAGGCAGCACAGAGCTACGGAGGTGCGAAAATTGTGTTTTTGTTCTTCCTGTCAGTATACTCACGGGTGTTGCGTGCCGGCTTCTTGGGCCGCACGACACACTACTGCATGTCTTGATTAATGACCAAGCACACATATGGATAAATAATCATGATACGTAGCACAATAGTATACTATCAAGATTGCGATTGTTACTACCTAGCATGATAATCAATTATATAAGTCTGTCTTCAACAATCATCTGTTTATATAGAGGAAATGTGAGTAAAAGCAAACCCCTAAGTTAGCCACAGCTAGGCTGGTTTTGGGGCCTTATAGAGTACAAAAAGAAGTGATATCCACAAAAAACAGCTAAGCTGTAAAACAATGGTACATTCTTTAAAAGCCTGGGTGAGAATGTTGTGAAATCAAAAGCGGTGGCCAAGAAATAGCTGCAATGATGTTAATGCTGATAAATTTTAATAATGGCTCACACATTTTGCGTGGATACATGTAATATGTGGAAGAATGAATATGCAAACTATACTTATGAAGCAAATTAAACTTAATTATTAGTTTCTTATCCTCACTTGCATCGCCGTTTTTCTTACCTTATCAAGGATTTTTTGCACCACTGGTGGCTAAGGGAGGTCAATTAGCACCTTGTATAGTTGGTACCTTGCTAAAGCAGTCTAAGAAAATTGCATCCTGATTCATTTTAGCTAGCTAATTCAGCTATCTAGTTAGTAAGGATAAAAATAAATATCCACCCTCTTGCACTGCAATTCTTAGTACAGGAGGATGAGAAACTAATAATTAAAGTTTATGTGGCTCAAACAATGCATTTTGATAATTGAATATACAAAGATGTACATAATTAATCACATTAAACTGGAAGCGCACCAATCAACATTCAAATAGGGTTGAGTCACCTGGGTCATCTGGGTCTCACCCGCTTTTAGGATTATTGGATCACGCGAAGCAGGTTAATTAGTTGGACGATATAATATATATATATAAACAGATCATAGTCAAGTCTTTATGCCACCCAGCTTCTTTTGTGAGCCACCCCCACTGCCTGCAGGCATACATATGTGCAGTCACACCCATTTATCAGTAATAGTGCAGTCTGTAGGTGTGCATGAATTCATGTCCATAGCTGTATGCAGGCTTATGTGAAACCCCCCCCCTGCTATTCGATTGTTACTGTACGAGACATGTGGTCTAGTCTTGCAATAGACCAGCTCTTCAGTGAGTCAGGCCCACTGAAATTTATTGTACTGCTTGTAAGTACAGTGCGATGGGTAGGCACAACATTACTATAGTTTTCATATACGTAGCTACCATTGTACTCAATGCACTAGTCATGTATCCAAAACATAACTGTCAGCACACACCTCAGAGTTAATTCGGGTCATATCTGGATCTGACTTGGATTGCTATCCAGATCAGTGGGTCATCCCGGTCAGCAGTGGTGGCCTGGTTTCAATACTGATACAAATTTTATGTTGTTTAGAATGAACTTCCATGACACTATTGGAACTCACTCACAGAGCATGTACTACAGACAAACACAGAATATATAACACAATACAGTACGTTATCATACATTTGTATGTTATTTCTCTAGGTCTGTGATTATTTTCGAGGAATGCAAGCATTGAAGATGTTTCAAATTTCAAAAAAATACCACTGCTTCTCTGGCAATGTGTTCCTCAGGTTTTCTACCATATCATCCCAACGGTCATCATTGCTTGGACATCACCTCATGCATAGACCACTGACTGTTCGTAAATTTTCATTTGGACCATTTGATATATCATTTCCATTTAATATTACCATGCAATTTTTCAAGAGGTTTGGAAAATCAAGAAAGTCTGAACAAAGAGTTGGCAATAAAGATGTTTATTTGGTAGAAGACCATTTCAATCATCCTGAAGTACAAAGAAATGCTCTGGTCAATAAGCTTTCACAAACTATTCAAGATACTAAAAGCAAATGCACAAAGGTTGTATATGTATATGGCTTACCAGGTATTGGAAAGAAGGAATTAGTTAGGCAGTTTGCCAAGCAGCACTATGAAATGCTGGAAAAGAAAAATATACCCAAAAAGTTTGTGGCAATGATCAATGCATCAGATCCAAACAGTTTCCATCATGATTTATTCAAAGTAGCTGAGCAAGCAGATGCCATAGAGAATTTTGAAGAATATACCAAGAAGACAAGTAAAGTTGAAGGGTACAAAGATATATTAACAAAAATTTCATCTCGTTTGAAAGATCGATCAAATTGGCTTCTTGTTTTAAAGGACATTAATTTAGGAGAGGAACTCAACTGGCAAATTGGATACACACCTCTTGAAAGTGTGGAGTTTATAAAACTTCAAGCAATGAATCTCAGTGATTATCTCCCTTCTCCAGGATACCCTAGCCATGGTACCATTATTGTAACAACAAGCAATAACAATGCTTACTCACATAAAAAGTCATACACAAAATGCTTTACCATGCCAAAAGGGATGGAAGATAAGGAAGCACTTGAGCTATTGCAGCATGCTAGTGGCTTTGATTTACAAACATGTAAACAACCAGCTTTACGAGTTGTACATGGTTTAGAAAATGTCCCCACATCTGTTTTCTGGTAAGTTT
This sequence comes from Dysidea avara, assembly GCF_963678975.1. NCBI lineage: Eukaryota > Metazoa > Porifera > Demospongiae > Dictyoceratida > Dysideidae > Dysidea > Dysidea avara. The sequence continues at coordinate 26,114,047 of NC_089273.1, forward strand.
TATGTAGATGTTTGTACTTGTGTTTAAATCCAATTGTTGACATTCTGTTCATTATGTATGTACATTGCACACACATGCACGTACGTACATGTAGATGTGGAAAATTGAATAAATAATTGCAATAAAACAGTTATCATGTGCAACTCTTTTTGTCCACATTAATTATAGTGTCAATTGACAATTGATTTAGACATCAATCAATCAGTAAATCTATCAATCAATATCAAAATCAATTGATCTACTATATTTATTTATACAAAAGTCTTGTCAATTATCTGGCTCATAACACAATCTTTTTTTGCCTTGTTGTCCATGTGCAACTTTTCAATTGTTGTCTAAAAGATACCATCTAAGAGTTTTGACCACCATCGATCAGCTTCCATGATGGGATAATTGTGAGAACAGTCACTCCAATTATATGTCATAGCAGTCCCTTAGAATTAATGCTGATTGTAAAATGCACATGCACTAATGTTAACATACCAGTAAATTCCCCTAGACTGTGTTATTTTGCATCTTTTCAACCCCTCCACACACACTTGATAAGCAGTTAACACAGCAACTGTGAAAATCCTTAAAATTTCATAGCGTGGGACAATGACCAGTATTTTAACCATCTGTAACTGCAATCATGGGCTATGGAATCCTCCAATTGGAGAGACAGTGAATTGAGAAAGGGAATACAGAAATGCGAGACATCTCCACTTGAAAACTGAACTTATGTAACTGCATGGTGGTTGAGATCATTTTCAGCTCTCTGTTTGCACAATCAACTGTGACTTGCTGCTTGGCAAAGTGCTGGCTTAAAGTAATGAGTTATATCCGTTCTGTAGTCAGTGTAACATAAACTTGAATATGAGACAGCTCTTCATCAACATAAACTTGAGGTAGCTACATGATCTGTGATAGTAAAATCAGTATTGGCATGGAACCATGAAAATAGAATCGTGAATCCTGTTTTGGTTTACAACCATGAAAATTTCTTGCCACGGAAATGTTCATGCATGCTGCAGTATAAAAACCTGGAACAGAGTGGAACCAAAACAGGATCAGTTGGGGTGTGTGTTATAAAAAAAATCAATAATTTTGGCAAGCTTGTATCGTCCCCAACCATTGCACTTACGTAAGTCAAACTTACCCTGGATTTGCCTACAGCCACAGTCAAAATTGTTTACGCAGAAATTGTATTTAATATCCAGTAAAATTCTATTAAACACACACCATTCCGCATGCTTTCTTTGCTGAATCCTTCAATTGAAGGCCAATCACATGGTAAAATCACTTCTTAGTTGCTCCATCAACTAAAATATCAATATTGTATATTGTACAAAATTTTTGTACCTAAGCTTTTTATAACAGTTAGGCTGAAGATAGTCTTTTGCACATAAGCTAAGGTGAGACCAAAATACAGGTTGACTATATTTTTGAAATTCTATATCTTGATCCCTGTAAGTGTTTTCTTGTTTTAATACTGTATATGGTATTGATTGGAGCAAGACTATTCTGTGAAATTGATTTCGTTACATATATATGAATTTCTATGATGGTTTTTAGTCAGACTAAGACATGGCATTGTTAGTGGTACTCATTGCTTTAGGCTACTAAGAAGTACTACGGTATTATATTGTTTGATAATGTCAGCTATTTTTAAGCTTAAAATGTGTGGTATATACGTATAATGAAAGATACTGAATGCAAAATATTCTAATCCAGTGCTGAGAAATGACCTGTTGTTTTCAGCATGTGTTTGCATAACTGTTTGCGTAGGCCATACAGGTCACATAGCATAAGCAATTAGTGTTGCACCGATAATCGGATCGGTTATCGGTTTAACCATATATCGGCATGATTTTCTGGATATCGGTATCGGATCGGATCGATCTTTTAAAAGTAAGCCGATACGATAGTCACGTGAGGCTTGCGCATGCATATTATTTCCATTGTTGTAAAATAAAATGGCGAAGAAGCGCTCCGTCATTTGGGAGTTTTTCGTGGTGACTGAGGACACGAAATATGCTGTTTGCAACACTTGCCAGGCGAAAGTTTCGAGGGGAGGAGGTAGCACAAAGTCCTACACTACTACAAATCTAGTGAGCCATCTTGCTAAACAGCCGGACATCAATAAACAGTATATTGAACGAAAAGAGTCTCAAGAAACTCCACCTCAGAAGCAAACACGTAAAAGGAAGCTTGAACAGCAATTGTCACTTGAAGAAACGCAAGAACTGTCGAAGCCATGGGATATAAACGATGTCAGGTCTCAGCGTGTGCATAAAAGGATTGGTGAGATGCTAGCAGTAGACTGCCAACCATTATCAATGGTTGAAGACATTGGCTTCAAAAGGGTGTTGCAAACTCTGGAGCATCGCTACAAGTGTCCAAGTCGTAAGTATTACACAGATACCATTATACCTAAAATTTATACTGGCATGAAAGATGAAGTATATAAGTTGGTTGGTGGGGCCAAGTACATAAGCTTCACCACAGATATATGGAGCAGTAGTATTAATATAACTTGTTTGTTAAGTTTAACTGCACACTGGATTGATGATGCATTTGTAAAGGTGTCTGCTGTCCTACATGCACAGCCAATACAAGAAGCTCACACTGGTGAGTACATTGCAGCACAAATGGAGAGTATGCTTCAAAACTGGGAGATATCTCGGGATAAAGTGCATGTTGTTGTGAGTGACAATGCAAGCAATATGGTAAAAGCCATGAGAGATGCCTGTTTTATGCACTTTGGTTGCTTTGCACATTCTCTGCAATTAGTAATAAAAGATGGACTATTTGTACAAAGAGCCATAAATGATATAATAGCAATATGTCGTAGCATAGTGGGACATTTTCATCGTTCTTCAGTTGCCTGCTACAACCTGAAAAGAATACAAGATAGTTTAAATGTACCACAACACAAGCTTAAATCAGATGTTGTAACTAGATGGAATTCTACCTTATTTATGTTTCAATCTGTTCTGGAGCAAAAAATGGCACTGGCAGCCTACTGTGCAGAAACTGGCAATATCCAGCAGCTTACACCACATCAATTGGAATTAATGAAGAAATGTGTCGATATTTTAAGTCCTGTAGAGGAAATTACACGTTCTATATCAGCAGATATGGCTTCAATATCAATTGTCATTCCATACATAAGGATACTAACCATAACACTTGAGAAAAACAACAATGATAGCGGTGTTCAAACAATGAAGGGTGAGCTGCTGAAATCTTTAAAGTCTCGCTTTGCAGGGATAGAAGAAAAGAAAGAATTGGCCTTGGCTACTTTGTTGGACCCCAGGTTCAAAGATAAATTTTTTTCGGGGAATATCATCAAGGCCACAGTCAAAGAGATGCTGGTTGAGGAAATGAGCAGTTCTGTTGATATGGCTAGTGAGACTGCAGCTGAAGAACCTGGTCCCAGCCAACCAAAGAGAACGTGTCCGCTCAAAAGTACAGTTTTACTTGATGTCATCTCTGAAATAATTACTGACTCTACTGGTGATACTCCTGCTACCACATCAGAAGTGGAGAAGTTCTTAAGTGAACCACTGTTGGATTACAAGACTGGCAATCCTTACACGTGGTGGGGTCAAAATAAGAAAAGGTTTGCTATGCTGGCAACTCTGGCACAACACTACTTATGTCCCCCAGCAACATCAGTTCCTTCAGAACGGCTGTTCTCTGCAGCAGGTAACCTACATGATGATAAGAGGAACAGAATTTTACCTACTTTGACTGAAGACCTGCTTTTCATTCAAAACAATTTTTGCCTAGTTGGCTCTCAGTACAAATACTAGTAAGTAGTTTAGTGATTACCACTGTAACTGTATACAGTTGGTCTTGTGTGACTACTGGTTTATTTACTTTATTGCGCGTATCTAGTTCTGATGTATTTTTACTACAGTAGCTATAGCTGTACACCACTAAGCAGTTTTGAGTACCATAAATTACATCCATTTATTTTTTGTATTTTCAACTACTATGTATTGCTACACTGATTAAGAAACTTGTCAAATATATATTTTATATCGGATCGGCTAAAATTATCGGCTCTTTCCTTGTCCAGTATATCGGTTATCGGAATATCGGCTAAATCCCATATCGGTGCAACACTATAAGCAATCGTTTATTGGATTGACCTAATTACTGGGAACAGATGTTTCAATTATCGGATGGGTGTTATACTAATAAAAATGGTGAATTCTATGGTAGAAAGAAGTGGAATGGTTGACAAAGAGTGTGTTATGTTTGTTTAACGTTATTGAGGAATGGACTAAGGTTAAATTTTTGTGTAACTTCTGTACTGGGCTGTTTTTGGAATGCTAGTGTGTTTCATTTACTGGAACACTATCTAACTACCAAGTTTAGTTATTTGTTATTTTTATTTTTCCCCCAGCAAAAAGAAAGGCACGTGCTGGACAACTAAACAAGACTAGAGAAAGTAGCAGCCAGCATGTTACTCTGACAAGCGGGACTCCACTTGCACTAGATCCATTGGTGGTGGAGCCCTAGTGTAAACACCAATGGATGAACGTATACCTCGAATGCATTGAATAGCTGAACGGAGCAGAGAAAAGGCAACACAACACCAAAGCCAACCCAGGACTGCTGAGTATTTATCACCCCACTTAGCCAATAGGAGGGAAGCCAGACGCTTGTAGAAATTAATGGCCTCATGAGCTGACCCCCCTGCTGCCGACATGATGATGAAACATGCTCAACCTCAAGAATTCTCTGGCTGTAAGCTTGATGCTTGACATTCTCATGCTTCTTAAAGGTAGAAGAAAGCTATGAAGAACTGTTAGATGGGGCAAGCGGATTAAAAACACGAACATCAATAAAATATCTCTCAGAATGACTACCACAAAACCATTCATGGCAATGTCCAGATGAGTCCCTTCTTGAGTATTTGAGGTGGAAAGATGGAATTCATCAGGATTGTGGACGGGCTGCAGTTCTGGTTCAGTACACACCTGGGAGCACACCTCTGTCAAAAGAGTAGAAGTGAGGTCCCTTATCTCATTGTGGTGAAGGGAAGGTAGTCCCCCTTCGGACAAGAGAGCACATGATCCACAGAGAATGAAGCCCCACAAGCACAAAGAGTTGAAGTACGTAGGGAAGGCCAACTGTAACGCAAGGCATCCTGAAAGGCGGACTTGTGTAGAGCAAAACCATGATGCTCATTCAAGGGGAGAGTTGTAAGCCAATTTGAAGCCCCTATCACAGATGCTAGCTCCACTGCACGCTGCAGTGTGGGTTCCAACTGCTGACGCAATTCAGAAGAAGTCTTAGAGTAGGTTTCTAACTTTACTTTGTGCTCAGAAGATTTTCTAGACTGTTGTAAAGAAATAGCCTCAATAAAGCTCTTAGAATGGTCATGAATGCACAAACAAAGAGGCTCAGCAATATGACCGGAAGCAGCTAACTCATTGTTACTTGTGATAGTTGGAATAAAAATACCCAGGCCTCTCCAATGAGCAGGAAGAGCAAACAATTGCCGTAAATTATCATAAGGTGGTGGACAGCCTGATAAGGTAGGGATAAACAGTTGACGAATTACGTCCTCAAGAGGTTGAAAGATCACAGTGTCACAGGGGACAGTCCAAGAAACAAACATCCAACGGCTTGACAAACCATGTGTAAAAGCACAGTAAGCAGCATGGGACTGACTCTCCGCATATCTGGCCAAAACAGTAAGCTCTTCAGACCATACCACCAAGTAGAATGTTACTACCAAAGCCATAAAAAGTTTGACAAAATTATGAGTATCGATGCACAATTTCAGCACGTCAGATCACGTAATGTATGAGGTACGATTTTTTGTTGTTGTAAAAATGTATGCATAAATTGCTTGATAAATATGCAATGGTCATTTAAGGGTTCTACAGTATAGTAATTAATAGTGCAACAACCACCTCCCAACCAAATGTAGGTCCTCTTTGTTTTCTTCTTGACCTCTTGCTAGATGCTTAAGCATGGGGTATAGTTGACCTCTGCTTGTGGAGATGTGTATTGTGTTCCCTATACTTCTCAATAGTTGGCTAGATGGTACTATACTATTATAGACTACATTCTAACCAATCTTTTTCTTCATTGCAGCCACTATGTCATCTTAGGTAGTTCAACTCCAAGATTCCACACTAGCTGTACTATGTTTTTCTGTGGAAGTTTCAGTGAGTGCTGGCCTTGACCATGGCTTGGCTTGTCCTTTATAGTTTGGTGACTAACATAGCAGTAGAATTTAACTGTAGACTATCATCGACTCTCAAACTGGTGAAAATAATGTGCAGCATAATGTTGGCATAACGGAGCATAATTAGGAGCACAATGGGCAAATTTCTGCCACAAAAAGTAAACTTTTGCTATAACAGTCACAAAGTCAAGGGTTAACCTGTTTTAGATGGTGAAATGATTTCTGACAAGTAGAAAAATTCACTGCAGGCTCACTACAAGTTTATAATTGACTGAATGAATGTATTTTATTGTGGGTTTAAGTTTTATGGGACACACACAGTCATGTGCCAATTAGTACCAAGGCATGGCAAAGCAGTTTACAATCATTGAATTTGGTATTATATAAAGCATCTCATCATCTCATTTTGGATAAATGATGATTATGATTATTGGAAGCTAGTTTGGAGGACAATACAATAGAAACTCTGATGATAATATAGTTTGTGTTGAGTCAGTATAGTTAGTGAATTTCTGGACATTAAAAACAGTGAAGTATCTGCAGGTTTGCAGTGAGACTGGGGTTAATATCAAGCCAGAAAAATATTTGTAAAGATCTAGATTCTCTAATAGATCAACCATTGTAGGAAATAGACAGAAAGAGAACCATTAAAGTGTTTATCCTCCAGGAGGCTAACTTGGCATGTCACAATTGCAAGTTACACTGGCTATCCAAACTCAAATAGCAGGAGTGGAAGAAAAGCATAGAAGAGTTTGCTCATGCGTTTGAGAATGAGTTGTATACATGCCTGGTAAATAAAGCACCATTTTGTTGCTTAAATTAACAAGGAAACCCCCAAGCAACAACTTAACTGGTATTACTGACATACCTATTATACTGAGCAGTTACTGTCCTTTGAATACCAATTGCTACAACTCTGAAGATCAATCAGAAACCGTTCATGATATTTTATTTGCATACAAAGATATTAGACAATAAAATCTCTATAGCTTGCAATTGTGAGGGGACCCTGCTCTAATATGCCTTCCAACTCTGGAACACATCCCGATTTCAAGCTATTGCTATTATTTGTATGTTGCAGTTGAAGTGAAACGGTTCACGATTTACATTCTGTCATATATATCAAGACAAATGATAGTGTGTCGTGCGGCCCAAGAAGCCGGCGTGCCACACCGTGGGTATATTGACAGGATGAAAGAAAACGTCATTTTCATACCTTTGTATCTCGGTGATCCCTTATCCAATTTGGAACCAAATTTTCCACAGAGTTGCCCGCCAGCCAGGGGAGTATACATACCAAATTTGAAGGAAATCGCTCCAGCCATTTCCGAGATATGAGCTGGCAAATGTTCAGTTTTTTTTCTTCATTTTTTTCTTCGTGTTTTCACACACTTGCAAAAATTGCTATAAAGCACAAACGTGTAGTCCGATCACCTTGAGATTTGGCACACGCAGAAAGGGAGTCCAAAGGCGAATGTTAGCATCAAATTTGGTGCAAATCTAATGAATGCTTTGACCGATTATTCGTGTAAAACAAGATTGATATGTTGTCATACCTACAGGGTAAACTGTTCATGGAATGAGTTGAAAATTGGTATGTAGATGGAGTAACCATCGTAGGAGTGCCTTTTGGTGGTTTGAATGGAATCGAGATAAAGACCATGGAGATATGACACAAAACCCAACCTGTGTCACAATTATGCGATCGATTTTTATGAATAAAAAAGTATTAGTTTTTATGCCTACTAGGCAAACCGCTTAGAGCAATGAGCTGAAAATCAGTGTATAGCTGAATAATCTTCATAGAAAGTCCTTACAGTAGTACAGAAGAATCGGATTACAAACCACTGAGTTATGATTCGAAAGCCAAATCCGTGTAGCAAATGCAAGATCGAGATACTCTAATAGAACAGTCACCCTAATAGAGAATTCAGCTCATTTATTTAATCCATTACAGAATTCTATTACATTGCAAGCAATCAGTTAATCTTATAGACAGTTCAGCAAGAAACAAGTCACCCTATAGAGAGTTCAGCTACAAATATATTGCTGTAGTGATTCAGAACATTACAAGTCACACTGATGAGAGTTCAGCTATAAACAAGTCATGCACCCCGTAGAGAGTTCGGCTACACTCTCTAGAGAATTCAGCTACAAACAAGTCATTGTGGAGAGAGTTCAGCTACAAGGAAACTACCCTGTAGAGAGTTCATTTATACAAACAAGTTACCCTATAGAGATCAGCTGCAAACAAGTAACCCTGTAGAGAGTTCAGCTACAGACAAGCCACTTTATAGTTTATGCAATGTTCAGCTACAAGTAAGTCACTCTGAAGAGAATTCAGCTACAAACAAGTTAACTCTGTAGAGAAGTTTGCTACAAATAAGTCACCGTGTAGAGCGTTCAGCAACCAAAAAACCACCCTATAAAGAGTTAAACTATACAAGCAAGTTACTCTGTAGAGTGATTAGCTAGAAACAAGGGAGAGCTCAGTTAGAAGAAGTCACCCTGTAGAGATCTTAGCTGTAAAGAAACCCTGTAGAGAGATCAACTACAAACAAATCACCCTGTAGAACGTTAAGGTACAAACAAATCATCCTATATAGAGTTCAGCTACAAATAAAATCACTCTGCAGAGAGTTCAGCTACAAAGAAACCATCCTGTAGAGAGTTAGCTACGAACAAGTTACCCTACAGTGAGATCAGTTTAAAACAAGATTTCAGCCACAAACAAATCACTCTGTAAAGAGTTCAGCTAGAAGAAGTTACCTTGTAGAGAGTTTGGCTACAAAGAAACCATCATGTAGAGAGTTCAGCTACAAACAAGTCGCCCTGTAAAATGATCAGCTTGAAGAAGTTACCTTGTAGAGAGTTCAGCTACAAAGAAACCATCATGTAGACAGTTGACTGCAAACAAGTCACCCTGTAGAGAGATCAGCTAGAAGAAGTTATCTTGTAGAGAGTTCAGCTACAAAGAAACCATCTTGTAGAGAGTTCAGCTACAAACAAGTCACCCTTTAGAAAGATCAGCTAGAAGAAGTTACCTTGTAGATAGTTCAGCTATAAAAAAACCATCATGTAGAGAGCTCAGCTGCAAACAAATCACCCTGTAGAGAGTTCAGCTACAAAAAATCACTGTGTAGAGAGTTCATTTAGAAGAAGTCACTTTGTAGAGAGTTCAGCTACAAAGAAACCACCATGTAGAAAGTTCAGCTGCAAACAAATCACATGTAGAGAGATCAGCTACTGTAGGTACAAGTTACCCTATAGTGATCAGCTACAAAATATTCACCCTTTAGAAATATGTGTTGGAAACAAATCACCATGTAGAGAGTTCAGCTAGAAACAAGTCACTATGAAAAGAGTTTAGCTACCAACAATGGGAGTTTCAGCTACATTAAGTCACATTCACATTAAGTCACTAAGTCACATTATTACCTACAGTATGTGATTATCTTTCATTGTTAAATATACAAATATTTTTAATCAGACAAAAAGCTGTACACAAAAAGTTCTTCCTTTGTTCCACAATTCCTGCAGAAACGGAAAAAAAAAAAGTTAGAAGGAAGCACCAAAGCCAATTAATGGCCGGCTTTGTGGCTTGCAATACAAAAAGAGGTGATATCTAAACCAAAACAGCCAAGCTGTAAAAAAAGAGTGTGGTCCCCAAAAGGCCAGGATGAAAAAAGATGTGAAATCCAAGGTGGTGGCCAAGAAATGGCTGTGATGGTAGCTAGGTTAATGGCAAAAATTTAATTACAACAATTCAGGTGAACTTGGTGTCAAATCCTAGTGGAGGAGGCAACACAAATTCACCTGAATTGTTGTCATTAAAATTTTTGCCATTAACCTATCATCACAGCCATTTCTTGGCCACCACCTTGGATTTTACATCGTTTTTCATCCTGGCCTTTTTGGGGGCCGCACTCTTTTTTTACAGCTTGGCTGTTTTGGTTTAGATTAAGAACTACTTCTCAGGTAAAACACAAAATAAAAGCATAATGCATTTCTGAAAAACATAAAACAAGCATAATCGGCTAAAAAAAGAGGAAATGCCAAAAAGCATAATAGGCAAATTTTGGAGCATACTAGACTCAAAGGCCTATTTACAGGAAGATGATATTCATGCAGGAGAATGTGTCTACCAAAAATCGTGCCTGAAGAATGTTTAAAGGCAAAGGTGCCTTCTGCAAAAATAAGGGTCTCGATAATTGATTGTTTATGCTACATAGTAAGCTGTAGATTTGTATTGTACATTTCTCATTTGCTAAATGATGTGTCTGTCATAAATATGTATTATATGTATGTATGTACTATAACTTTTTAATCCAGTGCTGGATTACTTGTGCTTGCCAAAAGAAACAGAAAGCTTGACAACAAAAATGATCCACACTCATTGTTTGAAGACCTTTACAAAACAATTCAAGATCCAAACTTTTGTGGCATAATGAAGACGGCTAGTGAAGAACGAATCAAAAATGCAAAGTATCCAGTTAATATGAGAAAAATTCAAAAATTAACAGTTGACAGTCTCACAATATCTGACCCTTCGAGAAAAGAGGTAAGTACATATTTTACAACAATTATTGAAAATATAATACATGAGCTACGTAACAGGGGGTATGGTTGGCTACATACTGTAGCTAGCCATACTCCCTCCCACCCCATATCATGTTTGAGATAATTATAAAATCTAATTTTATAGGTACTGGTAGCCTGCGTAGTTAGAAAACTAAATCATTTTGTCTGCTTCATATCATTTAAAACCATTCACTGTTGGTACCAGCTTTACCACTCTATTGAAGAAACTCTGCACAAATGCACATAATATTTTCAACTACATTAAAACAAAAGCATATTAGCAGAGTGTTTCTATACACCATTCTTAGGAAAGTGTTTGTGTGTGTATGTATGTGTTAATGTGTGCTGGATAATAAATAAATTAACCGGAGTTTTGATTGCAGAGGTATTTCTTGTAGTTATCTTCATTAGTAATGCTGTGGAATGTACTGAATGTAGTTGAAAATGAAGTGTAATGGCCACTTTACTATTTGGGGTGCACATTCAAACAAAAACAATAAGCCTGACACTGATGTTTCTTAATGCAGTGTATGTGCGGGTTTACCAGTCATTATAACAATAAGCAAACAAGTACAAGGAGTTTTAATTAGTGCTGAGCGATAATATCGATAGTTCGATACTCGCCAACAAAAAATCATTATCGAGATATGATAATTACAGCTTACTATCGCGATATAGCTGTAAGATTACTAGAAACATTGTTACCAAGTTTATTTAACTGTTTTATAACTCTTTAGGCTTGCTCACTTGCAAAATGTTTGGTTGCAAGGCTATTACAAGCTGTGTATATTTATCGGCCGCCACGTAATTAGTCAATCGCTTCGCGAAGGGTCTAGAATTACACTAAAAATGCTGCTTGAGAAGCTGGCTTAGCTGTTTTATAACTACTTGGCTTGCTTTATCTTGGAAAAGTTTGGCTACAAGGATGTAACAAAAAGTATAGAAATATCGGCCGTCCACGCAATTAATTGCTAATTGATGCACTTATGAAAACGTAGTGGCTATTCGTCCGGTTCCAAACTCCAATTTCACCAGGCTATTCGTCCGGTTCGGATCGCGTGGTCCTGTTCATCCGGTACTATTTGTCCCAAAGTGTCACCCATAACTCGAGTATCAAACATACTAGTTATATGAAGGTAAGTTTTTGGGTGAGTTCGAGGCGAGCTAGGGTTGGAGCAGACAGTGAAAGTCATCATTGTGCGTAACACGTTAGTGTTAGGTTAGGGTCGGTTTCAGCTTTGGTTTCTTCTTTACTGGGGTTTCTTCTTGTATAAGTTTGTTCTTGATTGATGTATATAAGGTAGAAACTAAGAGAAGTCGGTAGCTGGGAGCCACGTAACACAGTGGTTACGATCCTTGTCTCACACACTGGAGGTCCCGGGTTCGATTCCCAGACAGGTCATGATTTTTTTTGTTCAAGAACCCATTTTGTCTAAGTTTTTATTCACGTGGACCGAGCCAGAAAATAGCTTGGTAAAATCGGCATCCGGAACTGGACGAATAGCCTCTACCTACAAGAAAACCAAGCAAATTGTAATCCATGATGGTGTCAATTATGCTTAACATGCATTGAATACTTAGAACTTGACTGAAGATCATTCAAAGTGTAATTATTGTGATATTATCGTATCGTGAATGATATTTCAATATCTATCGTGATAATGAATTTTCTACTATCGCTCAGCTCTAGTTTTAATTCGATTAGGGATCACAGGAATAAAAAAGAAAGTGAAAGAGGGGAGGTCTCCTACACCTGAAGATACTGTATACTAGTGAACATTTATTTCCTACTTCAGTCATGAGTACAGACTGAAGTAGGGATTGAATGTTCAGTAGTACATATGTCTTCAGGTGGAGGCAACCTCCCTAGTTTCACTACTTTTTATTTCTTTGATCCCTGATCGAACTTAAAATTCTTCGTACTTGTAAATGTGACCGGATCTGCGAAAACCCGACATAATGGTGCATTTTTCAGATGCTTTATTATTGAATATCTATAATCTACTTAGCCAAGTGTATGCTTTGGTCAAGTTTCAGCCTCATATGGCAACAACTTTTGGAGTTACTGCCCTACAAAGTAGCAACAACAGAAAGATCGATTTGTACAGCAAGTATTGGGAAAATAAATTATATGCACTTACAAAAATGGCTGTATCTTACAAATATAATGCAGTACAGAATTGCAACTTGCATCATTGTGTTCACCATGAATAGGGGAGTCCATTACTGGGTAAGTTTTTTATTCTATTACCATTCTTCACTGCATACAGAGACGAAATCAGTGAAGAAAATCGATCGTGTACGATCGTTTCGACGTGACGTAAACAAATGCTCATAACTTATGTATCCTTTAGTCTACTGCATCGAAACAAAGCTTTTTGAACTCCTCTGGAGTAGGCAAATGAGATGATATCCAGGTTTGTATCATAGATCCCTTCCTTCACAAAGAACAAAGCTTTTTAAAAATTTACGATTTTTTTTTCAATTACGCAAATATTTTACCCATTGCGAATCAATGGAAAATTTTGGCTTGCACCATTATGTCGGGTTTTCACAGATCCGGTCACAAATGTCATACACAATATTAACATGCAGTAGTTGTTAACCCTTAAACCCACATAGTCCAGAAAACTGGATCTAAACTTAATAATTATATGTGCCTTGCACAAAAAATGGGACCAGATCTGATAGCCTTTCCAATTGCATGTACTTGGCAATCCATACTTTGACTTGTGTATATGGTACCAGCCTGCAATTTGGTCATCTTACACTCCGAACATAGCACAATTCCTGAATGTAATTATAAGACAATGAGTTAAACAAATGATGAGTTAGGATTTGTCAAACTTGAAAATTTAGAAAGGCTATAAGTTCCCCTTTCACAGATCCATGTGTTAATTTGTGTGTTAGCATATATACAGATTGCAAAATCCCCAAAACAAAGTCCCAAATATGGGCTCTTAATCCACATATACATATGACAATTTTCCTCAAAATTTGGTACGTGTGGTGTCAAAAGTGGAAGGTGATTAAAGCATAAAACCCTTTCCATTTTGGAGAAAGGGTAAATCGCAATTTCTTTCTCCATGCCAGGTTAATCAACTTTCTTGGCTGCATGAGACACTAGTTAACCCTTCACACTTAGTGATTTACTATAATATTATACTACTGGTATAAGTGCCAAACATTTTCCAAACAATTGACTGAATATAGCTGTGTAGCTGCCATAGCTTACCATCTGTAATTAGCTAATTTAAAGTGTACTCTTAATAGGTCAATTTTGTAGTTTTGAATGTAGCAGATGAAGGTAATGTGTATAGTAGATCACAGCAAGACAAAAATAGTTTAATAATTTAAATTCATTTGCTACTTACAGGTAGGTATCTATATCCTGCAGATCCCTTGTTTAAAGATCCCTATCCTTGGGGTGATACAGAACAAAGCCTGTACCATTTGCAATGCATGGGCATTTAAATGGATGGCAAGTGCCATTACAATTTACAGAAAGATGTATTGGGCTTGTTTCTACTACGAATCCATATAATTTTTTGTGTCACAAGCAGCTTTAAAGGTATAATGCCTAAATAAGCTAGACATTGAAACACAGGCTTCCATGTAATTTATAAACACTCAGGCCCTGTAGTACACTGTAGCACCTTTGCTTTACTCAGGCGCTACAACATAGAGCCTTCGGATTACCATATAAATTTCATGATAATTAAATAGAACCCTGAGTTTTGATTTCTAACTATAATTATTATGTGACCGTCTCAGCATAAACCCGTCTAGTTCGCGCAAGCATGTGAAATGAAATTTATAAAGAATACGTGCATTACAGAGAAATTTTCACAAGTTTTAATCAAGCCATTAGTCAGGAAAGGAAGTCTTAAATCAACTAACCCTATACACGATCTTATTTGCCTACTCATGGGGAGTTCAAAAATCTTTGTTTTGTTTCTGTAGCCCCAATGGTTTGCATGTCACATACATTTGTTTATGATGTAAATGAAATCATTGCCATTTTTTTCAGTAAAACCTCCTTCATGCACATATGCACAAATGACTGCAGGGCTAAAACTGTACTTAGTCGATCGATCTGCCAATCCATGATGAATATTGTAAGCCAAATCTCAATTTTGTAGACTAATACAAATAGAAGTTATGGCTGCAAATGTAAGCACCTGTAGTTTATTTTTAGTATAGTCACTGTACAAATCAATTTCCTCTCTTTTCCTACTTTCTCAGAGGAGGTTGGTCACGCGTCATAATCGTATGACGTAAAATTATGCAACCAAGCTTTGTTCTATGTGTTAAGGCTTGTTTAAAAGCTAGGAAAGCAGCGCATTGTACTGAGAAGGCTTGTAATATCACCGGGATGCTCTGGTATGGATATACAATCCGTCCTTTAGAATATTAAGAGGTGTGAAGGTTGAATTAGTTCAACCTTCCTTTGAGATCACGAGATGAATGATGATGCCTGACTAACCTCCTCTGCTACTGTCTAGTGCTGTAATTCCAAAACTACTCACTATAATCAGCTTAAACTTTGGTGAACCATTCCTTGGACAACGATGAAAAACTAAAAAATAAAATTAAGAAGTTGTGCAAACTAGACAGGTTTTCTCTGAGATGGTCACATATATTATTTAATGACTCTAGCATTTAATTATTTAGTTTTTGTATTACAACAGGATTGCCATACGGCTTGTATGTTAATTTTACAGCAAGTATTATTTTTTCAGGTATATACTCTACTTGCCTGTTGTGCCCCTTCTGCTATTCCTGTCCAATGGATCACCAATGTAGTTATGTGGTCAGAGAAAGACGCTTTTATTGAGAAGCAAATGTATGGCAGCAGCCATTCAAGAGTGAAAATCAATAGTGATATACGGAATGATTTGTCATGGTTTCAAGCATTGTTTGGAGGTTCTAATACCCCAAGTTCTAAGCTTATAAATTATGAAGTTGTACAAATAGCTAAAGGATACCATGATATATTCAAGGAGCTTTTTATCAATGGAAATGGTAAATATTTTCCATATAAATGTGGATAGTATGCATATTATGCTTTGACCTTTGAGGGGCAGTGGGATCTATTAAAATTTGTTAAGAGATCTGCTAGCAAGTCTTTACAGTGGTTATACGTAGACCTCCTAGCAGAAAGACCCTTAAGCATTACTATGTCTCTTTTGATCATTGATTTGCTATACTTTAATCTGTTCCTAGAGTGTTTTAAGTTTGTTACATCATCCACTGAGTTTACCAAAGACATACATAAACTGGTAAACTTACTTGTACAATGCTTATAAATTTTGTGTTATTTGTAATAAGGGTGTAGTCTATGTGTGGAAATGTGGCCAGTATTCATACTGCTATGGCACCATAAGGAACTCATCGCCATCGTAATCTACTAAGTCGTATTGTCCTAGCTGTTTTATAAACCTGTTCTTTGCATTACTGTGACTTGCAACAACTATGCAGTTTCCTTGTTGACATTATCTACAGCATCACTACTTTCCCACTGTAATCCACTTGAGGAAGCAGTAATAAGGTACAAGCTTCAGTGTCTCTTACTCTTCAACGAAAACAGCCCATCCTGCAATTATTTTAACATTGTGGTTGATTCTAAAATATACCACACCTGTGGTTGAGATCAAAAGCGCCGCACCATGGTATATAATTGATATACCACAGCAAACTGTGGTATATAATTGATATTCCACGCTTTGTGGCTACGCTTACCATATATGGTGTAACTTCACACATTCCGCGAAATCCGTATCTAAATGGTAAACAAGTCTCTAATAACCAACGCCTAAAATCAACCAACAATTATTCACCTGAGCAATTTTCAATGAACTTTGTTTCCTTCACTAACTCCTGTCTCGTTCAATAATCGTGAGTAGATCAATGGGCGTGACACCGATATAGAGTCTAAAACACCTGATACATCAAGGATTTCAAGTCTCTAATACTGACAAGCACCTAGAATCATTCACCTGAGCAAGGAGGATTTCGATGAACTCTTGTCTCCATCACTAACTCACTAATCGTGAGGAGATGGGTGTAGCACTGCTACAGAATCTAAAACGTCTGATCCATCAAGCATGTCTACTCAACAGGTGCTATATCATTATACCTTGCTATCTATAATCGTTTCATCTACTAGGGTGTAGAATATAACATTTATAACACGATTATTCAGGATATGAGAAAAAATATACGCACTCGTGCCTGCGGCGCTCGTGTGTATATTTTTGTCGTATCCCTTGTATGCGTGTTATAGCTATAACTTATCTCAAAATGACTCCACCTATATATATACCCATTTAAGATGCTCCCATTATCCAAGTTGGTTAGAGACCATGTCTTCTCATCTTTGTGTTTTGAAAACATCAGTTTTTGAAATCAGTGGAGCTAGATCTCAACACTATGCATTGTGTGCTAAAGTGTACGTATATACGTACACCGTACGTACTTTGTGCATATATTAATGTTAAAAATGTATATTTTATCCATCTGATGCTTCTATAACCGCAGGCCAGCTGTATATTGGGGTTTCCTGGAAGTGATTTCTGGCAACCTGTATGTCCGTACTTGCATGAGCAAAACAATTTATGCTGCTTGCATCTTTAAAGAAACAATTGTCTGTATGAAACATGTAGTATTAAAATTCTCTGCATGCTAGCTTTATTCTGTTTAAATGAAGTAAAATGTTACCAATTTTTATAGAAAACCGGTAATATTTGCACATTTTTCAAAATTCATTTTATTTTTTCTTTGTTGGACAGAGAAATGGACTGGCAAAGTTTCAGCTTCACAAGTTGAGTGATGTGGGTAGACAGCTGGATGAGCAAATAAATTAATATGTACAGAAGCCATCGAGAAAATAATCTACAGGCACCTACAAAACCATTATAACCTACTGATACAATGGCGTATGGAGTTGAATCTTGGCTCATTGTGTTTGCTTGAATTTGTGAATCTACCAAGGTATAGTTTTTGCCCTCCATGTCTGAGAAGGAAGGTGAATTCAAGATGATTGTATATAAATTCTTTTGTCACCACAATGTGAACTAATGTCTGTAACTCAGTAGTCCTTCCATGTATGGAGATGAAGCAAGGATTATCCTTGCCACGATATGAATTTTTTTATATTAATAATGTGATAATCACGATATCATGGGGCTTATATCATGATAGTCAAATGAATTGAATATGTTAATATTTTCACATGACAAGTTTATTCAGTCAGTGGTATTATGCTTATAACAATGATTTAACAAAGTTGACATTTGTTTTTTATGCATCAGTACATGTTGCCAGATAATAAATATATTTTGCAAATATCAAGTCACTTTTCACTAAATAATTTGTGTTTTTATATCGTCATGATAATTTTAGCCTTTTCTCTATCACAATTACCATGAAATGTTTCTATCATGATTATAGTCATAAATGATATATTATGGCATCATTAATACAAATCAAACCTACCTATATTATGTAACAACAGTCTCAGTGATTAGAAATATGTGACTGGATCTACGAAAACCGGTCTTATCACCCAAGACAGGAAGTTTGATTTCTTCACACAAACGTAAAGTTTAATGAATGCACTATCAAGTTTCACCGTCACAGTTGACCAGAGTAAAGTGGTCTGCTTTTGCTAGCTGCTTTAATGGCGAGCCGTACGAGTGGTCTGGGGTGTTGATGGAGCCCTGGCTAACCAGGAGATAGCTGGTCCTGAGCCCTGAATAGCCCATAGCTTTACTTAATTCATCCCAATATGTTCCTTTTCAGTTTTTGAACACCATCTTTCCCACCTTCCAGTGCCCCCGACTCCCACCCTTTTTGGAGCTTGCCTGATACAGTCAACCTCAGTTTAAACACTATCTAAAATGGCTTAGCTGTTGACTACTTCTTCAGTGGATGATCTGGAAGGTACAACATTGCTGTAAAACATGTGAAAATGTGGTATGTGTAGCTTCCATCATTGGCCAGCTACAACACTCTGAATATTTAAAACCAACGCTTCTCAATATTTTAAAATAGGCGATAAGACCAGTTTTCCCAGAGACAGTCACATATGGTTCCTTGCAGTTGCCAGCTGTTCCACTCTCAGTAAGTGTGTCTGCTGCCATTTGCCATTTGCCAAACTTTGAAACATGTGTGGGGTTCTGCCTACACTGGTTGGCAGTGGTTCATAGCGACCAGTACCACTAAGAACTGACCAGTACCCTCTTAAATCTGACCAGTAAAGTTCTTACATAATTAAATCACTGATGCATGTGCAATATACCCTAATATATCACACAGCATATCAGTTCATGTTAACTTTAGGCCACCACTCAGGAATTTCTGGGTAGAACTGCATGTATCATCATGTGATGCTATAGTATATCGATCTTTCTTGTGCTATTGCTAGCTGTTTCCCACTTACATTTCCTGTTTGAGGTTCAATTCCCACAGATCCCCCCTGGATCTGTCCTTGTAGGTGCAGTATTACTGTGTAATCTGTATAATGGCATGTACAGCTGTATATTACTGACACCATGCAGATAGTTTGCACCTGAGAGTGATGTGTGCAATTTGCTTCTCACATCTTTCACTTTACATACTTAGTATATATGATGTTTATTAGCATTGTGTAGTATGAGAGAGATGTACATAACAGTCTTGCTATTTAAGTGTGATGTTGTATACGTATATAAGCATTTAATTTTAAGCACATGTATACACAATACGGCAAGTTCAGGACAACATATACGAATGTTACATGTTCACATAGAATATGGCCTGCATAATAGGACAGGTCATGTATTTTAACAAATGGTGCTGGTGTTTAATGCTTGTTTCCATTATGTTTAATTTGCAAATTTAGTTCATAAAGAATTGGTTCTGTACTGTATGTAGGGAAGTTGTCAATGCTAGTACATGTATTTGTGACTGGATTTGCGAAAAGGGGTTTTCCATACGCATCCACTTCACAAATTTGTATGATTCTTAGCTTCATATTGGAATAAGCTAATGACATACACTTTGGTCAGTAGTGAGCATTGACAAAGTTGAGAAACTTCAAGCTTTTTAGGTTTTTGAGATTGATCTTACAATTTTATAGGATTGGATATGTGTGGAAAACCCCCTTTTACACATAAACACATAATGGTAGTGTGTTGTGCAGTCAAGAAAGCCAGCATGCCATGTGCAGTGTGGTTAAATTGACAGGAAGAAAGAAGATGGCATTATTCATGGTCCCTTCTCTAAAGCACAGTATTTTTACATTATAGCTACAGTAGCTGTCTGCCAGGTAGGGTAGGCATCACAGAAAATTAATTTTGATGAAATTTACATTGGCCATTTGTAAGATATAAATATTCAAATTTTGATTTTATTTGTTTGGTTTTTTCTTTTTAAGCAGTAGGGGGGTTATAAAGGCTTCGATTTCTTTCAAACTCGCAGGAAATATAAGACGAGTTTTATCAGGAGCTTTTAATGTTGCCTGTCAGTTTAATACGGTCAGTAGGGCTTATCCTGTTGCGAGCGGGTTGCCACCATCAACAGATGGTGGTTGTTTGATAGGTGTGCAGGTTTCCATGGATTCTACTATTAATTCTCAAATAGGCCCCTTTTCCAACAATTTTACATGATGTATGCAGCATGTTTTACTACAAAGGCTTGGAGATAGGAAAACTTGACATTCTCTGAAGCCACAAGAATTTCCACATGCCACAATGTTCCTAATAGAAACCCTGCACTGTCACACCCTGAGCTAGTCTCAAGATGTAAAAGACAAGGGAAAAAATGGGAGGATTTACTACACTTCCCTGCTGGGACTGTCTGTGGTGCATGCTTCACCTACTGTAACAGTGATTATATCAAGACAGTGTACTTGCTAAGATGACTCACCCTTACCTCAGTATTCCAGCTACCATCTTATACGTACTCATCAGCTACAAGTGTATCTGTGTGTAAACCCCTTGCAGGTTGGAGGACATGCACATAAGTATAAGAAAACCAGGAGCTTATAAGCGCCATTTGCGTCTTCATGTGCATACATGAAGTTAAAGTCAACCAACTCTTAGCTGCCTTCTGTTGGTGTTGTTACACACTCAAATTACAAGTGGACATTATATCTGAGTTGTGGCACATATGTAGAATTACTGTATGCATTGCTATATACATATGCAGCTTACTGACAGTCTGTACATACAATACTGATAGACATCATAGTTGTTGATATAGATAGGAGAATATTGTAGTACTAAGTTAAAGCTTTATCTAAATTTTCTGCGTTTTTTGTCTTTTCCTGTCTACATCTTGCAAAGATACGTAGTACTGAATCTAAGTGATGTAGAACGTTTCAAGTGTTGTGATCTAAGCTAAGCACATACCCATAATCATCTACCTAATGCTGTGACCTTAGTAATTAATGTCTGTAGTATTACACCCATCTTCATTATATCCCAAATTGCTTATTAGCATATTCTAACTGTAAACAGTTTAGAGTGGTTTTCACAGTTATAATCATTTTGTACTAAATAAGTAGGCAATCATTGATTTTATTTAAATTGTAGGACTGTTGTGCATTCGAACGTGTCTAAGTAATTACAAAATATTTGTTAGATATTTGTTGTTGTTTTATGTGTGTTTACAGAAAACCTTTCGGAGAGTTTGAAGCATTTTGTTTATCACATGATACAATATTATGATGAGAATAGCAGAAAGGATGATGTTTACACTATAACTACAAGGAAGCATCTTTTACCCCATGTTAACTCATTTCTTCAATTAATAAAAACAAATGAGGACATGAGAAATGTAGGTAACAGTACAGTACAGTGCAAGCAAATGTTTATGTCATTAATTTACTGTACGTACGTACTTACTGTACATATTGTTACAGTAGTCTAGTACTGTATATTAGGGATCATGAAAGTTTACACTTTTCACAAAATGTCACTAGATCTGTGAAAACTATGCATTTTTTGAATTGTCGATTATTAAAAAATTATAATCTACTTATCCTGGTGTGTACATTTGGGCCCCATTTGCCAATAGTATTTGGAATTACAGCATTACAAATTAGCAGCAACAGAAAAATCAATCTGTACAGCATGTATAGGGAAAATAATTACAAGTGCTGCTTATTAAAATGGATGTACGCAACTTACGAATGCTGTTACATACAGAGATGAATATATAGCAATATCATGTTCTCTGAATGAGGGAATCAATTGCTGGGTAAGTTTTTCCTTGTATCACCTTTCATCATTACATACAAAGGTAAATTCAGAATTATCATGTACTATCGCTTCAACAATACATACGTAAAAACAATCCTTAATATATGTATCATTCTGTCTACTGCAGTGAAGCAAAGATTTATGAACTCCTCTTGAGTAGGCAAATAAGATAAAACCAGGTTTTAATTATTAGAACCCTTTTCTTCACTAAGAATAAAAGTCAAAGCGTGGGATTTTAACAATAATACGTAAGTATTTCACCCATTGTGATCAATGCTTTATAATGTAAAATTAGGCTTGTGCAATGATGTTGGGCTTTCTCAGATCTGGTCACAAATAGTAAGTAGAAATCAGCCTCACAATAGCTCAATGGTGCCTTGACAGTATTGATTAGAAAGTGCTGCAGCTCAAAATTCATCCAATGGAAAGTTAATCAATTATTTAATGGATTTGCTACTGGTTGACTAACAAGCTGCCTTATGCCTTCACACAAGCATAATTCGTTAATGGCTAAGGATAGGGGTTAATTTTTTCACTGTTAAGCATCACAGTCACTTCTGTCTGATAGGTATGTACCTTTTGATACACTACATACTGTATGGAGGGAAACTTTGGAGGAGGAAAAATTTGGCGAATTAAGCAAAATATCACTGTTGGCAAAATAAAATTTGGCGAATTGTTAGCAAAGCGCATGCCCTATTTAATTAATTAGATTACTAATCGCTGTATCTGAAGCGAGAACTGGGAGTGCCACGCTTCTTCGGTTCCTGGAGTCAGCTATCAACTAAAAGGTAATACTATATAGACAGTAGATCTACACCCTCTGGAATAGTGAATATTGTACTTAATGTGCAGGACTGACTGCTTGTCACGCCCGTTTTGAGGTGAGGTTTGAGGATACCACGTGTACAGTAGCTAGCTACCTAGTGAGGTAGTTGAGGCAGGCTTGGCTCTAGCGTGATGCCTAGCCCTGTAGCCCTTGGTCGAGTAGAAAATTGATTAGTTCGAGGCTTGGTTTGCTATTTTCTTCACCAGCAAAATATTTGGATGGGGAAAATTTGGCAAATTCATAATCATTTGCCAAATTCACCAAATTTTATTGGCGTAAAAGTTTCCCTCCATATGGTACATAGTTTGCAAATTTGTTACAAACATTCATGATACTTTCATGAAACTGTACATAACTGCAAGGTGATAGATGGTTATAGCTACTTTCATAAATATGTGTCAAATAATTGCAGGACTACCTTCATGAACTTGTACAGCTGTGGTTATTTTTCCATTGTGGGGAACATTTAATTTCTGTGTAAGCCTTTTGCCTCAGCTCTGTCACACAACTATGTCGCCTTCCTCTTTAATATTTTTAAACAGCCTTTTGCCCTCCTCTGGGCCCCTGCTGCCCACCCCTTTTGGAGCAAGTCAGCCTTGGTTTAAAAGTAAGTAAAATGGTGGGAAACTTAGCGGTTGTTTACAATTGTACCATGGATGCTTTGGGAGATAAGAAATTTGTGTAAAACGTGTGAAAATTGGTACACATATGTACCTTCAACCATTGGCGAGGTACAACATACTAAATGCTTAAACTGGCATTCCTCGATACTTTTGAATAGGTGATAAGAATTTTTCATTGTAACCTAAAAATACGTACGTATAATGCACATACACCCTTCTTCATACCACAACTAAACAACCCATTTACGTATCAGCAGTGAATACGTAAGTGAATATCTGTTATAGGTACATAGTATTTAATGTAATGTTAAGATGCAATTATTGTGAAGATGGCTAACTGATGCTGAGGCCATAGAAAGTTTTCACATGCTGACATAATTTCTATGTAATGAGGATACTTTGTTTAGTATAGCCACAATCTACATACCTAACTGTTTGTACAGAAATATAACGTGTATCCATCCATATCTGCTTTTATAATTAGTTATTGGTGATTACTCACCCAGAACAAGCTATGAAACACAGAAGTGTTACATATTAGCTGTAACATGGGTGCTTGGGATTTGCCTGATATGTATGACTACAGCCTTCAGGGAGCAGGCATACATATACGTATCAGGTAAATCCCAAGTGCCCATGTTACAACTATCACACATAAAATAGAAAGTGTGGGTATAATTAAAATGTATAATAAAGGCCTATAGGGATAAGTTTCTTTGTAGAGTAGTTAATTCGTGTTATTGGTAATGTGGGCATGGTCCAAAAGGTGACATGAAAATTAATGTTGTTGAACTCTCTATAGGGTGACTTGTTTCTAGCAGATCTCTCTACAGAGTGACTTGAAAAAAGTTAATGTACACGTAGTTGAAATCTCACTTGTTTCTAGCTGCATGATCTCTCTGCAGGGTGATTAGTTTCTAGCCGATCTCTTTATACAAAGTTACTTGTTTCTAGCTGAACTTCCTACAGGGTGACTTGTTTGTAGCTGAACTCTGTACAGGGTGGCTTGTTTCTAGCTGAATGTTCTGCAGGATGACTTGAAATGTAGTTGATCTTCCCACAGGATGACTTGTTTCTAGCTGATCTCTCTACAAAATTGTGACTGGGCCTGCGATAATAGGGCATGTGGGCACACAATTTTTTCCTTACCTTTTCAAACTTACATCACTCATTACTTTTTATACCATTATGCTATTGTAATGCAAGTTTCCACTCTTCGTAAGCATTTAATTGGCTTTATGATGCAAGTTACAGAATGCAAAAATATTCTGCTCCAGTACTGAGATATGACCTGTTGTGTGATAGGGTGTAGTTTGTGCCCACATGCCCTGTTATTGCAGGCCAGGTCACAATTAATGTAGTCGAACTCTCTACAGGGTGACTTGTTTCTAGCTGATCTCTCTACAGGTGACTTAAACTCTCTACAGTATGACTTGTTTCTAGTTGATATCTCTATGGGTGATTTGTTCTAACTGAACTCTCCACTGGGTGACTTATTTCCAGTTGAACTCTCTACAGGGTGACTGAAATTAATGTAGTTGAACTCTCTACATTGTGACTTGTTTGTAACTGATCTCTCTACAAAGTGATTTGTTTCTCTCTGAACTCTCTACAGGGTGACTCTTCTATATTGTATCTAGCTGAACTCTCTACTGGGTGATTTGTTTTTAGTTGAACTCTCTAAAAAGTGACTTGTCTCTAACTGATCTCTCTATAGGGTGATCTTAAATGTAGTTTAACTCTCCATAGGTTCTAGTTTATCTCTTTATAGGGTGATTTGAGATGTAGTTTTACTCTCTATACGGTGACTTGTTTCTGGTCCTTCTTGTTTCCAGCTGATCTCTCTTCAGGGTGATTTGTTTCTAGCTGCATGCCTTTCTACAAGATGATTTCTTTGTAGCTGAACTCTATATAATGTTACTTGTTTCTAGCAAATAATGTTCTAAATTTTTGCCCAGAATTTCCCTAGGATTTTTACCTATTATGTTCTTCAGTGTTCCCATTATGCTTGCATTATGCTCCTAGGTTAGCATCTTTTCTTAATATTATCTTGGAACATTTTAATCATTGAATGTTCTATTAGAGTATTTTACTGCAAAGTGACTGTTCTATTAGAGAGTATCGATCTCAGGAACTATGTATAATGCATTTGGGCGCACTATTGTAGTTTGCTGTTTTTACTGGCTTTTCTGTTAATCTATTTTCATGGAAACAAACTCCATAATTTAAAATATTCACCTATTATGCTGGCATAGCACTCCAGCCTATTATGCCTTTTATTATGCTGACATATTTGATGTAGGCTTACTTGTCTCTAGCTGAACTCTCTCCAGGTGTAGCTTATCTGTTTATAGGGAGACTTCTAATGTAACCGAACTGTCTACAGGGTGACTTGTTTGTATATAGGTAAGTTATGTACATGGTGATATGCTGTAGCTGAAGGAGACTTCTGGTGTAACTAAACTATCTACAGGGTGATAATTATGTTGTAACTGAGTTCTCTACAAGGAGACTTCTAATGTAGCTGAACTCTCTACATTGGCGGCTGGATTGCAGCTGAAATCCTTGTTTCACCACTATTTAGCTATTCCCTTGTTTCACTACTTGTTTTGATCCCTAATCCAATTTAAAATTTCTATTTTCCTTCTACTTGTTTATTTTCTTTTTATAACAAATGGACTGCATTAAAAGAAAGAATGATACCAGAAATTCCATAAAAGTAATTTTACATCAGAACATGCACCCCAACAATCAATTATGTAACAGAAAAGGAGGTGATCTTTACACTTGGTTTTCAGTTTTACTTTGCAGATTACAAACAAAGAACAGTACAAGAAGCATCTCTGATATCAGTCCAGTTACTACAGAAAATATAGGCAATAAGCATAAAGCGACTTTCCTGTGGCTGCGTTGGCTGTTAATAATAGCAAACACAGCCACAGGCAAGCCTCATCATACTATTGCGAATAAATACATTATGTTGTCAGTGAGAAGAACTGGCAAGTCCATGATGCGTGTATGATATGTACTACGGTTGGCGAAAAGGAACATCTAACATCTTAGGATAAAACACTGTTGGACAGTGAGGAAATCAAGCCTGTGGCTTTGTCCATTGTTAAGTTATGCGTATCTGGAGGCATCAGTCAGTCATTTAGAGCAGCATAAATTCTGCTAATATAGAAACTTTTTGGAAGGGTTTTGGGTAGGTCTGAAGACAATTTTGGACTTGGCTGTGCCTAACCAATACTGCCAAGATGTTATGAATGGAAATTGAGGCTGGTTTCAGGGTAGTGGCTGGAAAAGCCCAGTTCTATGATCGCTAACATACAGTACTATATACTAATATACTGTGTGATATTACTTATGTATGTTATTATTTTTGCAGTTGTTTGAAGCAGAAATTGCTGATCTGTATTTGTGTCTTGGCAATGCCTACACGTTGGAAGCAGAATTGTTGAAACCAATGGAATATTTTGAAAAAGCTCTTGAATTCTATCGTTCCCAAGGAAAAAGATATATACTAAGACAAATCCAAGCTTGTATTCAACTTGGAAAAGCATACAGGTTAGGTGTCAAGGATGTAGTTAAATGCAGTCAACATTGCTGACAAACATAATCTACTGACAACAAATGCATTACAAATTTCACCAATTGAATCAGGCTAAGCCATGGATAATAGAAAAGGGCCTTAGGATGAAATTAAAATTTTAACTACAATATTCCTAATTACGTGAACAAGTGTAAAATTTTCACTAGTACTATAGATTATAGGTATTTTTATACTCATGTTCTATCCATGGTAATAATTTGATAAAATATCTATGCGTTTTTAAAAAATCCAGGGATATACAGTATAATCATGTATTATAAATGTCATGTTATTCTAAATAATATTCAGCATTGTTCATTGCCTGTGCACATGTGTGTATTAAGTGCATATTATTTTTAAAATGCATACACATATTTTCTTTTGATTAACCATGTCTGATAAGTGCACATGGTCAAATGCAAGGCTCTGGACACAACAAAGCTACACACAGGAAGAAATGCTGGAATTACTAGAAAATCAGTGTCTCCTCAAGCGCTACAACTCCCTTGAGGTCTCCCTTCACTGTGTATACAGCGACTCAGCCTTCTGGATTGCAATATTCTTGTTCATTACAAAGAATTTCACCCAGAAGTAGAGTCAAATATCCTTACACACTGTCGTGGTGACTGGCGCTAACCACTAACTCCTCTATTACAATAGGTCATTCAAACAATCAAAATATACTCCTATGATCTTTATTCCTAGAAGTGTTTTATCTTGTAGGTATGACAATATATCAATCTTTTTACATGAATAATTGGTCATAACTCCTAAACTTTTCACCATACTACTGATAGGCATAATGTATTCCGTGGACTGGACTCATGGACTGGACTTGCGGACTGGACTTACGAACTGAGCTGGAAACAGCTTTTACACAATAATCCAGGCATTATCTATCTCTTGCAACACTAGAGACACCACTATCAAGCTACAAGTGCTGGTACTGGTTTTCTTTACAAGTCATGAAATTAGCGTGTGCACTAATTAATCAGAATACACTTACGATGCACATGTACTAGAAGTAATAAAGCATGATAGAGGCTATTGTTGTAGCATAGATGTCTTCCTTTGTTGTTTCAGTATTTAGTACCAGAGACAAATATAATGTTCAGCAGTTGAGTCAGACCCACAATAACGTTCTATCATGTGCAGGTCGTGGTAGGACAAGGAAGAACTTTCAATCAATTAAAGTCAGAACATACTAATTAAATCAATGTCACCAACACTTAATCGTATCAATTGCACACAGCAGGCATAATGTATTTCTCAGCAGGCGCAATGTATTTCACAGCATTGTTGGTTGTAGTGAGCTAACAACTGTTGCTAATTGAATGGGAGTAGGCCTAGTACATTCTTGATCACCCCCCTTGGGTTGTAAGAATGTAGTTTCTCCTAGCAATCAAGTGGTAGTTATGATTACCAGTACAAGCCATAAACCAAACAGATAAACTGTATTCCTTTGGCTCCATCCCTTTTCTTTTGATAGCTAGGACACTATATCTGAGCAAACTGATTTATGGCCAGACATGCAGACTAATTAGTCAGTTGTAAACCATAATTGTAACAACGCTAAGTACCTCCATCTGGCCACTAATTAGTTCTAAAACTTCACATGAAACCAAACACCAAACCAACACAGGAAGTCACAAAACAAGGCTAATACATCAAGGAGGTAAAAATCGCTCTGAACGAATGAACCCACAACACTGTACTGTGACTTGACTGAATGAATGGGAAGCAGTACAACTGCTGGCTGAATCGGTATCTGTATACCACATGTTTGTCCTCCAATAAATTAAGCTAACCAAGGCTATTATAGCATTGCACCACTCAACAATGAATATCAGACACTTCAGCTACACCCGTCTAAATGATGCAGTAGTAGTACAATG
Source organism: Dysidea avara (assembly GCF_963678975.1). Lineage (NCBI taxonomy): Eukaryota > Metazoa > Porifera > Demospongiae > Dictyoceratida > Dysideidae > Dysidea > Dysidea avara. Next base: position 26,143,003 of record NC_089273.1, read on the forward strand.
GCTGGAGTGATTGGCATTGATGATGGCACCTCGCGCTTGTGCATAACAAACGCACTACCAATAAATAAACTAGCTAACAATGAATTAACTAACCATCAAGACAGTAATTAGGGAGTAAAATCATTCCTTGTACACAGCTCTTAGCGGTAGCCAATATTATCCTTGCGTTCTTGTTCCTTCCGTGTACAAATGAGTGCCTTTGATCTGTACATGCCCCATACCAACAAATCAATTAGAACACACCCATGAGGTTTGTATCTGATTTGTAAACAACTCCACCCTTGGGCCTGCGGACCTCGGGTGTCGTGCTCACAAATCAAATACAAACCTCATAGGTGTGTTACAACTATTAGGCCGTGCAAAGTTAATTATATGTTTCTGGTCCTACCAATTCCCCAAAATTGACCAGGTGACCAGGCTTTGTTTTAGATGTGGTATGTAGACTACGTACACTACATTTGACATAACTTATGTAGCAGTACATGGAATTAGCAGGCTGTAGGGGAAAACAAAGTTGATGTATAAAGTTAGTGCATCTTTATAAGAAAAAAGTGTTTAGAAGACATGAAAATTTTTCAACAGATATAATATACATTATTGTATGGTGACTGCACAATTCATTCAGCAAAAAAATGACTAGGAAGGGAACCATAAACGTATAATTAACTTTTCGTGGCCTTACATGTACTCTTTAAAACTAGTTTAGCTTTTGGTAATAAAAGCATGTCATCTCTAACATAGCCTTCTAGCTAATAAGTAAAGTTATTTATACTCACTTCCATCTCAAAAAAAGTTATGACCAAGTTTTTAGAGTTTAATTATAGATAGAGCAAGTATAGACTATATAAATACTTTAAGACATGTTCAAGACTTGGAGAAGATGTATACAAGTTGCAGGGGCGTAGGGAGGGGGGGTTCCGGGGGGTTCAGGACCCCCCCCCCCCCCCTGCAAAATTTAGACTTCTGCAAGCAGGATCCTAACACACCATTTAGTGTGGCAGGACAAAATGAGTGAGCAATATAGTGTAATGGCACAGTACAACAATTGATAAAACTTACATTCATCTCTCAGGGAAGGATTTACAGAAATAACATGAGCCCTCTTCAAAACTTGTTAAAAGATCGATTTACTCTAATAGAGCAGTCAGGTATATACTCTAATAGAGCAGTCAGGTATACTCTAATAGAACATGCATGTAAATATCCATGTCCATATGAAGTTTTTCAGACATTCCAACATTAAATGCAAAACTTAGCATGACCTTATACTGCTATAGCTTTGGTGTGCAGTGTTTAAAGATATATAGAACTCCAGTAATTTATCACTTGTGTTATGCAAAATGAATTCATGCTATGCATATTTGTATAGCTATATTGTTTTGATTGTCATTTGTATCAGTGGATTCATGGCTCCTATACCACAGTGAGATATAACCATCACTTACAGATTACTATTATGTGTCTCTATGTGTTATGCTGTCTGTTTCCACTAGGTGACTTTATCTAGTACTACCTTCATCCCAGGGGCACTTAATGCATCATAATTAATGTACTTTTTGCATAAAATATAGTAATTTGCTGAGTTTTGATGTATTAAAATATTGAAAGTCTCTCAGCGGCTGGGGGCTGCACCCCCAGACCTCTGATTCTAGTAACTCAATCCTGGTGCTGGAACCCCCCTTCAAAAAATCCTGGCTATGCCCCTGGAGTTGGGTGATACCAAGACATGCGATAGTGTGTCGTGTGGCCCAAGAAGCCAGCCGCCACACTGTGGGTATATTGACAGAAAGAAAATATCATTTTCACACCTTTGTATCTTGGTGATACCTTATCCAATTGGAACCAAATTTGCTGCTGAGTTGCCCACCAGCTAGGCAATCCACATTCCAAAATCAAGGAAATCGCTCAAGCCGTTTCTGAGATACGAGCAGCCAAAACTCAGTTTTGTTTCTTTGTTTTTTTTTTTTTCTTCGTGTTTTCGCATACTTGCAAAAATTGCTATAAAATGCACACGCGTACCCCAATTACCTTGAAATTTGGAACAGAGAAAGGGAGTCCAAAGGCAAATCCTAGTCTCAACTTTGGTGTAAATTAGATGAATGGTTGAGGATTTATGACCAATTATTCGCATAAACAAGATTGTTTTATTGTCACACCTACAAGGTAAACCGCTTCATGGAATGAGTTGAAAATTGTTTTGTGGATAAATCAACCGTTGTAGGAGTGTCTTTTGGTGGTTTGAAAGCAATCAAAATAAAGATCATGGGGATATGACACGAAACCAAAGGTGTGTAACAATTGCACGATCGAGATTTGTGAATAAAAATACCAATAATTCTCAGGCCTACTAGGCAAACCGCTTAGAGCAGTGAGCTGAAAATGGGTATGCAGCTGGAATAGTCATTGTAAAAAGTCCTTGCAGTAGTACAGAACAATCGGTTTACAAACCACTGACTTATGATTCCAAAGCCAACTCCGTGTAGCAAATGCGAGATCGAGATACTTTTATAGAACAGTCACCCTAATAGAGCATTCAGCTAGTTCATGACTTACTTCATTATAGATTTCTATTACATTGCAAGTTATGCTGTAGGGAGTTCAGCAGCAACCAGTTAATATTGTAGACAGTTCAGCTACAAGCAAGTCATCCTGTAGAGAGTTCAGCTACAAATATATTGCTGTATAATTATAACAAGTCACATGAAGAGAGTTCAGCTATCAACAAGTCGTGCATCCTGTAGAAAGTTCAGCTACAAGCAATTCATTCTGTAGAAATTCTGCTACAAACAATTCTTCATGCAGAGAGTTTAACAACCAAAATCTGCCATGTTAAGAATTCAGTTTTACTAACAAATTACTCTGTAGATAGACCAGCTAGAAACAAGAGAGAGCTCAGCTAGAAAATGTCACCTTGTAGACAGTTCAGCTACAAACAAATCGCACTGTAGAGAGATCAGATAGAAGAAGCCATCTTGTAGAGGGTTCAGCTGTGAAGTGATCACCCTATAGATAGTTCAGCTAGAAAAAATCACCCTGTAGAGAGTTCAGCTACAAAGAAACCATCCTGTAGAGAGATCAGCTAGAAACAAACCACCTGTAGAGAGATCAGCTTCAAAAAAACCCTTCCTGTAGAGAGTTCAGCTACAAAACAAATCACCCTGCAGAGAGTTTGGTTACAAAAATTCACCTTGTAGAGTATTCAGCTACAAACAAATTACCTTGTAGAGTGTACAACTAGACACATGCCACCCTGTAGAGAGATCAGCTAGAAGAAATCACCTTGCAGAGAGTTCAGCTACAAAGAACCCATCCTGTAGAGAGTTCAGCTACAAAAATCACCCTGTAGAGAGTTAAACTACAACCACATCACCCTGCATAGTATTCGGCTAAAAGAAACCATCATGTAGAGAGTTCAGCTGCAAACAAATCACCCTGTGGAGAATTCAGCTACAAACAAATCGTCCTGTAGAGAGATCAGCTGGAAGAAGTCATCTTGTAGAGAGTTCAGCTATAAAGAAACCACCATGTAGAGAGTTCAGCTGCAAACAAATCACCTGTAGAGAGAAACAAATCATCCTGTAGAGAGATTAGCTAGAAGAGGTCACCTTGTAGAGAGTTCAGCTATAAACAAGTCACCCTGTAGAGAGATCAGCTACAAAGAAACCATCCTGTAGAGAGCTCAGTTACAAATAAGTTACCCTATAGAGAGATCAGCTAGAAACAAATCATCCTGTAGAGAGTTCAGCTGGAAACAAGTCACCCTGTAGAGAGATCAGCTAGAACGATCACCTTGTAGAGAGTTTAGCTACAGACATACCACCCTGCAGATAGTTCAGCTACAAACAAGTCACTTTGTAGAGAGATCAGCTAGAAGAAGTTACCTTGTAGAGAGTTCAGTTACAAAGAAACCATCATGTATGTAAAGTGTTCAGCTACAAACAAGTCGTCCTGTAGAAAGATCAGCTACCTTGTAGAGAGTTCAGCTACAAAGAAACCATCATGTAGAGAGCTCAGCTGCAAACAAATCACCCTGTAGAGAGTTCAGCTGCAAACAAATCACCCTGTAGAGTAGATACAAGTTACCCTATAGGGATCAGCTACAAACAAATCACCCTGTAGAAATATGTGGTAGAAACAAATCACCATGTAGAGAGTTCAGCTAGAAACAAGTTACTCTGAAAACAAGTTACTCTGAAAAGAGTTCAGCTACAAACAATGGAGAGTTCAGTTATGTATAAGAAGTCACCTTATTACCTACAGTATGTGATTATCTTTCATTGGTAAATATACAAATCTTTTTAATCAGACAAAAAGCTGTGCACAAAATTTCTTCCTTTGTTCCACAATTCCTGTAGAAAAGAAACAAGTTGATGTTGTGCTACTTCTAAAAACTAGGCGCCATGCAGCTAGCTAACTCATCTGTAATAACCATAGATAGTATGTGCTACTATGAATTATATTACTATTTTAACCAATAGGGTAGTTTTGGGTTGTGCAATAATATTATTAGCTAATACTAGAATTTTGTACTTCATGAAATTTTCGTAATTCGTTTATTTATGTTGCTATGTGCTGCTATGGTAGCGTTTGTTAAACAAATCGCTTTTACCAACATATGTGACCAGATCTGCGAAAACCCAACGTAATGGCACATTTTTCAAATTCTTTATTACTGAATATTTATAATCTACTTAACCAAGTGTATGCTCTGGCCAAGTTTTAGCCTCATATGGCAGCAAAACTTTTGGAGTTACAGCCCTACAAAGTAGCAACAACAAAAGGATCGATTTGTACAGCAAGTATTGGGAAAATAAATTACATGCGCTTGCCTAAACGGCTGTAACTTACTAATGCAATGCAGTACAGGGTTGCAACTTGCACCATTGTGTTCGCCATGCATAGCGGAGTCCATTACTGGGTAGGTTGTTCTTCTATTACCATTCTTCACTACATACAGAGACGAAATCAGTGAAGACAAATCGATCTCGTACGATCGTTTCGATGTGACGTAAACAAACGTCCATAATGTAGGTATCCTTTAGTCTACTGCAATGAAACAAAGATGTTTGAACTCCTCTTGAGTAGGCAAATGAGTTGATATCCAGGTTTTTATCATAGGACCCTTCCTTCACAAAGAACAAAGCATTTAAAAAGTTTACGAATTTTTTTCGATTACCAAAATATTTTACCCCATTGCAAATCAATGGCTTATACTGAAAATTTAGGTTTGCGCCATTATGTTGGGTTTTCGCGCAGATCCAGTCACATATGTGACTGGGCCTGCGCAAATAGGGCATGTGGGCACATGATTTTTGCCTACTTTGTCAAACTTTCATCACTTATAATTCTTTGTACCATTATGCTATGGAAATGCAATTTTTAGCTCTTAGTAGGCAATTAATTGGCTACGATGCAAGTTACAGAATGCAAATATTCTGTTCCAATACTGAGATATGACCTGTAGAGTGATAGGGTGTAGTCTGTGCCCACATGCCCTGTTTTCGCAGGCCCGGTCACATATTACGCACAGAAATATCTTCTAAATTGTTTTATAGTTTGACTATCGTGTTTTTTCTCACAAATTCTCTTGACAACGCTTCAAAGCTGCTCTTCATTTTCGCTCACGTACATAAGGGATACGTCCCCTTTCAACTCAAAGCGATAGGCTATTCCTGGTAGTGTACGAGGCCTGCACTGTTGTTCTTCAGTTGTTAAACGTCTGGAAACTTCAAATGAAAGGTAATTTACAAAGTCTGAGGAAAGTCTCCACACCCATATTTCAGTCCGCCGAAAAGAAACCACCTTAGAGCAAAGTTCACCTGTGCAGAAGTTTAATACAGACTTCATTTCGCTTTTACTTCTTACGTAAAAGCTGCTTTTACCATTATTTAACGACTTTGCTCATGTGGGTGCATATGGACAAATATAGGTAGATAGATAGGTACACACACACACACACACACACACACACACACACACACACACACACACACACACACACACACACACACACACACACACACACACACACACACACACACACACACACACACGCACACACTCACACATACTTTTACGAAAACAATTTCGGTAAACCAGGCGTGCACCCACAGCCAGCCTTTGGCCGGCTGTGGGCACGCTCCTGGTTTTAAAAAAGTGAGAAGGAAGCACCAAAGCCAGTTAATGGCCAGCTTTGTGGCTTGCAATACAAAAAGAAGTGATATCTAAACTAAAACAGCCAAGCTGTAAACAAAAAAGTGCGGCCCCCAAAATAGCCAGGATGAAAAAAGATGTGAAATCCAAGGTGGCGGCCAAGAAATGGCTGTGATGGTAGGTTAATGGCAAAATTTTTAATTACGACAATTCAGGTGAATTTGGTGCTGAATCCTAGTGGAGGAGGCAATGCAAATTCACCTGAATTGTCATAATTAAATTTTTTTTCATTAACTTCCTATCACAGCCATTTCTTGGCCGCCACCTTGGATTCCACGTCTTTTTTCATCCTGGCCTTTTGGGGGCCGCACTCTTTTTTTGCAGCTTGGCTGTTATGGTTTAGATAGATTTTCTTACGTCATATGTCATGGCAAAATTTATTCACGATACGAATATATATCACAATAATTATACCATATAGCCATACGTAACAGTTGATAGCTTATAAGTTACAATACTAAGTCTTAAGGTTGAATTTGCGATACTTTTGTCATCTTTATCTATTACAAGTGTAATTGCATTGGCTCTTTGAACTGGGTTCACCAGTCATAAAATTATTTACAAACAAGTTAACAAATAGGTACACAAAAAATTGGAATTTTCGACTACCATAGCACATTGATAAAATCACCTCAACAAGCTGGAGTAGTGCATGATATTAATCACAGTAAAACAATGAGAAGTGTTATATTCCTACTGTGCTCCAAATACCACAACGGAAATTCACAGTAGGGATATAGCACTTTTTATTGTTTTACTGTGATTTAATATCATGCACTACTCCAGCTTGTTTCAGTACTTTTATCGATGTGCTATGGTCCCTGCTCTAGTTGAAAATTCCAATTTTTTGTGTACTTGTGCTTGTAAACATCATACAAAATTTGAGACCTATAATTTTTAAAAATTGTGTCGGCATAGTAGGAGCAGGCCTAAAATGGAGGAGACTGCGGACCACAATTGAAGTCCAGACACAAGAATGCAGAGATATGCTGGCTTGATACGTATGTATCAAAATCAACACAGAAAGTATTTAACCAACTAAATCAGACCATTCACCAGTACACCACTGATTCTTGTCAACCCAGGTACTTCACAAGGCCAGAAACTGTCATTCGAGCTTCCCACGCCATCCTGAAAGGACATTTTAAAATCAGCCTTGTAGGGTAAAAAGATGAATAGTATGGTAGTGTAGCTATATATCCACTGGTGTTGTTAGTTTGATTTAGTCTGATGTGTTATTTGTATGAGTTTGTGAAATTTATAATTAGTCACATTATTATTATGCATAAATTTGCCTAATTATTGAACCTCTCATGACCCATAACATTTTAAATACCATTATGCTATAGTCATGCAATTTTTACCCCTTGTTAATTGGCTATATGTGACGGGATCTGCGAAAACCCAACACAATCGCGCAAGCCTAAATTTACAATTATAAAGCATTGAATACAATTGGTGAAATATGTTGAAAAAAAAATCTGTAATTTTTTAAAACGCCTCTTTCTTAGTGAAGGAAGGGACTAACAATAAAACCTGGATACAATCTTAGTCACCAACTCAAGAGAAATTAGAATCTTTGTTTCGTTGCAGTAGACCCAAGCAAATGCAAGTTATGAGTGTTTGTTTATGTCACATCGAAGTGATCATATGTGATTCACAAAGTTTGCCTTTGTATTCAGTGAAGAAAAGTGATAAAAGGATGAAATTACCCGGTAATTGATTCCCCTATTCATGGCAAACACAATGGTGAAAATGTCATGTCCATTCGTCAATCCATTTGTAAGTTACAACCATTTTAGTGAGTGCCTGTAATTTATTTTCCCTATGCTTGTTATACAAAATATAATCAATTTTTCTGTTGTCGATACTTTGTAGGACTGTAACTTCGAAAGTTATTGGCATATGAGGCTGAAACTTTTCCAGATGGTACACTTGGCTAAGTAGATTATAAATAGTTAATAAACAGAAATTAAAAAAATGGACGGTTGTGTTGGGTCTTCGCAGATCCGGTCACATATATTACAGATTACAGAATGCAAATATTCTATTCCAGTGCTGAGATATTATCTGTGGTTAGATGAGTTTTTATTTGTGCTTAGATGCCCTATTTCAGAACCACAGTCATCTATATATATACCAGTCACATATTATATATGTAGATACAATCCTCACAGGCAAAAATATAACTATGAAGTTACATAATATTGTTTTGCATATTTGCAGAGATGATAGTGATAAATTAATGAAAAGTATGTCCTACCTTGATGAGGCTAAAGGGTTACTTGATCAATATGACGATAAAGATTATCACATCTTGTGGAATACGTTTAAGATGTGGTATTACAAAGGAGACACAAATAAATCACTTGGAAAATATAGAGATAGTCAGTAAGTGCAAGTATTGTATTGTAGGTTATACTTTTAATGATAATGGAACTTTCAGAATAATATTAAGTGCATAATATTATATGTACGAATGGATGGTTATGAGGTGTATTACACTTACATGCAATTGGTCTAGAATTTATCGATGGTAAACTTCCAACTACGTATAACAAAGTGGAATCTATTTTGTCCAAGTGGAATCTATTTTTCAATTCTTTGAGGATTTGGGCATATTGATCATATTCAAAAAAATCATGTTTTACAGTAACTTTGGACTTCAAAATCAGGCAAAACAATGAACAACATACTCAAGAATTTTACAGAACACGAACACCACAAGTGGTGGACACTCAAAGAATTACTATTACACTGCATTACGTACTACCAAACAGTGTTTACCTGCTTTGTGCACTTCATCTCGAATTGCTCAAAAATATGGCTAATGTTTCTTTCTTTCATTTACCAAGGTCTCAGAGAAACACAAAATTCAATTGCTAGTTTAAACCGGTGACTCAAATTTGAGGCTCTGGTTAACCAGAGACTCGTCCTGTTTAATTCAAGTCAGTGTAGGAAAAAATCAATTGCCAATTCAACCAGGGTCTCAAATTTGAGACCCTGGTCACAAGTAGCACAGAAAAATATAATCACAATTTCAATCAAGGACTCAAATTTGAGACCCTTGGTATCACACAGAAAAACTCAATTGCCAATTCAAACTAGGGACTTGCGTCTGAAATTATAGTCAGTTAAAAACATCTCACAACCAGCCTCAAATATGAAACTGCTCTATAGTAGTAAACACAATGTTCTCAGTTGTGAGGACTGAGCTATGTAACACACTAGCCATGCTATAAACTAAGAAAGCAATAAAAGCATCTTTTAATTCTGATTCAAATCTAGGAGTGCATGCCATCAGTTGTGTTCTTGCCCAAAAGGAGTTTAGTTGTATATTAGCATTCCCATAGTTATTTCGTGTATGCCTTATTCCTAGGCCCTGGCCGATTTTGCTGGCATAATTTAAAGCATAATAGGTAACCAAAAGCATCAAGCATAATGCTAGCATAATAAAGACGACATTTGAAAAATTAATTAAAATGTGCAGGCAAATGCGTGCCTGAAACAAAGCAAATGGTCACCACCAATATGCGCTATTATTGCATTTCACATTTAGAAACACGTAGAATAACTTAATATCCATTCCTAGATTGCTATTCACACTTTGTAAATATAAGATCGAGATACTCAAACAGAGCAGTCACTTACTCCTATTAAGCAGTCAAAAAACAATAAAGTACTTTAATAAAACAGTTAGTTCTCGAGCATAACCTTGATTTTAAAAACATAATTTTGAGCATAATAGGCTTGATTTCTGAGCACTGTTCAAAAGCACAATAGGTAAAATCTTGAGCGTAATATGCTGGGGCCTACTTATTCCCCTGAAAACTATATACATTAATTTAAAAGACCTATTTGCATGCTTGAAGCATATCATTAGTTTTGTACATGCTTGTATTTTTCAATAAACAGTTTGGTGTTAAAAGAGGTTGACAGCGCTACTGAATCATTTAAGGAACAGGTGAACACAAAATGAGACTGTGTGTGGCATAGACATGTTTAATGAAGAGGTGTGGTCATAAAAATGTGCTGCATGCACAAACTACCAGCCATTTTTGTAGGAAAAAAGAAATGTGATGTCAACTGGAACTTATCAATCAAGCAACAATAAAACAGGTGGTGTGAGGACTAAAATCATTAATATAATCCGGTTTCGCCCATTAATTAACAATTTTTAATTGCTCACACTCTTGCAAGACAATGTTGAGTTTGAGCAGTACTGTAATATAAAGCCATGCCTTCTCATTAAAGCCATCTATTCTGTTACACACTTCATTTAAAGGGGCTATGCACTAAGGGCTGGGATGAAGCTTCGAATTCTTCGTGGGTTCGAAGGTTAAGTAAACTTTGAATTGTAAAAGTATCCTTCGAAGCTTTGTAATGCATTCATAGTCCTCGAAAGAATTACAAATAAATGTCGTTATCTTTTTTGCAGCTGCTTATTCCTCTTACGTGATCAATGTTCATGTCTTTGTGATCGATCTTTGTGTGCCACGCCCACTTTTAAACCATCGTAGTTCAGCTAGCTACCATAGTTGCAGCCTTAAAACACCTTATAAAGTGATAGATAATGCATGGAAAATGTACTTTAGCCATTAGTTGGTGTTTACCTATGCATGACACGCCCATTTGCAATTGATTGATTGCGTCATTCAGTACTGCTGCTATGCACTTTCCAATGCTTAAAAACTTTTTAAATAGGATTAGTAAGATAAAGCTAAAGAAGGGTGATAGTAAATACAAGAAAACCTGTAACTTGAAAGCTAACACTGAAGTTTTGAATGTTCGAACATTTTATTAGCGAATGTTCGAAGGTAAATTTCAATATTTGTCCCAGCCATACTATGCACTCAAAGAATCTTGAAGAAGCTGTACTAGCAGTGAAATCATGAATTTTATGCAATGTCTCTTATGGATACGTAATCTCTGACATCAGCATTAGTAACTGCTTGGGAGAATAATGTTAAAACCAGCCATGCAACTGCTGTAAAAGACGAAAACAAGCAGCTGAGGAATATTTAATGCTGCACAACATCTTGTGTTCAGGCATCACAACCAGGTGGGTTGTTACAGCAGTGTTAATGCGATGAAAGGAAGCACTTCATCTCGAATAGAATTAACACTCCTTCTACTACAATGTATCACCTTTGTTGTGGTGTTAAACAATTCAGGAAACATTTAAAGCTAGCTCAAGGAGTTTGTTAAAGCCACTTACAATGATCCATTAACTTGTACCTGATATGAAATAGTAGATGCTTTGAAACTCACTATCAAAAGGATAGAAACCCATGCACATAACACTGACATCTACATCAAAAGGTCTCACACAATTAAGGAAAGGCTTAGACAGCATGCTAAGAACTGCATGCAGCCTGGCATTGATAGCACTAGTATCATGAAGTTGTATTTGAGTGGTACTGTTTGTAAATTATAATGTGCTTGTTTCTCCAACTCAGGTCTTGTTTCTTAAAGTGCCTTGAAGTACTGCAAGAAATGCAAGAAATAGATCCAACTGATGAGGTTAAGCATTTGACATTTATGACCTACTCAAAATTATGTGGTGTGATTCGTATTATTGGGCATGATGAGGAATGCAGAATGTATATAGAAAAAGCTGAGGAAATGATACCTGATCTCTATGAAAATCAAGATTATTCTATAATGGTATGTACAAATAAACAGCTGTAATTGTGGAGTCTATGGAATTTATAAACACTGAAGCAACCCAAAAGCACAGTCATGCAAGTATAGCAAGAATGGTAACAAATGCTTGAAGGGATAAATAAATTTCACTCCGTCCACCTCAAATTCCACACAAATTCCATGGACTCCACATTGTTCTCATGTAACTGTTCAGACTCTATTTGCACTGCACTCACTTAGTTACCTCTTTCATGGCTGTTTCTGCAATAGTATTGGCAAAAACATCTGAATCACCATCAACTTTGCTATTGCCTAGCTTATTTTGTAAGAGTCCTCATTACATTACATCACTGCATGTAAGGAATGTGTACTCAATGTACAATTTTCTGTAGGATTTTGTACATTTTTATTTCAATGTCTGAAGTCTGTAGTATATCAGAAAACTAATATTAGAGTACGTATATGGATTCATGACTAGGCTTACGCCAATTATGCTGGCATAATTTTGAGCGTAATAGGCTAGCAAAAGTATCAAGCATTATGCCAGCATAATAGGACGATTTTAAAGAATTTTAATTAAAACATACAATGCATGCACCAAAAATACTGCACAACATGGACACACTGCAAATTATTACTGCATTTCATATCAACCTTGCAGTGTTATTATTTCTTAGCTGATTATCACACTTTATGGAAACATTATCAAGATTCTCTAATAGAGCAGTCACTTACTCTAATACAGCAGTCAGGAAATGCAGATATATTCTAATAAAACAGTCAGCTGTCGAACATAATCTTGATTTTAGTAGCAGAATTTTGAGCACTGCTCAGAAGCATAATAGGCAATTTTCAAAGCATAATTGGCACAAGTCTATTCATGACCCACCAAAAATCACCTAAATAATCATACGCATGTATATAGTCAAAATTGTTGTAGTACATGTATTTTAATTATAAAGATCATTGTGATTGAATTTTGGAAAAACAATCCAAATCGCACATTAGAAGTTTTGAAATAAAAAGTTCAAGTCAGCATCTCTTGCCAAGGATAGCAAGCACACGTATGAAATTTACACAAAAAGATACATCATCTATTACTTTTAAGAACACTTCCAGCACTGTAGCTGTTTGTATGTAGAGTTTCTTGCTAGAAAATGTGAGCAGTTGGATGATCATATCACAAGTGCTCACAAATGGGAGGAGGGTGAGCAGGAGAGAGATAAACTTCTAAATGGAGATAACCCACAATTTAACTCCAGACATTAGATTACAGAGTTGTGCTAACTTCTTAGTAGCTGATGTACAGCAATATCAACAGAAAAAATGTTTGGCTACCATTATCAGACTATCCACCGGTAAACCACTGATTCTTGCCCAGCCAGACTCTTCAAAAGGCCTGAAACTGCCATTTGAGTTCTTCACACCACCAGAAAAGACATCTGTTAAACGAGCCTCAAGTACTGTAGTTTCAGTGGCACTGAGGGTCAAAACTAGTAGTACAATAGTGTAGTCATTCACTAGTGGTGTTGGTTTAGTTTTGTCTGGTATGCCTGGTATGCGATTTGGATTGGTTTCGTAAAATCTTGCCACTTTCAGTTTTAGACTGCCCTTTATTTGTTTTTATTTACTTATAGAAGGGAGGTTCTTAGAGGGATTTGCTCTTTGTGATAGCCTGCGAGACTGACTGCGTATTTATGATTTTTAATATTTACACTTGTATCATAAAGGCTATTGGGAAAGGTGTTCTTTGTCTAAGAAGTATGCTAAATTTAAAAGTGGCTGGAAGTAGCCAACCCATGACCTACAACGAATTATAATACAGAGTCTGTGTGACTTTATGTTGTCTTCTGTTCTTACTTACGTACTGACTGCCTTTTATCAGAAAATGTTTTGTTCACTTAAAAGCAGAATGGCAATTGTATGTACAGTAAGTGCATTTTAGTTGGAAAGTAATTGCAAGAATGTGGTTTAACTGTATCCTGAATTAATATGTAGTAAGAAAGTATTTTAGAATATATTACACGTACTGTACATCGGTATCAATTTTGGCTAAATGTTATGTATAGCCATTCCTCTCCATACAATTCATAAATTTTATTACTAATAGTACACCATACATAGCACACTTCATGAAAAATAAATTTTGCCATATGCACACCTCAGTAGACAATATGCAAATGCATACATGGATAGAGTTTATAATAATTCCAGCAGAAACTGAAAACCCTTGCAGAGGAGACACTGCATGGTGGCTGGAAGATATAGGTATTTAGTAAACAAAAGTTTACTATTAATTAACACTCCACTGACTTTGTGCTAGAGCACTGAAACACTGCCATAGGAAGTTCGCATCTTAAGAAAATTTTATAATGCAAATCATCATAAATGCCCAAAGATATGTTTATTCTTTCTTTTGTATGGTACTGAAAATTGGTTGGATATATTAATTTACTTTCTTATATATCGTTTTAATACAAGTTCATGTATTTGATTATGAATTAAGTTGGTATAGTAACACACCACCACTAATTGACTGTTGTAATAGAAATTGCATATTTATTTTAAAATTTATTTATAACAGAAACCGAACATTACTAAGTATTTTCATAATACTATTAAGAATAGACACCACATAGATCCACACATTTACCAAACCATTACTTTATTATCATTCACAGTACACATTTCTTCCATGATTTCTTAATCTGATAAAATGGAAATTTAACAACACTACGTACATTTAAGCACATAATATAAGTATCTTCAGATATCACATTAAATAGCAAAACGTTATACATATATTAGACAGTTTTTGAATACAACAGGGTCCAAAGGAATTACTGCTGTTCACTATAATTATGTGACCGGATTGCGAAAAGGTACCTTTTTCACATACAAAATTTGGTTTATTTTGTGAATTTTGAAGCTTCATAACATGGCATAATATTATAATTGTCTGCAATTTTCCATGAGTGTAGCTACAGATTTTAACTGCATTTTGATACTAAGAGGAAGTTAATCAGTATAAGGAGTCAAGTGTTACACCATTTTGTTTGCTGGTATGTAAAATGTGTGGAAAAGGTACCTTTTGCAAATCTGGTCACATAAAGTGGAGACTCACCAATGCGATTTATAATCTTTTGATGCAGTTTCTAATGCACGTCTACGAGTGTGTCCTTCCCTGTAGGCTCTTATCAAGTCAACAGATATGCTGTCAAGTGCTGGAATAATTGTTTTCTCTAATTCTGGAAAAGTGTAATCGCAGTACAGCCTTGTGTACCGCTTGGCAGCTCCCCAGCATCATTCAATTGGGTTTAGTTCACAATGGAACTTAGGGATGAATAATATTCTATGCTTTCATTCAAGAATATACTTCTCTACCTTTGTCTTCTCATCATATTTGAATTCCTGCATTTCACTTAAGACTTTTTGCATGTCTGTGGTAACCATTCCTTTATCATTGATGTGGCAATCCATAAGAACCTAATGCATCCTTTTAGGAGTATCATTATCAAATACCATTCAAAAAGGTTTTCCATCCCATACAGTATCTCTCATTTTTTGCTAACAGCCACCTGATTTAACATTCACGTGAGATACAATCATAAGCCGTATGTCCACTGCCCTGATCAAACAGAAAAACTTCTCACTAGTATACTTGATCTCAGCAATTGTAACTGCTTCTTTTACTTGTAGCATCAACTTGTCACTGTCCTGGTAGCCTTTATTATCTGTACCATACTTCAACAAAAATTGAGCTTCTTTTTTTACATTGGGATGCATGCATTTCACTGTTTCAAATTCCGTATCATCAAATGAATGCATTTATTATATTCCTCTATAAAAACACTTACCATGATACCTCTCCCTTGCCCCTTGGGCTTGATCTGCTGCTCCCCATTTCTCTGCCCATTCCCAACCTTGATCATCATTAGAATGGAAGACACTTTCATCATGATAAAACAATACCAGATTCTTCTTACTGGAGTCAGATTCTATGAATACTCAAAGTTCATCACTAGGCTGTGGGGGTTGTGCATGACTTGTTTCCAAAATATTCATCTTTGTAAGAAAATGTTTTGATAATCCATGACATTCTGTCTCTCATGCCCATCGATGTACACACCGACCCTTCTTCATTGATGATGGGCTAAATCCAAGCTTGTGCAACCAACATGTAGCAGTGGCAGTTGATACCTTTTTAGGAGCCTTCGGATGGTGGTTTCCAACTAACAGAAGCAAACTTGTTTAACTATTCACCAAAAACCAGTAGCAATTAAATTTGGCTTCCATTTTGAAAAGCATTCTCCCTGATCCATTTCAAAGCAATATCTATATTCTTCATCATAATTATACAACAACATATCTGGAATACTTTCCTTAAGTGGAGTCATGACAGAAACCCTTAATTGAATGCTCTCCACATGTGAATGGTTGTTTCATTAGCACCTAACAAAAGACTTACTCCCTTTGCTGCTGCTGTCTTGAGCATACCAAACCTTTATCTGTAATTCTGATATATTGTTATTGCCATAACTTAATCTCTTCTCTTTGTTAAGTAAACAGCCAATCATTGTAGCAATATTTACCACCTTCGTTAGATAACTCGTCAGTATAATCGGCATCATCTGAGTCACCTTCGTTGCTACTGTACTCACTTGTAACACTGTCCAGGTAATTGAAAACTTTCATCTAGATTATTAGCTGAGTCTTCAGTAGATTCATTAGCAGACTCTTTAATACTTCATAGTGCCTTCTTCTGTCGCATTTCTTCTGCTAGATGAATCAGAACTTGTTTATGTTTACTTGAAATTTTTGATGCTATGATTCGTTTGGGTAACAATGCTTTGTAACAACAAAAAACACAAAGCAAATCAAAAATTGATGAAGAAGGAATAATGCATGAAACTACAACAAAACTGTGAGTGATGTAAACCATTGTTTACCATGGAAACCGGGCCACATCAAAGACATTATGCAATCTCTTATTGGCTATGATAGATTTGGACATGCAATAACTCCCAGGCTATTGTCACCATACTTTAGCAGTAGTGCATCTATATTAGCACCTTTATTATCAGTGAAAAGTATTGCTATAATCTTGAGTATAAGTATGTTGCTCTACTTTAAAGTTTGTGGACATTTATGATGATTTGCACTATAATATATTGTTATGTATTTAGTACAAGACGTTTGTTCTGACTGACTAGGTGTAGTCACTAGTAGTGGTTACTAAATGGTGAACTGAACATTAATGATGTAAATGTCCTATAGCAAGTCTAATACAAGTTCAAAAACTAACCTTTGATGGCTCAATAATCCTTCCTCCTTTCATTTTAAAGCTAAATTATTACCAAACTTAATTGCTTGCACCATCAAGTGGAATTAGATTTACATGTTTTAATGTGTCTGACTGCTCAGACATTATTTCACAAAAGATGTTTTCATCATGAGCACTTATATATTTGATATGTGCCGTATAACAACAAATATTGGCGAAACTGGTATTTGGCGATTTACTATATAAAATTGCAGTTGGCAAAAATTTAATTTGGCAAAATACTCTCACTGAAAAATTGGCAGTGCATGTGAGTGGTGTAAGGACAAAGTGTACATTCTGTTACAGTATTGTATACATACTTTTTTGTGCTGAAATATGTTATGGATTCAGTCACTGCATGCATCTAGTCAATTTTGTGATTGAACTGGCCCAACCGGGTTTGGATGTGACCTGCTTTAAAGAATATCTGGATCCTGCTGCAGCCCAATTTGTTTTGTAGGCCACGCCCACTTATCAGGATCATTATGCTGCCTGTAGAGTCTCACCCTTTTATTAATGGCTGCTCATGAATTCATGTCTGTTGCTATCTTCAAGTTTACGTGGAGCCATGCCCACTAATCCAGTGTACGAGTTCTAGTCTAGTGGGTAAACCACACCCATTTGCATGCGTGGAACCACACTAATTTACCAATAAGGTAGTATCCACGAAGTTACACTTGGTTTGCCAATTTGCCAAATTTAGTGCACTGCCAAATTTAATTGATATACGATATATCCGATGCAGATGATACCTAAACTTTCCTTCACAATACCAAATCAGGTACTGATACTATCGCAGTATTGATAGTACCATGCAGCTCTACTGATAAAACAGTATGTGACCTGCTTTTTTAGAGCTTTTCCAATCATTTGACTTTCAACAATATCATACTAAACCTGTACACTTATTAGCTTGAAACTTTCACAGACCAATATGCTATTATGTATCTTCCATCTGACCAAATATTATTTTTAAAGCACAGTAATGAAATTATGAACTACAAAAGTCATACTTCTGGATAGGCTTTTCATATTGTGTTTAGTGTATATTTAGGTTTGTGTAAGTATGTGGAATTCTTTATGTTCTTTAATCACCTAATACTATAAAATTCTGGTAGCACAACTATAGGATTCCTATAACTAGAAAGACATTATGAAGGAATTTATAAAAATTCTAGATTTCATAGGAAAATCCAAATTTGTGTAATACACTGTATTTCAACGGAACACATTTTTTC
Organism: Dysidea avara; assembly: GCF_963678975.1. Taxonomy (NCBI): domain Eukaryota; kingdom Metazoa; phylum Porifera; class Demospongiae; order Dictyoceratida; family Dysideidae; genus Dysidea; species Dysidea avara. The sequence goes on from NC_089273.1 coordinate 26,161,423, forward strand.
CTTCATAATCACATAGTGATTTAGTTTGCCATACCTCAATAGTAGAAGTACAATTAATCCCAAACCGCGCAGCTTGTTTCTGCAATTGCAGTGTAAAGTAGCCAACGAAATAGCAGAATCACAGAAGCCATTTAAGTGCAACAAGAAAGTGATATAGCGAATAGCCAATCGAATAAACTGACAACAGAAACCTTTAAGTGCAACAAATGTTGACATTTTGAGTAGCCAATCAGAATAGCTGACATGTGAAGCCTTTTAAGTGAAACAACAAATGTGATTTAATTTTGGAAAACCGTTGATATACGCACAACAGTACTTTTGCAATAAAACGCATTTAAAAACTATGGGTAAAAACGCAAGCTCCAGAAAAAAAATTATGCAAGTTTTTATTGCCTTGCTGGTGGGCGAATTAAGCCACCAATGGATAAATCCTGGGCATCATCGTGTTCACCTGTTCATAGGGAGTACAAAAATCTTTTTTTCATCTCCATATGCGAAATGATTCCAAAGTTACAAACGTTTGTTTACGTTGCGGTGACGAAAGAATTTACTAACGATCGTTTTTCCGTGAATTTTCCTTCCTTCTCAAACACAGAGGCATGCCTGGGGAAAAAACTATACCTTGGTGGATGCACAAATTCATGCCGAACAAATGAGCCAAGATTCAATTCCGTACATCGTTGTATCAGTAAGTTATGATGGTTTATGTAAGCACCTGTAGATTCTTTTCTCGATAGCTTCTGTACATATAAAGTTATTTGCTCGTCCGGCTGTCTAGTGCTGTATTTCCAATGCTGCTTAACTTAAGAAGCTGAAACTTGGCTAGTCCATTCCTCTGTCCCTGTAGAAAACAAAGACCAAATAAAATGCATTTTGAAAATTGTGCAGATATCGACGGTTTTCTAAAATTAGGTCACAAATGATGTAATAAAAGAAGAATGATGCATTCACCTGGTAGAAGTTAATGGCCACATGGAACTGGACAGATGTATACTACATACCATGAAAGGTGGTCACTATGTGATTAGTAGGCAATCACACACATTTTTGTGCAATTATGGAATAATTGTACTCGTAGCAGCCAAAATTGCATTCAAATCAGTGTGATTACCTATACTAATCTCTAACATAATTTGCAAGCACCATTATCATGGTATGTGTTATTATACTTTAGTTATATGAATCTTTATTAGCAAATATAATGTATAATGTATGCCGTAATTTACTAAATACAAACTGTATGTATTATTACAATTCCTTATATATTCTAGCAAGCAGGACTAAAACATCAAAAAGCAATAATTCTTAGAGATCAGTGTCTTCCATATGACAGTGTAAAACTACTAAGGGAAGCTTGTACCACTTTTAAAAAGGTCTATGGAAAGGAGCATGTAAAGGTTGCATTAATTGAGTCAGAACTTAGTGTTTCTCTAAGACATCAAAATAAGCTTTCAGAGAGTGAAAAAGTAGCTTTGTCAGCTTTAGAAAAACTTCAACAAGGAGATCTCTATCATTCTGGTAAGTTTATTGTTATACTGTCATGTTTATTATATTGTAGGATGTACCGAATTTTGCAACATGCAGAGTAGTGGTAAATATTTTTCTAAACAATCCAAATGCAAATAGGAGTGACTTTTAATAAATACAATTGATATGATCAAAGGCAATAGTCATTGATATAATCAAAAGCAATAGTCAGGAATAGTTAAGTAATTAACTTAGTACATTGAAATTATATACGTAACACCACTTCAACCATGATTACTTCCATTGCAGTTATAATTAGCTATTTTTATTACGTATATAAAATATTATGCACTACGTATGTATGCTTGATTTAACTGTGATTGCTGTCACCAAGTACAGTAGTACTGGTTAAGTATGTAGGTATTGCCCCTACAATTCTGCCTTTAAATCATCCTAGAGACATCTTATGTGACAAACATCACTTTTAAAGAATAATATTAATCCATTTAACTTCAAATACAACATTAAAAGCAAGAAAACACTTACAGGTAGCCAGATAAATAATTTTAAAATAAACACCAAAACTTGAATTTCCTGGCCTGCTTGCCTGTTGTAGAATTCATCTAGAAACAAATCACTCTGAGAGTTCAATTACAGTACGTTACAAGTTACCCTGTAGAGAGCTCAGCTATATACAAGAAAGTATCCTGGAGAAAGTATCCTTTCAGCTACTGCTCGAAGGACTTCCATACAGTTGCATTTCTCCACATCTCCTGTGGCATGTCTTTTTGAGCCAAAGCAATGGCTTACAAACTTATGTATGTTAAAAATAGACATAATCTTCTCCACAGGATTTCTGAATAAATGGTAGGGAGCTGTTCTCACAGTACAGAGATAGTCTAGATCTAGTTTCCAGATTAATGCAATTAATGCTACCATCACCAATATGCAATTTACCCTGTGGTCAGGACCACCATCAGAGTATGTAGATGAACAAACTAGTTTCATTATCACTTGAGCAGCAATGTTGTTTGCTAATTCTGTCAATTCTGTCAAATGTTTTCAAAAATAAAGGTGATGACGATTTAAATGCCCCTTACTTAAACATGACGTTGACTTATCTATCTTATCCACTTATCCATGACGTTGACTTATCCTTTCGTAATGAAGCAGACAAACAGCATAATGAGAGTCTTCATGTTGCTTCCTCCATTGCCTGTGTTGATCCATGTGTTTTACTTTCAAACAACCCATTAATTTTTGTGTGTGACTTGACCGACAAGAAGGAGAGAACTGTAAATGAATTCATTCATCACTTGGCACAGGTGTGTTAGGTGGGCATCTCTCAATTGCTCTTTCACGTAGATCGCATACTGATATAGCCTTGGCTATATGAACAACTGTAGAATGTCGTCTATCATCAACAGCTGTGCCAACTTCCTCCTCAATATTATATTCTTTTGTGCAAATCCAAAAACTTTTTTCTCCATAATACATCCTGAGGTCATATGCAAATTAATTAATTAATGAGGCTTCCTCTAAATCAAGCATTGTCTGACCACGGTAATCAATTTCGTCATGGAACAAATTTGTTGCAGCCAAAGAATCACACAAAAGCTCTTTATATAGATGCCTAACAACAGATTTCTTGGTGTTCAGATATCTAATCCAAAACAGCCAAGCTGTAAAAAAAGAAAGCGGCCCTCAGAAAGGCTATGGTAAAAAAAGATGTGAAATTCAAGGTGGCGGCCAAGAAATGGCTGTGATAGTAGGTTAATGGTAAACATTTTAATAACGACAATTCAGGTGAATTTTGTGCCAAGACCAAGCGGCACAAAATTCACCTGAATTGCCGTTATTAAAATTTTTACCATTAACCTACCATCACAGCCATTTCTTGGCCGCCACTTTGAATTTCACATCTTTTTTCACCATAGCCTTTCTGAGGGGCACACTCTTCTTTTACAGCTTGGCTGTTTTGGATTAGATTTCACTTCTTTTTGTATTTGTATACCTATGGCCGGCTTTAGGGCTTTTTAACCTATCATTTTTTGCTTACCACAGGAAGAAGAAAAGATGAAGCAGGGTGATTTCTTTGTAGCTGAACTGTCTACAAGGTGATTCTTCTAGCTGATCTCTCTACCGGATGACTTGTTTGTAGCTGAACTCTCTACAAGGTAACTTCTTCTAGCTGATCTTTCTTTAGGGTGACTTATTTGTAGCTGAATTCTCTACAGGGCGATTTGTTGGCAGCTGAACTCTCTGCATGGTAGTTTCTTTGTAGCTGAACTCTCTACAATCTAATTCTTCTAGCTGAACTCTCTACAGGGTGACTTGTTTCTAGCTGATCTCTCTACAGGGTGACTTCTTTCTACCTGAACTCTTTACAGGTGATTTGTTTGCAGCTGAACTCTCTTACATGGTGGTTTCTTTCTAGCTGAACTCTCTACGAGGTGACTTCTTCTAGCTGATCTCTCTACAGGATGACTTGTTTCTAACTCTCTACAGGGTGATCTGTTCATAGTGGAAATTTCTACTGGGGGATTTGTTTGCAGATGAACTCTCTACACAATGGTTTCTTTGTAACTGAACTCTCTACAAGGTAACTTCTTCTAGCTGATCTCTCTACAGGGCAATTTGTTTGTAGCTGAATTCTCTACAGGGTTTATTTATTTGCAGCTGAACTCTCTATATGATGGTTTCTTTGTATCTGAACTCTCTATTAGGTACCTTCTTCTAGCTGATCTGACTACAGGGTGACTTGTTTGTAGCTGAACTCCCTACAGAATGACTTGCAATGTAATATAATTCTATAATGGAGTAAATTATAAACGTAGTTGAATGCTCTATTAGGGTGATTGTTCTATTAGAGTATCTTGATCTCCCATATGCTACATGTAGTTGGCTTTGGAATCATAACTCAATGGTTTGTAATCCGATTCTTCTGTACTACTGCAAAGACTTTCTATGATAATTATTCCAGCTACACACTGATTTTCTGCTCACTGCTCTAAGCGGTTTGCCTGGTATGCATGAAAACTAATAGTTTTTTATTCATAAAAATCGATCGCGTAATTTTGACACAGGTTGGGTTTTGTGTCATATCAATGGCCTTTAACTGGATTCCTTTCAAACCACAAAAAGGCACTCCTACGATAGTTACTCCATCTACATAGCAATTTTCAGCTCATTCCTTTAAGTGGTTTACCCTGTGGGCGTGACAGACCTTCGACCTAATTTTACCCAAATAATCGGCCATAACTCCGTGAATGTTCATCGGATTCCTACCAAACGTGGTACTGAGATTCGCTTTAATGAGCCCTTTATGTGTGCCAAATTTCAGCCCGATTGGAGCACGCATTCGTGCTTTATGGCGGGTTTTGCAAAGTGTGCGAAAAGAAGTAGAAGAAGAAAAAAATGAAGAAAAAAAACCCAAACTTTGGCTGCTCGTATCTTGGAAATGGCTACAGCGATTTTCTTAAAATTTGGAATGTGGACTCCCCTTCCTAGCCGGCACTTCTGTAGCAACTTTGGTTTCAATCGGATAAGGAATCACGGAGCTTCAAAAGTGTGAAAATTGCATTTACTTTCTTCCTGTAAATATACTCACGGTGTGGCGCGCCGGCTTCTTGGGCCGCACGACACACTACCGTGTGTCTTGATACTAAACCAAATAGCTCAAACACATCTGCTTCATGGCTCGGGTGCGATATTGTGGAATATCTTTCTTCGGAGTGGGGTGACAATTTTTCAAATCATCATCTATGTTTACATCTGTACCCTACCAATTCCAGTGCAAGTCAGTTAAGTCACACAAATATTGTGTCCTGGGAAGGATTGTACATATACTATGGGTGCATTAAGGATTTGCTGGAAGTATTTGAGTCCATTCATACATAGCACCTCCTGTGATCACCTGGTAGCAATGGTCTTAGATCCAAAGGTGTGTTTAGCTCTGTATGAGTAATTGCATCAGAAATCGAAGACAGAATAGGAGAAGGTTGATGACATTTGTCTAGACTGTCAGCAACATTCCTATTTACTTGTTTTGAAGAATGAATTGTTTGGATTTGTCCTGTTTGTCAAGGAACAGATCAGCATATGAGGCAATTAACCATGATACAGTAGTTGCTGTACATCTTTCTTGAGTGAGAGCCAAGAAAGATCAAAATGGGTTTGACCGACATACAAAAGAGATTGAGAATGGGACATTGACTGTATTGCGACATTGACTGTATTGCAATTATTAATGCTTCCTAAAACATTAATAATTGAGTAGTTGTGAGTTATAAGTTTGGTTTCTTTGATGTGGCACCTACATTTTAGCCAATCGCTTTGAGAGAGACACACCCACAAACCAGGTCTGGCTGCTAATTAAAATGTAGTTTAAAAAATACCTTTAAACAAAGTTAAAGTTGAAGATTACGGCAGCCCCAAATAATCATCCATAGACACGAGACAATAATAGGAATAACGGTGCTTTAATAAGAGTACTAGCGAATGTGCAGTAGTACGTGGCGTCAGCCGTTTGACAAGTGGCCGTCAAGAGTTATCAAGATGCCTCCGAAGCCAAAAAGCAAGAAATCTCAATCGAACGCGAAACATTCAACGGAAAAGACCACAAGGCAGAAGAAGAAAGCTCCGCCCAAGAAGCCTCCAGCCAAGACCGGATCGCGAGCCAGCAAAACGTCCGGGGATTCCACCAGGGCAGGACAGAAGAGAAGAAAAACCTAAAGCACTGGAGCTCCCCTTGCGAAGAGATCAAAGACGCGCCCCTTAACAGCAGCAGACATCCCGGACATCGTGTCGGCAGTAGTGAAGGCTATGCCGAAGCCTCAGGACACAACTCCGTCTACGCCCCGAAGATCAAGCCGTCGCGTGCAGGATACTACTGATCAGGCCAGCCAATCAACGCGCAGCCGCAGCACTCCGCCCGTCACTGACCCCCAGGATAGCACTGATGAAGAAGACGCCAAGAACGAAGATTTCGGTAAGTTATTGTATATAGTATGTATTGTGTTGTGGCAGTTAATTATTGGATGGCATGCCACGCCCAAGCTTTATATAATGCACACCATGCTCATGCTCCTTTGTAATGCGCACCATTCCTTAATTATAATGTGTATCATGCCCAATTAATGTACACCATGTTTTGTGCTATGCATGTCTAAGCCTTTACAATCCAATGTAACTCAATCCAAATAATATACAATGTAAAAGCTGTAGTATGCTTATACTGGCATATCCCCCTTGTCTCATTGCCTCTGTGTCCTGTCCCACAGCCTACGATGAGTCCCCTGGTGGCAGCCAACTCTCCCATATCCAACAGCTGGGACTCCATTCGGACTATGATGAACTTCTCAGCACGGACAGCGATGATTCAGACATTCCATTCCCATCCGAGAAGTTACATCCACCGGTGTTAATAAGCAATGGCCTCCCTCCCATCCCTTTTAGGCTTGTGAAGCGTGTGGAGGATGGACTGTTTGTAGAGATGGCAGAGCTCGTGCCAAGCTACCTGGGCTCAGCTGACTTCAATACTGATGACCAGCGTACCCGTAAGAGACTCCCTGTGGTATCCCACATCATTGATTGGGTCAAGTGCTTTGCAATCTACATGGCAATCATCTCTCGCCAAAAGCCCAAGCGGGTTGCTGACCTCCTGGGATATCAAAGTCTAATAATAGGGGCATCACAGGACTGTTGTGAAGGCCAGTGGGTAACCTATGATCGCCGCTTTCGCCTTAAAGCATCAGCCTCTCATATCAGTCAGTGGTCAGTTATAGACGTCACCATGTGGAATATGACCTTCCCAGAGAAAGCTATTCAGTGTCGTCAACCGCAAAGATCTGCCCCTTACAACACACCTAACCCGAACCCTCCTCAACGGCCACAGCGCCAAAACCAACTAATCTGCCTGGACTGGAATGACAGCCCAAACGGTTGCTCCAGGGCTTCTTGCCGCTACAAACATATATGCTACCATTGTGTCCACAATCCTAGAACTCAGGACAAGCACCACAAAGCTTCCCAGTGTACGTACAAGCAGAAGGACAGGCAGCACAATAACCAGTCATAACTCGTATTCATCTCAATTAGCTGACTCATTTTTTCCCTTCCTTTATGTACACTATTGTATTTATGTTTATGTGCAAATGGCATTGTTACAAATACAAGGCTTGTGCATTCATGTGTTTTTAGTGTAGCCACAACATATATCTCAAGCTGACTTGATCTTGGTGGTGGCAAGCCCATATATTGAACATGTTGTGCATGCAGTGTTGGGATAATTTTAGTAACTTGTGAGTTGGTGCACTCGAATCTCATGTATAGGTCATGCATGTACCACGCAATGGTTACAGTCTAGTTATTATCAACACCTTCTCTCCTCTGCAGTGGTGACTGAGCAGCACATTATTGGTGTGCACACTAAGGACTTGCGTTGCAACTACACTCACTGGATCTCAGCTTGGACAAACAACTTAAGCAATCAACCATCTGATGTCAAAATACCACCTGCAGCCAGGGCAACAAAAACACCACTAGATGTAAGCAACTGGGAAAAATCACTGGTAGATCACCCTAATAGACTGCTGGTTGACTTCTTCCTCTCTGGAATCACAGTGGGATTTCGCATTGGCTTCAAGCAACAATCACACCCATTGAAGTCTTCCAAGTGAAACTTAAGTTGTGCTCTTCAACACCCTGAAACAGTGGAGAGCTACCTAACCGAAGAGATTGCTCTTGGACGTGTTGCTGGCCTGTTCCAAGAATTTTTAGTCCCACATGCACATGTTAGCAGGTTCGGGGTCATTCCCAAACACCACCAACCAAACAAGTGGAGACTAATTGTTGACCTCTCCCATCCAACTGATGGCAATGTCAATGGAGGCATCCCAAAAGAATTGTGTTCACTAAAGTATATCACAGTGGACTCAGCTATTGATTACATTAAGCGCAAAGGCCGCAGCACGCTGTTAGCAAAAATTGACATTAAAAGTGCCTTTCGCCTCCTGCCAGTTCATCCGGCCGATCGCCACCTTCTTTCAATGAGATGGGATAAACAGATTTTCATTGACACCTGCTTACCTTTTGGGCTCAGGTCTGCTCCTAAATTGTTCAACGTCCTGGCTGATCTGCTGTCATGGATCCTTGAGCAACAGCTGGTGACACCAGTCATGCATTACCTGGACGATTTCCTCACCATGGGACCGCCGCATTCCCCCTCGTGTGCCAATAATCTTCAGGCAATCAAGGACACTTGCTCCATGCTAGGAATACCTCTTGCCTTAGAAAAAATTGAGGGTCCTTCCCAGTGTCTGACCTTTCTAGGAATCACCTTGGATACTCAACTCATGCAGGATCGCCTACCTGACGACAAACTCGTACGAATTCGGAAGCAAGTTGCAGCCTGGCTATCCCGCAGAAAGGCTACAAAAAGAGAGATCCTATCTTTGGTAGGCCTTTTACAACATGCCACTAAGGTGGTAATACCAGGAAGGACTTTTGTGTCCAGAATGTACAGGGCAGCAGCTCGTCTAAGGAAACTATCTCACTTCACACGTCTTACTAGGGGCTTCCGCTCAGACCTTAGGTGGTGGCACCTCTTTGCCACACACTGGAATGGGCTCAGTTTTATCGATGGATCCACCCCAGACCATGTAATCGTTACAGATGCATCAGGGTTCTGGGGTTGTGGAGCAGTATTTGGATCTCAGTGGATGCAGCTGGTGTGGTCGAAGGAATGGGCACGTATGGACATAATGGCAAAGGAGCTCGTGCCAATTGTTTTAAGCTGTGCTGTGTGGGGACCACTACTATCAGGCAGCAGAGTAGAATTCAAGTGCGACAACAGCAGTGTCATGGACTCAATCACCAAAGGATCATCGAAGGAGTTAATGGTCATGCACCTTTTGTGCTGTCTTTGGTTTTTCTCAGCCCATTTTGATATTAAAATCTTGGCCAGCCATATTCCGGGCATACTGAACACTGCTGCAGACCAGCTGTCCAGAAACAGATCACTAGAATTCTTAATACAGAACCCTCACATCTCCAGCATCCCCACATCTATTCCATCATCACTCCTAAAGCTCATATCTCCCCAAAGGCGAGACTGGACTTCCCCCTCCTTCATGCTCCACTTCAAACGTACCATCAACAGGCTTCAAGAGCCTCCACCCACCATCAAACAAAAAACTCATATAAGATGAAGCTACATTGTAGTTAATTCACATATCTGTAGTTTATTGTGAACAATTGTAATTGACCATATGGTTGTTATCCCTGTTGTTAATCTTACAAATAATAACAATTGCAAACAAAGTAACACTTGAGTCATTGATTGTATCATTTTTTTAGATCTTCTGAAACCACCAAGGAGCACTCGCCTCAATAAGCTATTTAGCAAATTCCAGAAGTTGTTGCATTATGCCTTGGCCAAATCAAGCAGGAATACCTATGCGGCGGGCTGAAAAAGATATATCAATTTCTGTAAAATGGCAAGGATCAAGCCAATCCCAATGTCTTAGTGCACCTTAACTCTGTTCATAACACACCTGGCTACCTCTAACATCTCACAGGGAACTATAAAGGTATATCTATCAGCTGTCAGACACAAGCACATTTGTAAGGGATTACATAACCATTTCAATCACCAAGTCACCCCTCAGCTCCAACTCATCTTGAGGGGAATTAAAAAAGCGCCAAACAGGAATGAACTCTACCAGAACTCGCCTGCCAGTCACTATCCAAATGCTCCATAGCATCAGATCCCTTTTGTCTAAGGAAAGTGCCTCCTACAACAACACCACACTCTGGGCTATGTGCTGTCTCGCCTTTTTTGGCTTCCTAAGAGTCGGTGAGTTCACGATTCCTACAGAAGGCTCATATGACCCATCTTGCCATTTACCACTCAGTGACATTGCAGTTGATAACAGAAAAAACCCCGGTCTATTACAACTGTTCCTAAAGCAGTCCAAAACAGACCCATTCAAGTAGGGTGTCAAAGTTTACATGGGCGCCACTGATAGCTCGGTCTGTCCAATAAAGGCAATCCTCTCATACCTTGAAAAAAGGAGCAGGCAACCAGGCCCGCTTTTCATCACTAAGGATGGCAAAGGCTGGACCACAGCTATGTTTCGCTCAGGGCTCAAGTCTCTGCTGGACAACTTCAAGCTAGATAAGTGCCACTACAACACACATAGCTTCCGCATAGGAGCAGCAACCTCTGCATCGCTAGCCAAAATGCCAGATGCTCACATACAAATTCTTGGTCGCTGGAGAAGCAACGCTTTTCAACGCTTTTCAACGCTATATCAGACCTCCTCCCAGCGAGGTAGCAAAAATGTCCAAGATTATTGCAGCAGGTTATCAATGACACACTAGACACAACTTGATGCATAATATTCACTTCAGTACATGCATTCATGGCAGAATTCGTTAATCCTTCGTTGCTGTTGTTTGTTTTTGGTAAAAAAAAATATATATATATATATATATAAATAAATTTTAAAAAAAAATTTTAATTAATTAATTTAAAAATAAATAATAAAAGTAAATAAAAATTCAGACATTTGCATTACTCATATGCGCTAAGTGCTGTTCCCGCATGACACTGAACTTGCAGACTGGCTACCTACACAAAGATCCAGATACTTGGGTGAAAGGTTCCCCACCCTTGCACATTGCGGGGCCCCTTTCTGTGGCTTAAAGGAAGGCCTTTGGTGCGTGGAATGCCTCTAGGCACCAAATTCCTTCCCTGCCCAAGTATCAGTATACCTGGAAAATGAAAATATAAAACCTGGCAGACATTTTACCCCAAAATATTAGGACTGAAAAATATTTTAAATCCAACACGGCAACCGGGACCAGGTGCAGATACCAAACCACCACCACTAACACCAGTTGGTGGGAGGCGAAGAGCTACCAGTGCGATACGCCCCGGACAGGTCAAAGGTGAGTCAAGTATTCAACATTAACTGTCTTTTTCATAAGGAAAGCTTACCAACAGTGCTTTCAAATAATACATTGTACAGAAAGCTATTGTATGTAAGTATTATTATGCTGCATTTTTCAAAGTGGTAACATTGATCTGGCGAATGTGTTTGTATTGGAACTATCAGGTTCACGTGAGATAATTCCAATATTGTCTATATATCTATACTAGCAAAAACTCATAGCAGTTATTTATAAGTGCATGTATTTAACAAGTTTAGTGAATTGTTCAAATAATTCCTCCAAAAATTATAAGTGCATGTGCCTAATAACCAAAGTCTATGGTATAACCTTTTCTATTTATGAAGCTAAGTATGTGTGTACATATTATGTGATAATCTGTAAACCATTTGCTGTGTATATATGGCAAATTTAGATATTATGTGCATGTTATATTTTTGTATTAATTCGCAATAATTATTAGTGAAATGCGAAGACTGTACTTTTCATAAGCAAACTACATTATGTACCTACAAATAAATGATTAAATGCCTTTATTCATTTGTGCATTTGCAAGTAATTAGTGTAATTGCGATGTATGTATCTATACCTATTACAGAGAAATCCAAAGCACTTTGCAACTTGGGATCTACTTATACACACTTATGCAAATTTAAAGATGCTCAAACCGCTCTTCAGCAGGCATTTGAATTAGCTAAAAAGCATTTTGATATGAGTAGTGGGACCTGCATCATTAAGAAGACAGAAATTCTTGAAAAGATGGGGACACTGGAGAGGAGGCAGGGCAATGTGAATGAATCTTTAAAACTACTTATCCAGTGTGTTGATCTGCAAAAGAAGCACTACTCTCACTACAGTAGTCAGCATCCTGGTAAGAATATGTACATACGTATGTATACATGTATGTAACACTTTTACACCTCAGATCAAAGCAATTTCAGAGGATACATTTGCCATGTATACCTGAACACAGGCAGACATCTAAATGTACACTGGTATACATTGAAATGTATCCCAGGAAAGTGGTTGCACTACTAAAAGAGCAGCCACTTTCATCAAAGCAAGTATGACCTTGATGTGGATGAGGTAGTGGTACCGTCCTCTGTTTATTTTACACAAGCCCAGACTGAAATCAATTGTGGGAATAAATCAATGCTCACGTGATGATTATCACAAACTGAAGTGTTGCCAGAAGCAGCAGTCAAGTGAAGGCATTTTGGTATCCTTTCCGTTCTATATACAAGTTGGAAAATGTCACTTAAAGGTGAAAACTAGTCTTACAGTGCATTCCAAAGCATTTTGGAACATATTTGAATGCGGACATGCCCACATTATGGACGACACGAGTTAACCACTCTATAACGAAGCTTACTCCTTTGGGTCTTTAGTATACATTGTGATTAGTCTTTAAACAATGTGAAAGTTATGCAACTTCCAACTTCCCTGAAATCCCCAAATGCAACTTCCTCGAAATTTAGCCTACTTGACTTTCCGCGATATCTATAGGATTTGTCCATTTTTTCTAACAATCGTAGCTACAACATTACTTGCTGCCTAATCACAATCGAATCTTTCAGGCATGTATATATAATGAATCCAGTGATTCCACTCGTATTGGCATTAAGGCTATCAACCTTAATGGAAGTGTTACATATTAGCTGTAACATGGGCACTCGTGATTTGCCAGAAATGTATGCCTGCACTCATCGGGCTGCACCCTCGGAGTTTGAGCATACATTTCTGCTAATCACTTGTGCCCATGTGACAACTATAAAATGTATATTTGTATTTATGTATATGTATGTATGTATGTATGTATGTATGTATGTATGTGTATATGTGTGTATGTATGTATGTGTGTATGTGGGTATGTGTGTATGCGTGTATGTGTGTATGTTTGTATGTATGTCTGTTTGTTTGTTTACAAAGTTGGGTTAGCAGTACCATGACGCAAATGATGGTATCACTTTTAGATTTCCTGGGTCATTTCTCAGGGCAAATATCTAGTTGGTATGGCCTAAATCTTGAACCATTGCAATTGTTTTTCCACAATAACAATGGAAAGTGATGTATGCCTCTAGTAGATTAGTGATTTAAAATTAAGTATGTATGTATGTAAGAATGTACTAAGTATTGTTATATAATAAGCACTTCACCAAAATGAAGTATGGGATCACATGAATTAACAATATAAAGTACGTATTATTATACCCTCTACAGATCATGCTCAAGCATTATTGTCACTTGGAAAAACACAGCATCGGATGTGCTTGCTAGCAGATAGTTTGGATTCACTTAATGCAGCATTTGAAATCAACAAGAAGCACTTTGGTAGCGACTACTCACAAGTATGTACATATGTAGTAAGTAGTGTTGACACAATTATTCGGATATTCAACTATTCATTTGTTTGGCATGACATAATTTCAATAGTATTATCACTGTAGTAAGCTGTGATCAGATGGATAAAGCCCACTTAGAAGCTTGAAATCTTGAATCAAGTGGCATATTTATACAGAAATTTTCAATAATTATTTTAGAAAGATAGGATGAGCTCTCATGCTTTACCTTACTTCCCAACAAAGGTTTCAGTACTTATTTATGCTTAAAGTATAATGAAATAATTGGTCATTTTGTTCACAACTATTTGATTAGTAAAAATTGCTATTCGTTTCAGCACTAGTATGTAGGTCATTGTATACATTACCATTATGTCTCAATGATTGTCTGGGATCTATCTATGAGTATGAAGTTGAGTACTCTGAAGGATCCTTGTTGTAGTCCTTCTGAGCAAAGTGAGGGTACTACTACAGGATCTGAAGCTTACTAAATTACACAGATCCCTGAGTTAAGTAATATTAACTTTACAGCTGTTTGTGTCTACCGTTGCATTAGTATTAATCAGTACTGCAGAAACCAATCCATTACACTATCCCTGTTGCTCTCTATTTAAATTCCCATGTATTACTGCTGTGCTATAGGAGTGAATTTGGTGTGTTTTACATTGATCAAAAAATGGTCTCTATGGAGTCTATAGGTGGCACATTAACATTAATTTTATAAATCATGTTTTCAACCTATCAAATAGAGTAAGCTTCCCATATTTTTAACTACAGGTTAATTATATCAGGTAAGCTCCAGTAAGGGGAAGGCAAAGAGGTTGTTTGCAAAAAAAAAAAAATGAGGAATGAGCAGGGATGAATTTGGTCAATATGGTCAATACAGGTCTCAAAACTGTCTAAAATGAAAAACACAGGTCTTTATGAGCTGTGCAGCCATATGGCTTGCCAACAGCAACCAACAAAAACATACCACTCAAGCCTGGCTAGTTTAACAGTGAAATTTGATAGTGTATTCATGTAGCTTTGTGTTCATGGTGAAAAATCACACATGCTGTCATGAGCGATTTCCCAGACCCTGCCACATTTTTATAGTATTATCAACTCTTTAGTATCTACATAGTTAAGAGAATGAATACTCTTTGGTGAAGTTTCAAGTTCATTAAACATTTATAAATTATTTTCAGCTGTCCACCTACAAATATACCTCTGATTCTAATTAGGCCAGATCCTCTTCATTACAAAGGCTGGATGAGCTTTTCATAGCACTGATAGAGAATTTCATAGCACTTTTCTAATATATCATTGATAGAAAATTTTATACACTAAATTTTAGCATATGTATAGTCAGATTACTTGTTTTATTGACAATCATTAAGATGTATATTGTATTTCTATGAGATTGGACAAACACTTCATGAGATATATGCCTATTTGAAACCAGATAATTAGATAAATTTACGAAAGTTTAGTCTTATTTCAAATACATGGGTTTGGTTTAGATAGCACATTGATTGAGACTTCATTAATGGGTGATGCCCACATTATTATTAATTTTGTGTGTTTATTGCATAGACCATGTTCATTGAAGCCTACATTGCAAAAGTTCTCAGAGATTGTGGAGATACAGATGAAAGCCTTACAAGGATTCATGATATTATAGCACGCTATGAAAAACATATGGAAAAGAAAGAGTTAGCTGTGCATCTCAAGAAGCATCCACAGTATGCTGCTATGTACGCAACAAAAGGAATGCTTCAAATGGATAACTTTATTCAGAATCCTGATCAGCAAGATCTTGGTAAACAAGCACTAAACACACTACGTAAAGCAATGGAATTTCATAAAACGTATCTTGATGCTCCATCAGTCCTACTTGAGATAGAAATTTTATGTCACCTTGCTCGAGTACATTGCGAAATGAAAAATTTTAAAAAGGCTACCATAAGATTTCAAATGGCTGATGACTTGGTAAAAGAATCTATTGGACGAAATCATCCACTGGCTGCCACAGTTCTTGCTAGTTGGTCTCGAGTATATTATGATAATGAGAATGTGGAAAAAGCAATTAAAATGCTTGAAAATGCATGGGAAATCCGTAATGGTTTTCTACATGATGAGTCACATCCTAACCCATTACTTTATGCTTACTTTCTGACAAAGTACCACAAAGAAATAGGCAATTATGAGAAAGCATTACATTGGTGTCATGAAACCATTGAAGGATATGCTCGCCTGATTAGCAAAGAAGAAGTAAGAGTTGAAAAGCTGAAGCGAGAACACTGGTTTCTAAAAGATGGTCAATTACCAGCCTGTGCTTTATGGCGACAACGACTTGATGATTGCAGAGATAACTATAAAGAACTGATGGACCTGTAGTTTGTTATGCACACATATTATATTAACTGGTAGCTGAGTGTAAGTAAAATTAGTATGTGTTTTCTCTAAAGCCTTTTGTGCTGTAGTTCTGTAGATTTGCTTACTATAAGGATGGCTGTAAGTTATGCATTTGGTTTTTTACAAACTATTGTATGTGTTAAATTCTTAATCATCATACAGTACGTATAATGTAGAAGGGATAATTATGTTTTGGGTTATCTTGCCAAAAAACTCAAAACTCTATGGCAATATTGTTTAAGCATAACCGAGCCCTTAAACTTATTTGTTTTCAGAGCAACCTCATACCCTTCCATCAAATTTCTGTATATGCAATTTACGAATTTTGTAGTGTGTTCTATGGCCAAAAAAAGCCAGTGTTCCACACCAGAGTGTTATTGATAAGAGAACAGTAACGCGATTTTCACACATAGCTACATAAAGTAATTATGGTCTCCAAAATTGGGTGAAATTTCTCCTAGCTTATATACCGATTTTCAGACCTACTGAGTTCTTTGTCTTCTGATGATTGATCTGATTAGTACATATAACAAGAAAAGTAGATATATGCTTACAGACCATTGCACCCAATCAGCAGTTGCATGTCTCCAGATTTTTGGGATACTCATGTCCAGAGATGATTATAATTTTTTAAAAACCCCAGTGAAATGTCAGGCAAATTGAAGATTGATGCACTGCTGCTTTACACAATTTGGCATTCAGGGAACACATCAATAGATTTACTTACCTTGGTTTGTATAATGGTACAATCATTATTGTGTTCGATATTTATTTTACTTATGCACTAGAAATAAAAAAAACTATACAACCTCCTTGTATTTTGATCTGACATTTTGTCAGGCAGGTTCTATTGTGGTCGGCCATGTATGATATTTGCCTCACAAATTGCCTATGTCAGACAGTAATAATTGACTCTGCTCATGTCTGTTTTCTAAATACCTATATTATGTAAATTAATTTGAAATTCAAGCAATAAAAAGTAGTGAAACAAGAGATGAATAAGGGTTTTACAGTATAACTCTGAGAAAAGCCCTAACTACACTGACAAATTATAGTAATTTTTGTTCAATGCCAAAGTAGGGATTTTCCTACCAAGTATGCTCCACTACCTTGTACAGTAGAGTAAGTGCTTTTAATGATTTTGTGGCACCTAAATGTGCTGAGGTGTTGAAATGGAAAATCAACGTCTTGATATGGTTTCATTGTATGTGTATGAAATTTACACTAAAGATGCATCGACCTGTTACCTTTCAGACCACTTCCAGTACCTGTAGCTGCTCATAGAGTTTCCCACCAAATAAGATAGAAAATCTGAGCAGTTGTACAAGCAAAGTAGTATCACGAGTGCTCACAAAGGGGTGGGGAGGGCAAGAGATAGACCTCAAAATGGAGACAGACCACGATTGGAGTCGAGACATGAGATTGTGGGGCTGTGCTGGCTCCTTAGTGGCTGATATGTGGCAAAATCAACAGAGAAAACATCTGGCCAACATTATAAGTCTGTCCACCAGTAAACCACTGATTCTTGCCAAGCCAGGTAATTCATAAGGCCTGAAACCGCCATTTGAGCACTCCACATCACCCAAAATAATACATCTGTTAAAACCAGCCTCAAGTAGTTTGAGTAGTACATACTGAGGGTAAAAACTAGTAGTACAATAGTGTGGCTATCCACTGGTGGTGTTGGTTTGATTTTGCCTGATGTGCAATTCGGATCGGTTTTGTAAAATCTGGTCACATATATTTGAATCCAGAAAAAATCGCTAATGAAAAGAAAATTTTTCTCTTAGTCAAATAACATTTTCAGCCAACCAGTTGATTAGCTGTGACAGTAATAGTGTCCAGAGAATATATGTATGGTTGAGCTTCATTACAAGGAACCATAATGAACCTCATACTTCTGTGGCTTTTCTATACGTTTATTGAAAATTTTGATTAGCGACAAATATTGTGTCAGGCATTTGAATGAAAAGATTTTGAAAGGTCAAGCAGTACTACAACCAGAGTTTATTCTAGGATTTCTCCTTTAGGGGGGGGATCAGGAATTCAGGGGGTGACCAGGTAAAAGTCCGTTCTATAGTTGTCCAAGTTCCCAACTAGCTATATAAAGCAGTTGAAATATTTGCCAATCTGGTTAGGAATTAGGGCTCATATGGGTGTTGATTTTTATGAAGCCAGTGGTAGAGCTTGATGCATGAGTGCACGGTAGTGATGACATAATAATTAGGGCGGGGAGATAATTTAGATAAAAGATAATCTAGATACCTAAATCACCTATCATAAATTAGATAATGATTCCATTTTTGAGATAATAGTAAATCTCCATAGTCTAGTGTATATCAACCACAGTCAGATGAAAAGCCTTTGGAAAGGTATTGGATTAAGTGAGGAACAGGTAAGATTTCTGACTTGACAAGGACTTTATGTCAATAAATATGTAAAACTGTGCTTACAGTATTACATTGTTATCGAGATAATATCGATTATCAAGATAAAATGGTTGTCACTTATCGAGATATAGGTTTTACCATTATCGCACAGTCCTAATAATGATGTAGATGTCTTCCAAGAATTAATTTAAAACTTAGGGTGTTTAAAATTAAATACTAGGGCATTATGGCGAAACAAGAAGTTTTCTTAATATCAGGCTTTCTGAGATTATATCTGAGGGGTAGTTGGGATGGCTGTGCATGCCATTTTGAAAGTAGAAATTTTACAAAATTATACACACTTTTTAAGATGAAATTTAAGGACAATTTTAGAGTTAAGCGTGCTTTTTTTCTATACTTGGACTCTCAGATATCAAATAGCCATCGCTATAATATACTGAGAGCACTTTAAGGTTTGCATTTGCAATTTTTAACCTGGGAAAATTTTACATATTAACCATTCTCAGATTGAATCTCAGAGCATTTTTGATAAGATTTGTTTGTCATTGCTAAACCTAAGTATAATGTAGTAGTCACTGACAATTTTAGGGGGTGAGTCTGAGATTTTAGGGGCTGAAAGTTCCTTCCCTAACAGCCCTAGAATAAACACTGACTACAACATTAATTTTGCGATTGCATTCATGTCAAAAGCATAATACTCAATTTTTGGAACATAATAGCCTCATATGTATTTGGAGCTCTGAGACCCCCTCAGGCCTGAGGCCCTAGGCAAGCTGCCTACTCCGCCTAAGGAAAAGGCCGGCTCTGGACCTCTGGCTGGTACAAACAAATCACATTAAGTAAACAGTTAGTCATGTTATAGCGTGTATTCTAGTTTAAATACAATATTGGTTTAAATAAATAGGGAATTTACGGCCATTTAGAGTACACAACTGGAACCTGAAACTGTCACCTCTCCTTGAAGTGCAGTAAGTGGTAGGGATCCAAGTGAAAAATGTAGTGAAACAAAAGATGAATGATGGTATTACTGTATGCTGCATACCTCAGTGGGAAAATCTCTGCTTTGGCACTGAACAAAATTATGTTGTTATAACATGCCAATGTAGGGATTTTCCCACCGAGCAATGCTGCTGTTGCAATGCCATCATTTATCTTTTGTTTCACTACTTTTTGTCACTTGGATTCTTATTCTTCATTTAATTTTAAATATACTAGTATACATGCTCCTTTAGCCTTCTTGACATGCGTGTGACACTAAACTAATAATTTTAAACCTTGGTGGGTTCAATTCTTACAGTGTAATTTTTTGTTATTGCTTCAACAGATTTCTACTTTGTATAATAGAATTTCTTAGGCCTCTGTCATTGTGAAAAATGAGGGATATTTCCAGTGGCTTATTGAATACAAAAAAGCTTGATATAACCTGTATTATACTAAAACTCTCATGTAAGGCTTTAGTTGATGGGTTAAACTTACTGAAACCACATATGTGATGGTATAGTGTGGTCATTATATTAGATATAAGCTATTTCAGGTAATGTGGTAAATAAACTGAAACCATATATTGCAATAGTATAGTACAGATTATACGAAAGTATAAGATGAGTATAATACAGGATTTATATTAAGGCTTATTTGTATTCAATAAGCCACTGGAAACACCATCTTTTATCCCACCTTTTTCACAGTGTGTGCTAGACAACTATCCAGAAAAGAGTGACACATTCTACTGGTCATCTTGGAATAAGTTTTGCAATGTAGAAAATTTGTAGTGCATTGTAACTGAAAATTTTATTATCCTCTATTGCTTATTAATATCTGGCAAAAGAGTGCATGTAGATATTCAGAAGGTAGCTAGTTTTCAGGTTTGGTAGTGAGTTACTACTGATAGATTAGAAAATGCTTTAATTTGGAATGATATAATCTATATATGTATGCTTGGTTTTCTTTACTGTCAATTATTAGTCCTGTAGATTTAAGGTTGGACCCAGAAAAAATTCGAAGAAAGCTGATTTTGGTATCATTAGAGGCAAATTTTTCAGAGAATTGCATATCCAAAATCCTCTAATATCCACCTTGGGGAAAAATTTTTATGGCCAATTTAGTATTGAGGCATATGTGACTGGATTCGGGAAAAGGTGGGATATAATATGTGTGGAATATTATATCTTCCACACATAATCCAATTTACCAACTTTGACAACTCATAACTTCAGATTGGAAAATGGTATTGACTTGAAATGTAATCAGTAGTGAGCACCAGCATCACTGATTAGTTGCAGAAAATGTCTGGTTGATATTCACCTTGTACACTAAGTTGTGGTTTCTTTATTAAATGCATTTGGTAGACCTATTTTTGCAAATCTGGTCATTTGTGACTAACAAAATTGCATATTATCCTTCATTGTGTGTATGCTTTAATGTGTTTTATATTATCCTTAAAATATTTTCTCATAAAAAATTCATTGCAATCAATATTAGCTGTACGAAATAAGAATAAGACTGGTTATAGAAATAAAAGTGCCTATCATGTAAGTTATGAACAAATATACTTGTCACAATTATTGCACCTCAGCGCTTCTGAAACTCTCTCCCCTGCAACTGCCACATGCTGCAACGTACTTTAATCTATGGTTACAATGAGAGCATAATGTTGCTACAACATGGATTTGCAGTAGAAAGCTTGCATTTATATTGTACAAATTTAAGTAAGATTTCTGGTGCTAGTCCCATGTCTGTTATCATCAGTTGCATACAGCCTTGATCCTTCTAGTTTCCAGCTCCATTATGGTAATGGATCAAGTTACATTAAGTTCCTTCTAATGAATAACTTGTAGATGCACATACAAGTTGTGAAGGTGTGTTGCTCTTGCAATCATTTGCGCATCATTTTCTTCTTGATTAGGCCAACTTTACCCTGTTCAAATGTTGCAGATGTTGTATCACAGCCACTCCATGCGAGCATGTGAAAAGAGAAGATGTAATTATGATGTTACAATAGGACCTATATATGTTCCCAATAATGTCATCAATTTTCCAATGCTCAAATGTTTCCCAACCTCTGAAAGAAAAGCAAATACTTGAATGTTGTAGCTGATCACTGTTAATATGGAAGTGGTCATAACACACCAGCACAGGTGTGATATTGCTGTCCAAACTGGCACATCTTTACAAGCGTAGTATGCACACCATATCAATCACACTAATATATAAGAGTGTGACCACAAGTTTACAACTGACAAAAAGCACTTAATGCATTTAGGAGTGGGAGGCATAACATGACAAGCTATTATCAAAGTCAACTACTAATTTCAGTATTATTTGTGAAATGCTGCATCATCTACAGTTTCGCAATTGGTGTTACAATCCTGGAATGTCAACAATCTACAAACAGTACACAACACTATGTGTCAGTCAGCAACTTACCTACTTTAACATCTCTACTTAAACTTTGTTTTCAAAATGTATTTAAAACCTATATCACCAAGTATGGAGTTTCATTGTGGGTTTTAATTTCTCTCAACCAAGGCTTACATGTTCTACAGTACGATATGTACTGGCCCCACTGATCATTAGTACACTGTATTGTTATCCCTTTACTGTTGTTTACATTCTGATGTCTGATGACATAATTGAATGTATTTTATTTAGCGATGAGCTAATGGAAATTAATTTTGTTGATACAAACATATATACCAGCTTTGTGCATTGATCTGAACTGCCTGTGTGTAATGGCTTAGCATAAAATGAGTTTATTGTCATAATTATATTTTAAACACATAAATTCAATGAAATTGATACTTTGTGATCCTTCTTACAACCCCTCAATGATAAAGGATGCCACAAAATACCTCTTTTAAATACTAGAATCATCTATAATGGCAGAGAATAGCTTTTCATGTACAAATATTGGTGTCATACACACCAATGTACAGTCACACTGCTTGTTTTATGTGCTTTACACACCATATCCTGAAAGTGTGACTGCACCCCTAGGGTGTGCTGCTGTATAAGTGTGCTATGACCACCTGAGTTTAACAGTGACATGATGACAACAATGAAGTTCTTGTGCTACTGGTGCACGCAGGAAGCAGAACATGACAAGTACGTATTTCTTTTCATTCAGAGGTTGTAAAACATTTGAAGATTTGGAAAAATGATGACATTATTGGGCACATACATAGGTCCTCTTTTCACATGCCCCTGCCTTCTGGGGTGGCTGTAATACAACGTCCACAGCATTTAAATAGGTAAAGTCAGCCTAATCAGCAATCAAATGATGTGTAAATGATTGAAAAGTTAATGATGGATTGTATAATGCAACAATTGCACATGTTGAAAAAGTTGGAGTTTGATGGGAGTCAGTCTGATTCATTGAGGAGTCTCAGGTATACAAAACAAAGTACATGGAAATGGTGGCATCAGAAAGTTATTACACATGCGAGCTGTGAAAGTGTGCTATACCCTTGCTGTTGGATGGAGTTTCGAGGATCAATGGTTTTAGCTGATGCCAGAAGTTATTCATTGGAGGGAACTTATTATGGGGCTGGAAACTAGAAGGTTTAAGGCTGCAACCAATGATGATAGTCATGGGACCAGTCCCAGAGATCTTATATATTAATTTTGTACAATATAAATACCAGCTTTCCAGTTTCCACTACAAATCCATGTGGTAGCAATATTATGCTCTTGTTGCAAACATGGTTTATTAGTGTGCTGCAGATCAAGAGTTGCAGAAGTGCTAAGGAAACTGTTTCTTATGAAAAAATAATTTAAGGATGACACATTTTTGTTGGTAACAAATGACCAGATATGCAAAAATGGGTTTGCAAATGCATCCGATTGAGAAATCACAACTTAGTGTTCAAGTTGAATATCAATCTGAAATTTTCTCCACCTAATAAGTGATGCTGGTGCTCACCACTGATTACATTTCAAGTCAATACCATTTTTAAACCAGGCGCACGCCCACAGGCCGGCTGTGGGCGCGCGCCTGGTTTACTGAAATTGTTTTCGTAAAAGTGTCACTGTGTGTGTGTAGCTACCTATCTATGGAAAAAAAAAAGTGTACCTATCTACCTATCTATGTTTGTCCGTACGCACCCACGTAAGCAAAATTGTTTAATAATGGTAAAAGCAGCTTTTACGTAAGAAGTAAAAGTGAGATGAAGCCTGTATTAAACTTCTGTACAGGTGAACTTTGCTCTGAGGTGGTTTCTTTTCGGCGGACTGAAATACGGGTGTGGCGACTTTCCTCAGACTACCTTCCCGTTGAGGTTTTCAGGCGTTTAGCAACTAAAAAACAACGGTGCAGGCCTCGTACACACCAGGAATAGCCTATCGCTTCGAGTTGAAAGGGGGCGTATACCTTACGTACGCGAACGAAAATGAAGAGCAGCTTTGAGGCTTTGTCGAGAGAATTTGTGGGAAAAAACACGTTAGTCACAATATAAAACAGTTTAGAAGATACTTCTGTGCGTAATATGTTGGTAAAAGCGGTTTGTTTAACAAACGCTTCCTTAGCAGTGCATTGCAACGTAATTGAACAAATTATGAATATTTCATGAATTATGAAATACGAGAATTAGCTAATAATGTTATTGTACAACCCAAAATTACCCTATTGTAAAGTAGTAATACATAGTTGGTTAATTCATAGTAGCATATACTGTCTATAGATGAGTTAGCTAGCTGCATGGCGCCTGGTTTTTAGAAGTAGCACAACATCAACTTGTTCAATCTGAAGTTATTAGTTGTCAAAGTTGGTAAATTGGATTATGTGTGGAAGATCCACTTTCCCGAATCCAGTCACATATGCCTCAATTCTAAATTGGCCATAAAATTTTTCCCCAAGTTGAGGATTTTGGATATGCTATTCTATGAAAAATTTGCTTTCTAATGATACCAAAATCAGCTTTCTTCCCGAGTTCACCCTTTTTTCAGTTATATCTACCGGACTATATGGTTGACATGTTGTGGTAATCTAGTGAGAAAAGCTCAAGACTTAGCAACTATATTGTTCTTCCTTTAATTATTCCTTTATGAATTATAGAGTAAATAAAAGTAGAGTATTATTAGAGTAGTTAAACTGTTTTATTACAGTACATGTGGCTGCTCTATTAGAGTATCTTTTAATTTTCCTGATTGATTGTTTGTTTGAACTGTTTATAATCCAAATACTCAGCCATTGGCTGTTCTTCCATACCGGAGTGTTCACAAAACAATACAACAGAAAACCATAACTAGACAAACAGCACGACAACTTTACAAAAGAAACAAATGATCTAACAACACAAAACAAAATAACAACTGCAGAAATTAAATTAAATCAAGTTAAATTCCTGATTCTGTTGTTCTCTCTCAATCCACTCTTTTGTTGGTTTCCTGTACTGCCCTATTCTGTTTTTCTGTGTCTTTTAATTCGGGCCTACAAAATGCGATAGTCTGAAGTTCAAATTTCTATGGGGTTTTAGGAACTCCAGGAATCCCCCCTCCACATAGTTACAGTAATTAAAATGTGACCGGGCCTGCGAAAACAGGGCATGTGAGCACAAACTACACCCCATCACTCTACAGGTCATATCTCAGTACTGGAACAGAATATTTGCATTCTGTAACCTGCATCATAACGCCAATTAAATGCTCACTAATAGCTAAAAATTGCATTGCCAAAGCATAATGGTACAAAACGTTATGAGTGATGAAAGTTTGAAAAAGTAGGCAAAAATCATGTGCCCACATGCCCTATTTTTGCAGGCCCAGTCACAAATACAGAAGTGCCATGCGATGTTGATCATGAATGCTCACATTGCTGGAATGATTTCAAATAATTTATGAATTAGATGATTGATTTGACTGTTGTATTAATATTTCATTGTGTTTGCTTGTCAATGACTGCTTGTAGCTACATTATTATTAATCTTGGTAATAAATTTTGGTGGCAAATGTTTCCGCAGGATGCAAAGAGGGCATGCTTAGACCACTCCAAGAAAATTCCTTGTTTCCTATTTCATTGACCTCAAAAATATGTGTGGGCTGGCGGTTCATTATCCATTAGCTATTCATTATAGATATTTCCATTAATTTTAACTAACTTACAGGTAAACTAAGAACCTGCATGAACAGTGAAAAGCTAGCTAAATGGGCTTTCTGAATGCTAAACTACTTACTGCTATGCAATCACAGAAATAAAATGTTCAGTTGACAGCAACAATTAATGACCATGAGGGAAGAAAATCAGCATGT
The DNA here is from genome assembly GCF_963678975.1 of Dysidea avara. Classification (NCBI taxonomy): domain Eukaryota; kingdom Metazoa; phylum Porifera; class Demospongiae; order Dictyoceratida; family Dysideidae; genus Dysidea; species Dysidea avara. The sequence goes on from NC_089273.1 coordinate 26,187,215, forward strand.
GGGCGGGAAATGGGAAATTTCCTTGGAGTAGCCTTAATAATTAATAATTAATAATTACATGACACCACGCATTACGTAATCACAGTGCGTGGGCCTAATTCGGTGATATTGGCCTGAGGGCCTCTACTTAAAGAACCGTCGAATACTTAAATAAGCTGGATGACGAAAGGAACGAAGTGAGTTTCATCATTATCATATCAAAACTCATGTCAAATTAACCCATACATTACAATTTTCCGTAAAATATTATTATGCGTAAAATCAATGTACAGCAGCCTATGGAGGTAAGTTAGTTTTAAGTTACATTATTCATCATAACTCTGGTTCTGAAGGCGGTATCAAAATTGTTCGGCCGCCATTATACACGCATAACACTCCTCTATCCGATGGTAACAAAATTTATTCGAAGCTAAAGTGTTTACAGCTTGCAAATTTACAACAAACGATGGTAAATAGCAACTTACGCAATACAAAATCCATTGGAGAGCAAATCACGAATTTCGCGTTCTAATTAAATAGCGGAATCACGCCGTTACCATAGCAATTACGAATTTTGTTCGGCCGGAATCGGATAGAGCAATTCATAAGGAGTTGAATGATATTAAGTTTTATGGTATTTGATCGTGTCTAGTGCTTGCAATTATTGAATATACAAAATGATGTAAAATGTATGGAGTTTGTATTGGAGAAACTGAAAAAGTGATCCATCCATCCTGAAATCTTTGAAAAAATCAGTGTTTAATCAGTCCATTTCATGATCTAAGGGCAGAAAACAAACAAAGGACACTGGTAATGTACAATATTGCTGATAAAATGATTACTGGCTGTAAATTTGATTTTGCCATTTTTGCAATTCTGACTTTACAAATCCCAATAGCATGTTTTGATATGATTATAGTATAGTCGTATCAGTGAAATAATACCTGACGTCGCTGAGTCTGGACGTCAAAGGCGTTCTCCGCACTCTAGTTTTCTATTGCCCCTTGTGGTCTGGGGCGAGACTAAGGTTCTAGGCTGGCCGCACAAACAAATCACATTCAATAGTCACGTAAACAGTTTGTCACATGTTAGCGCGTACTTAGGGGCGTTTACCAGTCAGTCTGTAAACAACTGGAACGTGAAGTTTGGGGAATACATTGTCACCGGCCTCACCTTGAACTTGAGTGCAGTGTTTTCAAACGTAAGTAACTTAGGCATTGCAGGGCCAAAGCTGCTTGTTTGTGATTGTGCGTACGTTGTTCTGTAGTCAGCAGATGTGGTCGTTCGGAGGTGGTACATGCAGTAGCACCATTGCGCAGAGTAGATAGCTAGCTGCGTAAATAAAAAAGTATACTGGTTTGGCGACAGCCAGTCAGTCACTGTTATCATACAGTACGGTATAGTATTAGGAATCGTGGATGTTTGGGTTTATCTGGCCAAAAATATCACCAGGCAAAAACCAGCTTCAGAATACCGGCATGTTGGCACCTTGGCAGTATTGGTTGGGTATAAACAAGCCCAAAAGCGCCTCCAGTGTGACCCTAAATGCTTCCAGTAGATTGTTACGAAATTTGTAACAGCATGCCTTCAGGCAATAATGGTAAGATTACAGGTTTGATTATTTCACTGTTTGACATTGCTTCTTCTCGAGACCTGCCTTATGGAATACTGCAGTACGTACAATGCATACATCACGGACTTACCTTTGTCCTCCTTTGTGTCCCATTTCTTTTAGCCCAAGGTGCGGCACGGTACCGCATTGCATGGCTTCCCTACTTTTGTAAATGGGAATCATCCATATTTGATGTGGTGACTAGATTAATATTGCAGAGGCGGTTCTACTACTGTTTTTGTAATGCTGTGTGATGGGCACTGAAAACTGATAGGTGAAAGCAAAGCGTAATGGCTACTTCACTTTCAAGTCAGTGATAGTTGGGATGCACGAGTCATCCATATTTTCGTGGTGACTGGATTGATTTCAGAGGTGCTTCTCCTATTCTTCGTTTGTAGTGCTGTGTAATGGGCTGAACATTGCTGAATGCTAAGTGTAATGGCCAATTTACTTTCGAGTCGGCTGGGGAACCTGAAAACATTAACTCTGGCACCAAACTTTTTTTTGATGCAGTATGTGTGGGTTCACCAGTCATAATAATGTTACAAATAAGCAAACGAACAAGTAAAATGAAAAATTGTGACCAGATCTGCAAGAATTCCATATATGCTACCAAAAGCCTAATTTTATAGTAGAATGCAACTGACACAATGGGTGAAATACGTCTTTGTGAAATTGGAAAAAAAGTCCAAATACTTGAGCACTTGTTTCACAGTGAAGGAAGGTGATAGTAGCAAATGCCCTGGTACTAATGTGATCCCCAAAGCAAGAGGAGTTCCAAAATCTTTGTTTTGAGTCAGTGCTCCCATGGAGACAGAAGATATGAGCGCTAGTCTAGATGAGCAGTTTACTATCATTTTCTCATGTTTTCACCTTTGCCCTGGTTGTAGGAAGAACCTGAAAGGCAAAATTTACCTAGCAATGGATTTACCTGTTCATGGAGAATCTGATGGTGTAAGTTTCATCTTGGTAGAGGACTGCATTTGTAAGTTATTACCATTTAATTAAGCGCTTGCAGTTTATTTTCTGTATTATCACTATACAAATCGATTTTCTTGTTGTTGGAACTTTGTAGCACTGTATCTTTGAACATTCAAGGCTTCTAGAGCTGAAACTTTGGTTGGTTATTCCTTTGGCTTTCTAGATAAAGAAAATGTAATAAAATGGAATTTGAAAAATGTACTAACATTGGGTTCTTGCAGATCCGGTCACAAATATATTTCAGGTTCAATTGGGGATCATAGAAAAAAAAGGTAGGGAAACAAGGGAGGTTACCTGCGCCTATAGATATACTAGTGGAAATTTATTCCCTAATTCAATCATGGGAATAGACTGAAGTAGGGTTTAAATGCCCACTAGTATATCTATAGGTGTAGGCAACCTCCCTTGTTTCCCTGCTTTTTTTTCTATGGTCCCTTATTGAACTTAACATTTTAAATTTTTCATTATACTTGGTATCAATTTGAGGTATTAGCTAGTATTGGTACAGATGAATGATAGCGCATGACCAACAGCGTCTGCTTTTCCTATTAATATGTCACATGGATGCATTGTACTAACATCGTAGATTCTGGAAAATATTCCCCTACTATACTAAATAATTATGTAATTACACCTGTATTATTTATACAAGACTATTTGCTTAGTTTTTGTATGGTTTGAGAAGGTATGTAGGTGTAGGTATAGAATGAGGCCTAATGTATTTCGCGGACTGGACTCGCGGACTGGACTCACGCACTGAGCTGGAAACAGCTATTAAACAATAATCCAGGCCTTATCCATCTCTTGCAACACTGGAGACACCACTATCGAGCTACAACTGCTGATACTGCTCTTCCTTACAAGTTAACAAACTAGCGTGTGCCCTAATTAATTAGAATACACTTACGATACACGAGTACTAGCAGTGACAAGGCGTGATAGAGGCTATTGTTGTAGCTTAGGTGTTTTTCTTTTGTTGCTCCAGTACTTAGCACTAGTGTTAGGCCTGTAGTGATGAGCCAGTTTATTTGCTTAGCCCCATCACCTCGCTGGACGGTGCCACCTATACTAGCTACCCTGCTAACTTATTACTGGCTCATCTCTACAATCCTAGCACTAGTGCTAAAGCAATAAAGGAAAACATCTGCGCTACAACAATAGCCTCTATCACGCTTTATCACTGCTAGTACTCAATTCAATTCAATTATTAGCTTTATAGTGCAATGTTACAGGTGTACATGGTTGTACAACAATAAAAGTGAGTTTGTATACAATTGCACTAAAGGTAATCTGGTAAGTACCAGATCCCATAACTTAAATACACTTACTAGTGTATCGTAAGTGTATTCTAATTAATTAGTGCACGCGCTAGTTTGTTGACTTGTAAGGAAGAGCAGTATCAGCAGTTGTAGCTCGATAGTGGTGTCTCCTGTGTTGCAAGAGATGGATAATGACTGGATTATTGTCTAAAAGCTGTTTTCAGCTCAGTGCGTGAGTCCAGTCCGTGAGTCCAGTCCGCGAAATACATTAGGCCATAGAATAACATGTTAACTTGCTTCCATAATATATAATGATGCAGTGTACTTATGGCTTCTTTTTATGGTGGTACCTTAAGTCTGTTTACATATAATATATTTATTGTCACTTTGATCTGTATTATAGTGTACTGTACATGGTAGTCAGGGACACAGGATGATGTAATGTCTTTTTATTCTATTGAGCAGTCTTGGTACCTACTAATAATGAAGGAAAACCAATGATGAAGGGAAAATACATAATAATACTGATGTCCTGTTAATTTTATAGGGAATAGGTATATTGCTGTCTTGTAAATTTTCATTGATAGCAAGTGCTACATCTGCAAGACCAATATAACACTTGGCCTTGCGTCGTGCTGTATTTTTCTCAAGACCACACCCCTTGTGCTATATCACTAGCTATAGCTTGGCAGTTGTGAATGACTGAGCAAAAATGGTAGTTTTTGCACATTTCTTGAATTCCATTTTATTGCTACTCTGCTAACAAAGGAGTGAACAGCCAAAGTTTCAGCCTTTTGTAATGAATGTTCTTGAAGTTATAGCGCTAGATAGTTGCAACAGGAATAAATTCAATTTTTGCAGCAAAAAATGTGGCAAATAAATTGCAGGCGCTTATTTATTCAATCACAACTTGCGACTGAAACAAGCTACAAAATGGGGTTTAGCTCAGTCTGTTCACCATGAACTGGCAAATCCATCAAGGTATAGTGATTGCCCTGTAAGAGGGATTATAAGCTACATAATATACTATGTAAAAATTGTGCTTCCTTTTTTCCTGTTAATGTTGGCCAAGGTGTGACACTCTGGCTTCTTGGGCCGCACGACACTCAACCTATGTCTTAATCTAAAATGGCAGGAACTTAGCTGTTGGGTACTTGTACAGTGGAGGTAAGGAGTTGGTATAAAACTTGTTATAATAATATTATGTATGTAGCTTTAACCATTAGTGATATACAACACAGTTGATGTTTGTAATGGCATTTCTTGATACTTTAAATAGGTAATAAGACCAGTTTTTCCAGACTACATAGGTCACATTTTGCTTAGAATCACATGCAGTCCAGCTTTTGTGGGGACTTCTATCAGGGTAAATGTAAATATATGACAGTTCTATTGGAGTATCTTGATCTTTCATGATATTTCAGATGCAAAATTCAAAAGGGGTTGAACTTGTACATGTTTTGGCTAAATAATTGTAATTGTATATTAATTTTGATGTTTGTATGTCTTATTGTTTTTGTGTACTGTAATAAATGTGACTGGACTTGCGAAAAGGAGTCTTCCACACATGTACGGTACTGCCCAAGTGCAACATAGTGCTCACTCGCATATGCGACTTCGCTCGAGATTTTAAAAATTGCTAATTAAGGGGCATGGCAACTGTTTTGCTCATGATTTTCATGAACGAAACAGCTGCCACGTTGTCTTGTGAGCGAAACAGTCGCCACGCTCCTCAGTTAGCAATTTTTAAAATCTCGAGAAAGTTGCGTGTGCGAGCGAGTGCGACGTTGAACTTAGGCGGTATCGTATCAAATTTACCAACTTTAATGAGCCAATTGGCTGGAAATTTGGTCAGTATAGAGTGTACCAACATAGTTTAGTGGATGGAGAATTTTTCAGGTTATTATTAAACGTGGAGTTACAGTCTTCTTACTGTAGTTCATAGAATTGGATGTGTGTGGAAGACCTGGCCCATTTTGCAAATCTGGTCACGTATATGCTTAGTTTTGCTGATGCTTGGTACAACTGTATTATGCCAGCATTTAGCTCATTGCTTTTGTCTTCCTGTTATCCCAAACCAAATACTCTGATGCATCCCTAAATGTTTTTTCTATTGAATTTTTATTTGACTGGATTTTACAAACTGATCCAAATCGCACATCAAACAAAATGAAACTGACACCACCAGTGGATAGCTACACTACCAGTCTTTTGGTTTTGATTCTCAGCATTTCCCAAACTGCTCAAAGCTGGTTTTCTTTTCTGGGTGGTGTGGCAAGCTCGAATGGTGGTTTCTGGCCTTGTGAAGGACCTGGCTTCATGAGAATCAGTGGTGCACAGGTGAATAGACTCACATAGATGGACAAACACTTATTTTGCTGCAGATCGGCCACTAAGGAGCCAGCGCAGCCCTGTATTTCGTGTCTGGACTTCAATCGCTGTATACCTCCATTTTGAAGTCTAACCTCTTGCCCACTGCTCAGCCCCTGCCTCCCACCCGTTTGTGAGCACTCATGATACTACTTTGCACGTCCAACTGCTCAGATTTTCTATCTTATTAATTTGGCAGGAAACTCTACAAGCAGCTACAAGTACTGGAAGTGGTCCGAATATTAATAAGTTGATGCATTTCTTGTGTAAATTTCACATGTATGTTCACTTCCTTTGGCACGTTATCACGGCTTAAGATTTTTAAAACTGTTAATCTTGAAGTTTGTATTGTGCAATTTGGATAAGTTTTCTTAAATCCAGTCACAAATTCTACCAAGTTTTCTACTAACTACTGCAACTGACTAACTGATTCCTTCAGCAATCAACTGTAGTTGATGTTACTGGCTTAGTTTCTTCACTGTTCAGGATGTTTTCATGTATCACAGCACTGACAGCAGTATTTGTTATGGACTTAGCCTTTTGTCCTCCTTGTGTCCCACTATATATATTGCCACACAGGTATTGATTTGAGGATGGTGCATCAATGGGCTGGCCATTACATATGTTCATGATGTGAACATCTTTCCATATACTTTCTATAGGAAGAAAAGTACTAGCGTTCATGATCCCCACTATATGATTATTACAAAGAGTCTATAAAATTAATTACGATGGTTTGGTTTATGTTCACACCTAGAGGTTTTTATGTAGTTTTTGTACACATGCTTACATTCCGACATATAACGAACATGCATGCATTAGAACTTATTTTATAATTATGACATCTTACATACAATGTATTATTATTGTTACTACAGGGCATAGGTAATCATGGAAGTATTGAAGCAGTTTCTCTGCTATTCAAGCCAAAAATGTCTTGGATATTCTACCAAGTTATTGACTCAGTCATCGTTTTGTAACCGCCATTTAATACCACTAGTGGTACATGACCATAAATATTCAAGTGATTTGAATGTTCTGTCACCTCATTTGAATGTAAATCTTGTAAATGTTGATATGAAATCTAAAGAACTTGAGCAACACCCAGAGCAAAGACGTGGCAACAGAGATGTTTATCTGGTGGAAGATCATTACAACTTTAGCCATGAAGTGAAAAGGAAGCTTATGGTCAATCAACTTTCAAAAACTATTCAAGACATGGACAGCAGTAAAACAAGGGTGGTATACATGTATGGTCTACCTGGTGTTGGAAAGAAAGCATTAGTTAGGCAATTTGCCTTAGAGCACTACGAAAAGCTTCAAAGGAAAGGGGAACAAAAAAAGTTTGTTGCAATGATCAATGCATCTGATCCCAACAGCTTTCATCATGATCTTTTCAAGATAGCTTGGCAGGCAGATGTCATAGAGAATTATGATGAATATTTAAACAGAACAAGCAAACCCAAGGGATATGTAGATATCTTGTCAAGCATTTCGTCCCGTTTAAAAGATCGATCAAATTGGCTTCTTGTTCTAAAAGATATAAAATTAGATAAAAGTCTGCGGTGGTTGGTTTGGGAAATACTTCCAGAAAATGTTGACTTGGTTAAGAAGATACCAACTGTAGACCTCCATAGCATTTTGCCAAATCCAAATGATCCTAGCAATGGAACAATTCTTCTTACAACTTGCGATAGTTATGCTCGTCGGCACTGCACAACAAATGTGAAACATTTTAACGTGCCAAATGGAATGGAAGATAACGAGGTTGTAAACCACTGCAAAAATGTGAACCAGCTTTAAAAGTTATACAAGAATTGACTAATGTGCCAACATCTGTCTATTGGTAAGTTTGCACTGTAAATAGGGATGTTAATACTTTGTTTTCTTTGGTGTATCCGACTGATTTTTGTGAAAATCTCTTCACTGCCAAGAAATGGCTGCAATGGAGTGAATGACAAACATAATTGCACGGTTATTACTATAACTATATAATGATTAGCATTATCATCATTGCAACTCTATACATATATGTACAGCACCACCTAGCTGATGCTGTGTGTCAACATTGGAGATCTGGTACATGGTATCTACCTGAGGTATACATTAAGGGGATATATAACTAATAAGTTTTGTACTTGTTGGGACATCAACCTGGTAATGGCAAACATCCTCCTTTGTTATCATAACCTACTGAGCTATTCAGTGGCGAAACGTTTTTACACAGCTTGGCTGCTTTGCATGGATATGGATTTGCAAGCCCTTTACAACGTCATGTTTTGAAGTTTGCTTTTACTCTAAAATTTTGTAGCATTTATCACCAATTATCAACACTATTAATTTTTATATGTGTAATTTCTTCCCACTCAAAAACAGTCAAGCTGTAAAAAAGAGTGCGGCCCTCAAAAGCCTGAGTGAAAAAAGTTGTGAAATCAAAGGCGGCGGCCATGATGGCTGCCACCTTTGATTTCACAACTTTTTCACCCAGTCTTTTGAGGGCCGCTTTCTTTTTTTTACGGCTTGGCTGTTTTTGAGTAGATTTCACTTCATTTTGTATTTTCAAAACCATGGTTTTGATGCTTATGATCTGCAAATCATAGCTAACTGCTACAGGAACAATGATGACCATACAAGTGATACAAAAAATTACCTATATACTCACCCCAGACAGCTACCGAGACAGAGAGAAAATCATTACTGATGAAAAACAAACAATTTAGACAGAGGTGTCCTCGGACACATGCTACCACAAACATTATTTGCTAGTTCATGCATACTTGATGGCTATACATGAATATAAAGTTGTATTAGATCTATATGTATTTATTTCCACTATAGTTATATTAATTTTTTTATTAATGCTTTACAGCACAAGTGCTGAAGGTCTGTAGGACACCTGGTCCTACAGCCTGTTCAAAGACTTTAGCTACTAGACTTTGGCTACTTAAGGTGTGTTTGAAAAGTTGGAGAAAGGAGAAAAAATCCATGACTGGACCTAGGTAGCCTCGAACCTGCAGCCATCCGATTTACACTCGAACGCTTACAGGAGTCTACCAGGTGGTCAGGATGTTTTCTCCTTGATATTTTCATGTAATTATATCCATAGGAATTCTAGAGAGTAACTCATTATCTCTAAGTACCCCAAGTAGAACCAAATGGACACTAGTTTATTTATTAATGCTTTACAGCACAAGCATATGGTATGCATGATTGTAGGATATTCATATTGAAAACTTTTGCATGTTTTTGGAACAATTAAAATTCCAATAAAATGAGCTGAGTGCATGTTCCCGTAATTTTTGTGGTTTCCGCTTGCATAATATTGTGTGTTATCACAGGAGGTGAAACGAGGATTGTCCAAAGTAGAATAGCCTACATTGCTGTACTGGAACTAATGTTTCAGCTCCCTGGGATACTATCAGCAACAAGCTGCCTATCCCAGTCACAAATCAATCAATCAGAGTATTCAATCATAGCTTTGCAGTGACTGTTCTATTAGAGTATCTCAAGTTTTCATGCAAACGTGAAAAGATGCAGTTGCACAACTTTAAACAAAGCAAATTCTGCACATTGTTTACTGGAATATGATATTTCCTGCCTGTTGTATCACAAGTTTTGTTAGCATAGCACTTATTATGATGATTATGATGATGATGATTGGTGTGAGTCAGTCATACGTCTGCTCGCAGACCTTCTGGAGGCGAAACTAAGTTATACTACAAATATACCACTGATCAATACGAAAATGGCTCCGATTTGATGAAATAGCTACTACAGTGAGCCTCAGAGTGTTGCAACAATAGAATGGTGCTAATGCTCCAATAGAGTGCACGTTTTTGTTTTCGCTGAAATCATCTAATAAACGCATACAGAATGTTGTAGAACAATCTAGATTTTCTATTGGTAGATCAGTTTTACTTATTAAGCTAGAATTTTCATTTATAAGGTAGAAATTAAGTGAAGTGATCAGCTGAGATAGCAGTGGTGCAGTGGTTAAGGATACAGGCGTTTGGTATGCAGGTCCTTGGTTCGAACTGTGGTCATGATCAGTAGATTTTTTGACAATTTTATGCATCTTTTTTACCCCCCAGGGACTGCTCTGTTAGAGTATCTCTATCCCGCAATTTTACACTTGCTCGGTTTTTGCTTTATAACTTTGTAGCTGTAAGTTTGTTGTTGTTCTAAAAGTCACTCCTACGATGATCAGCCTATGTACACATTAATTTTCAAGTCATTCCTCTACTTGGTTTACCCTGTAGCCTTGGCAAAAGTTTCATTTTTTATTACGTGAATTAATGCTCATAACTCCTTGGATATTTATCAGATCCATAGCAAACTTGTTACTCGAATGTACCTTTATACGCTCTTTACTTGTGCCAAATATTGATACAATGGAGTTACAAGTTTATGTTTTATAGTAATTTTTGCAAAGTGTGCGAAAAGAAATCAAAGCCCCCATAGCACTTAAAAAGAAGAAAAAAAACAAAAAACGAAGAAATTAAAATGAAACTTTGGCCACTTATATCTCAGAAACAGCTAGGGAGATTTCCTTCAAATTTAGTATGTGGCGTGGCCTACCTGGCGGGCACCTCTATAGCGAAACTGGTTCCAATTGGAGTAGGGATCATGAAGCTACAAAAGTGTGAAAATCATGTTTTTATTCCTCCTGTAAACATACTCATGGTGTGGTGCACTGGCTTCTTGCACTGCATGACACACTACTGTGTGTCTTGATTATGATGTATGAGGTTTCAGTTTACATGGTTTATTTTAATAGCAGCTTAACTTCAGGGCTTGCGGAAATACTGCTCAAAACATTCATCATTATTCTATTCCAAATACTTGTACATGAAAATACAAGTATTAGAATAAAATGTAGTCACAGTATAGTGATTAACACAGCAAAAATACTGTTCCAACACTACCTATTCTAACCCTGTCTTTATTCAGCATTGGAACAACTATTTAAAAAACTTCCTACATATAACAAGACAAAATGTGACTGAATTTTGGAAAACCGTCGATATATGCACAATGGTACTTTTGTAATAAAACGCATTTAAAAACTACAGGTAAAAAATGCAAGCTCTAGAAAAAATTATGCAAGTTTGTATTGCCTCACTGGTGGGAGAATTAAGCCTCCAATAGATAAATCCTAGGCATCATCGTGTTCGCCTGTTCATAGGGAGTACAAAAATCTTTGTTTCATCTCTATACACGAAAGGATTTCAAAGTTACAGACGTTTGTTCACGTTGTGGTGACAAACGATTTTACCAATGATCATTTTTCAGTGAATTTGCCTTCCTTCTCGAACAAAGAAGCATGCCTGGGAAGAAACGTATGCCTTGGTGGATGCACAAATTCATGACAAACACAATGAGTGACGATTCAATTCCGTATGTCATTGTATCAGTGAGTTATGATAGTTTGTGTAAGCACCTGTAGATTCTTTTCTCGATAGCTTCTGTACATATCAATTTATTTGCTCGTCTGGCTGTCTAGTGCTGTATTTCCAACGTTGCTTAACTTAGGAAGGGGGAAACTTAGCTAGTCTGTTCCTCTGTCCCTGTAGAAAACATAAAACAAATAAAAATCATTTTGAAAATTGTGCGGGTATTGATGGTTTTCTAAAATTAGGTCACAAATGACCTCAAATCTATAAATGACTCTAATGTTGTTCACTATTGAGGGCTTTGGTGTATTTTTGTTTGAGCCAAATTTTTAACACCTAAACATATATGGAATAAATACAGTCAATATTTGTGTATGAATTATGCTGTGTAAATCTCCACTAGTACATCTTCAGGTGTAGATGACCTCCCTTGCTTCACTATTTTTTTCTACAATTCCTAATTAATTTTTTTTCTTGCACTTGTAAGGAATATGGATCATGGAAAAATGCACTAAGCAAGAAGAGATTGCTGGTGTAATCAACAAGGTTTTCAGTTTCATCAAGTAAACCCACTATTACCTATTTTGACTCATCTGCTACTGTCACACGAAGTGAGTAAAGTAAAAATAGGAAATTGTAGGTTTATTATGAACCTTGTCACAATCCTTGTTGTTTTTTGTGGATTGTTTTATCAATCCCTACCTTATTTTAAAATTTAAAATTTTAATGTGTCAACTTAAGTTTAAAAGGAACTACTACTCAATACTGGTATTTGTCATTAGCATCTTTCATCATTGGTAGAAGAAGTACTCATAAATTAACAGAAACTTTTAATAGTAATGATTTGTAAATATTTTATTCATTGTGTTTAATGCATTCAGTTGTAAAATTAGGCTTGCATGAACATGTGAGATTCTCACAGATGTAGTATGTTTTTCCTATATTGCAATGGATCATTCTACTCTAATAGAACAGTCAGGTAGCTTTTTGATGTGACGGTTTCTTAATTAATTAATCATAAATAATTGATTAAACAGTATTATTTGAGATGCTCCACAAAAGCAATCAAACTAGCTTTGTAGTACCATTTTTAAAGTTTCTCACAAGCTATAATTTATTATTACTTACCACATTGAACTAAGGCTTAAATACTGAGCATAATCATACAGCATGGTAGTACTGTACATTAGGTATCATTAAGGTTTGGGATTTCTTGCCAAACAGTATCACCCAAAATCAACCTCATCTTTCCTATACAACAGCTTGACAGTATTACTTGGGCATAGCCAAACCCATAAATGTCTTCAGAGTGACTCTAACCTTTCTGACAAATTTCTATGAAATTATAAAAAAATTCTATTTAACAGAGTTCTGACTAACTAACTAACTGTTGCCTCCAACCAAGTATGACTCAACAATGGATAAAGCTACGGGCTTGATTTCTTCACTGTTTGACATCGCTTTGTCTTGAGACATGGCAGCTGCAGTACATACGGTACGTGTATCATGAACTTCCCTTTGTCCTCCTTTGTATACCAATTCTTTACACTGATAACGCAAAGTGTCAATTTGTCATAGTGTGGTACGGCTTTCCTGTGGCTGTGTTGACTAGTTATCACACTTATCACCTGTATAACCCATAGTGGCTTGATTTATCGAAGAGACACTTGTACTATTCTTAGTTTGTAATGCGGGAACATAGCTGAAAATGGGGCATAATGGCCACTTCACTTTCAATAATTGATTGTTAGGGTACATGTTCAAATGCAAAATCAAGACACATGGTAGTGTGTCATGCGGCCCCAAAAGCTGGTGTGCAACACCCATGACTATATTGATAGGAAGAACGAAAATGCAATTTTCGCACCTTTGTAGCTCTGTGTTGCCTTGATGAAACAAGACGATTTTTGCTGTGGACATGCCCTACAACATCAGTACTCCACATACCAAATTTGAGCGAAATCGCTTCAGGTGTTCCCGATATATGTGACTTCAAAAATTGGCTTAGTTTCTCCAATAATTTTTCTTATTATTTTCTTCCTCTTTTCACACTTACAAAAATTGCTATAAAACGTGAACTCCTCATCCGATTGCCTTGAAATTTGGCACGCAGAAGGGGGGTTTAAAGGCTCATCTCAGTACCAACTTTGACCGGAATACAATAAACAGGCAAAGAGGTATTAACAATTATTCACGAAAAATAACACCAATATGTTGTCACGCCTACAGGATAAACCGCTTACAGGAAGAAGCTGAAAATGAGTGGGTGAATAGGTTAACTATTGAACCTCAAACCTTTTGTGGTTTGAAAGAAATCAAGCTAAAAACCAGTAAGATACAACGAAAAAACCAACAGTGCATAACAATTATGCAATCGAGATTAGCTAATAAAAAATGACTACTTGCCAAGCCTACTAGAAAAACTGCTTGGGGTAATGCTTTGAAAGTCACTGTACAGATGGAGTAATCATCTTAGAAAGGTTCTTCAATGGTGTAGAAGAATCAGACCTAAAGCCACAGAGTTATAACATGAAATCAAACTTGGTGTAGCAAGTGCTAGATCAAGATACTCTAATAGAGTAGTCATCCTAATATAGCAGTCACCCTAAAGAGAATTCAAGAGATCAGCTAGAAACAAGTAACCTGTATGAAGATCAGCTACAAACAGATCACCCTGTATAGAATTCAGCTACAAACAATTCACCCTGTAGAGAGATCAGCTAGAAGAAGTCACCTTGTAGAGAGTTCAGCTACAAAGAAACTACCACCACGTAAAGAGTTCTACTACAAACAAATCGCCCTGTAGAGAGATCAGCTAGAAGAAGTTACCTTGTAGAGAGATCAGCTAGAAGAAGTTACCTTGTAGAGAGTTCAGCTACAAAGAAACCATCATGTAGAGAGTTCAGCTGCAAACAAATCAGCTGTAGAGAGTTCAGCTACAAACAATTCACCCTGTACAGAGATCAGTTAGAAGAAGTTACCTTGTAGAGAGTTCAGCTACAAACAAATCACTCTGTAGAAAGATCAGTTAGAAGAAGTCACCTTGTGGAGAGTTCAGTTACAAAGAAACCGCCATGTAGAGATTTCAGCTACAAACTAATGACCCTATAGAGACATCAGCTAGAAGAAGTTACCTTGTAGAGAATTCAGCTACAAAGAAACCATCATGTACAGATTTCAACTACAAACAAGTGATCCTGTAGAAACATTAGCTAGAAAAAGTTACCTTGTAGAGAGTTCAGTAATAAAGAAACCATCATATGGAGAATTCACCTGCAAATAAATCGCCTGTGGAGAGTTCAGCTACAAACAATTCACCCTGTACAGAGATCAGCTAGAAGAAGTTACCTTGTAGAGAGTTCAGCTACAAACAAATCACCCTGTAGAAAGATTAGCTAGAAGAAGTTGCCTTGGAGAGCATTCAGCTACAAAGAAACCATCTTATGGAGAGTTCAGCTGCAAACAAATCACCTGTAGAGAGTTCAACTACAAACAATTCACCCTGTACAGAGATAAGCTAGAAGAAGTTGCCTTGTAGAGAGTTCAGTTACAAAGAAACCACCATGTAGAGATTTCAGCTACAAACTAGTGACCCTGTAAAGACATCAGCTAGAAGAAGTTACCTTGTAGAGAGTTCAGCTACAAAGAAACCACCATGTAGAGAATTCAGCTGCAAACAAATCACCTGTAGAGAGTTCAGCTACGAAAACATCATCCTGTAGAGAGTTCAGCTAGAAGTAGTTACCTTGTAGAGAGTTCAGCTATAAACAAATGACCCTGTAGAGAGATCAGCTAGAAGAAGTCACCTGGTAGAGAGTTCAGTTACAAAGAAACCACCATGTAGAGATTTCAGCTACAAACTAGTGACCCTGTAGAGACATCAGCTAGAGGAAGTTACCTTGTAGAGAGTTCAGCTACAAAGAAACCATCATGTAAAGAGTTCAGCTGCAAACAAATCACCTGTAGAAAGTTCAGCTACAAACAAATCACCATGTAGAGAGATTTGCTAGAAGAAGTTACCTTGCATAGAGTTCAGCTACTAATAATTCACCCTGCACAGAAATCAGCTAGTAGAAATTACCTTGTGGAGAGAGTTCAGCTACGAAAAGATCATCCTGTAGAGAGTTCAGCTAGAAAAAGTCACCTTGTAGAGAGTTAAGCTACAAAACCATCATATAGAGAGTTCAGCTGCAAATAAATCACCTGTAGAGAATTCAGCTACAAAGAAATCACCCTGTAGAGAGATTAGCTAGAAGAAGTCACCTTGTAGAGAGATCAGTTTAAAAGAAACCACCATGTAGAGAGTTCAGCTAGAAACAAGTGATCCTGTAGAGAGATCAGCTAGAAGAAGTTACCTTGTAGAGAGTTCAGTTACAAAGAAACCATCATGCAGAAAGTTCAGCTGCAAAAAAATCACCCTGTAGAGAGTTCAGTTAGAAGAAGTCACCTTGTAGAGAGTTCAGCTACAAAGAAACTACCACCATGTAGAGAGTTCAGCTGCAAACAAATCACCCTGCAGAAAGATCAGCTAGAAGAAGTTACCTTGTAGAGAGTTCAGCTACAAAGAAACCATTCTGGAAAGAGGTCAGCTGCAAACAAATCATCTGTACAGAATTCAGCTACAAACAAATCAGCATGTAGAGAGATCAGGTAGAAGAAGTTACCTTGTAGATAGTTCAGCTACAAACAAATCACCCTGTAAAGAGATCAGCTTGAAGAAGTCACCTTGTAGATAGTTCAGCTACAAACAAATCACCCTGTAGAGAGATCAGCTAGAAGAAGTCACCTTGTAAAGTGTTCAATTACAAAGAAACTACCATGTAGAGAGTTCTGTAATAAATATATGTATTATATATATATATATCAAGACTCACGGTAGTGAGTCGCGCGGCCAGTAAAGCAGAAACGCGCGCCGCAGACAATAAATGACGCGACCACTACGTGAGGATTTTACAAGAACGAACGTTCTCAAATTTGGCCTTCCTGTAATCCACCCGTCACTTACGCTATCCCTCTGAAACTCTGGAGTTGAACTCATCGTGTCACTAGTAACTACCACACAAGCAGTGAAGCAAATCCATGCCGATTGTTTCGTGATCGAGATTGCCGACATGAAAGGGGACGTTTCATTTTTTTTTTTATTTTTTTTTTTATCGCATGCGGTTAGACGCAACCGCAGGTGTATGCCTTGCGTTCCTTTGTGCATTCCGAACATTGATCGCCCTGTTATCGCTTCAGTATTCACTCAATCACTTCAAGATTCACATCATCGATTTCACCATACATGATTACCCTACAGTCGTGATTTCAGCACCAAACGAAGTTTCAGTCGTCCTCAGTCGACCTAGAGGCCAAATACAAATCCCAGATTGTTGTTTTCCGCAATACTCGCTTGGCATGTAGGGCAATGTGTCTTTAAACTGTTCTGAAAGTTTCGTTCAGATTGAAACATTTGTTTTCGAGAATGGCTAGTTTGAAATTTGAATTTAGTCGCCCCCACGTCATTTGCTCTCTAAGAATTTTACTCGGAATTTAAAGAATGACGCAGAGCACAACTGCGGTCTCTGGGTATTGATGAACTGGCGCTCTATGTAGTTAATCAGTACATATAGCCACCAAGAAGTGTGCTGCCATAGATTATAGTCCATAGATATAGCTAATCTATGGTGCTGCATACCATCCTTCGTTTTGAAATTAGTCGCCCCCACATAATTTGTCCTCTAAGGGCGCGGCTTAAAGAATGACACAAGAGTACAACTGCGGTTACCAGTTGTTGACACAAGCTGTGAGTAATTAGCACATGTAGCTAGCTTAAAAGGAAGTGTGCAAAATCGCCTAATACAATTGTCACCATGCATTATTGCATTTTATAGCACCCCCACACAAAATTACACATGTAATTACAACATACAGAGGAGACACATGAATACCAAACACTTTTCACAACAATAATGTAAGAATTGTACAATAATGACTGTAATATAACTGCTATGCAAATGTTTTCCAGTGGCCCGCCATGGTAGCAAGTCTCACATGACGGCATGTATATTCATCCAAACACAATGGGAGTAACGAGTGAGTATGATGACAACAAGTTGGTATGACTCCATTTGTAGAATCCAGATGAGTGGGTGTGGCTCCAGTATGTCTAAACGGTTAACAAACATTCCTGTTATAAATACGTGCTAGAGTTGCAATATAATAGTATAGTATTTAAATGCAATAATACATAGTCTCCATTGCATCACTATCAAACGACACTAAGTGGAGGATATTGTTGCATCTCTAGTATGTACACTCTATCAGTACAACCTATCTTAATGGCCACTAGTATAGAAAGACAACCACTCTTGAAAAGCCAATTCCAATTGAGAATTTATACACTGTTACCTGCTGAATGAGTGAAGGTGGCAATAAACAAGTTCCACCGTAATTTATACACGTGATCTGATCCTGTATATTCTGTCAGTGGATGAGATCCACTTGGCCAGGACAAAATGTGACTCAAGTGCCCTGGATGATCCATACTCAACCAACTTATGACCCAGTGGCACAATGGAACTGACTATTTATAGAGAATACAATTACATTTATTTCTAAGATGTGTGGATGTGTGGACACATTACAACACATTACATGTACATACAAGACACGCTACGTACTGTTTTAGCATTTCAAGTCACCACATTATACACGTACCAGTCAACAATGCTTCATAGTGCCCATCAGTAAACCTGAAGAAAAGTTACGAAAAATAAAAATTCACATAAGTACAATGAAACCTCATTAATATGGCAGGCTGTGGGACCAAAAAATTTGGCCTGAATAACAAGGTGGCCTTATTAATGAGGTCATAAGTAATGCTTAGCTATATTTGGGACCTACTAGAGGTGGCCAATATAATGAGGTGGTCTTATTAAAGAGGTGGCCACTAAGTGAGGTTTCACTGTACATATAGTTCACAATATTGTGAACAATATTAATGGTTAACAATATACACTGAAACCTGCAGGTCACTTCTTGTGGAAGATTGCTCTCTACACAAAATGACACATTCAGAGATTGTATTTAGATGGATGATACAGTAACGCATTGTGACTTCAATACTCATGATGTGTCACTGCTAGGCAGCAACCATATACACGGCACTGCCACATCGCACTTGCTCGCACACACAATTTTGCTAACGATTTTACAAATTGATAATTAAGGGGTGTGGCAACTAGCTGTTTCCCTTCTGTACAAGTGGCCACCAAGACAGGTCCACTGTGGATGAAAGCCAGGCATTAGATATTTGGTATTTCATGTGTTGAAGACATTCCAGGGCTTCTGGTAGTCTCAAATCTCACCACAGTTTAACTCAGGCAGTGTTGTGGTCACCACTAAACTACTGGAATGCTGTGTTATGTTCATCTTATGCTTGGCTACTATATTGTAGAACTGAAATGAAAAATATATCCTATGGATAATGACTTCATCACTTTCTTCATCAGGAGCTTATAAGGACCAACAGTGAAACTTTTTACACTTGGGGCTGACAGTCAACTGCCTATGTCTGAAGCAGTGCTTTTGGTGTTCTAACAGATTGGCTGCCCCCTTGCTGCCAGCACTCACTGTCTCATACGCTGTCATACACTAAATCCATCTCTATAGCCAGTTAGAACAGCATGCTTCTTACCTTTTTTAAGGCCGCATAATGCAGCCACCTCTTTAAAAGGCAAGGTTAGAAAATTTTGTCCCTACGGCCTGAATAATGACCAGTTTTCACTGTACTATTAGTGATTAGTGATCATGGGGGATTATTTATTAAGATACTAAGATATACAAACGCTACAACCTCTAAATATAGCAGTAAATTTTTTACCCTGGTCCAATGTCTCATAATAATCGTGACTTCGTGAGAGACTCTACTGTGACAAATACATGTTTATCATGATATGTGCTAATCGCCTTTTTACAATTAAGTTTTACAACACAAATACATGTATAGTTAAACTCACCAATTGCGACTAAATCCCTTCAACACGAAAAGACAAATAATGAGACAACCTTGGAGACAACAGCCACACAAGCCTATTCTGGTGCGTTTATTTAGTAGTAATATAAATTTTAAAGGCGTTTATTTACAACAGGACATAATTACGCGCCCCTCTATTGTCTCTGTACATACTTGCCTTTTCTCATTTCATTTCACAAGATCTCTTGGCAGGGGCGTAGCTTCTTCACTTGAATTAGTCAATGCTTGAAGTAGATCGAGATACTCTAATAAAACAGTCACATTTCTACAAGTGCCATATTTTTATATTGTAAAGTCTGTAAGTAGCTAGTAATTTAAACTATACAATCCGATGCTAAGCAGAAGTTGTAACTATGCTAAATATTGATTGCTGTGTTCAGCGGTGGAGCAAGTAGTTGATATGAGGGGGGCTGGGCTGACCCAGACTTATTTCTATAGTTTAGTAAGGTGAGACCAAAAAAAAAAAAAAAAAAAAAAAAAAGGTCGCAACCAACTGACAAGAGCTTCCACCTCACCAGCTACCATTTCTAGCTGATAAACTACATAAAAATCCTTACATAGCTCGCTACACACTGAATACTTTATTAGAGTGACTGCTCTATTAGAGTATCTCGATCTTTATCACGGTTTTCAGCCCCACTCCAAGAAAGATAATTTCGGTGTGATATCATTCTGAGGGGGGGCTAAGCCCCCCCCCCCTTTCCGCCGCCTATGGCTGTGTTACAGCTGTTTTGTGACTGCTCTAATAGAGTATCTTGATCGTTTCAATGCAGTACAAGATGAAAGGCAAAGTGTTGTTAAGGGTTTACTAGTTAAAATGGGTGTTAGTTGACTGCAGTTGCATGCCACTAACAGGGCCGTCCAGAGAAATTAGAGGGCCCAGGGAAAAGAGTTAAAGAGGGGCCCAGGGACAAGGAAGGGTCTAGATCCTGACTGCTCTATTAGAGTATATCGATCTTTCTTTAAACAGGTATTCAAGTGGCCCCTTTCAGGCTGTGGTAGGGGGAAAAATACCCCAGTTACCCCCAATGTGGGCGGCCCTGGCCACTAAAATTACAGTTATATTTTAATATTCTGTCACTGTAATCTGGGGTTTCTGTCAAAACCATGGAAACTACTGACTCACCTACTGTTATCAACAGTGCATTGCTTATTCTAACAAAAAGTATTGAAATCCCATCCAAAAACAGCTTATAGCTGTAAAAAAAGTGCGCGTCCAAGTAAAGCAGAGTTAACTGCGACAAAAAGTAATGATATCATAATGCGGCCATGTGCGAGGTGTGCAAGTTGTAATATTAGCTAATCAGATAATACAATGTTATTGTTAAAGTGTTAATGAGAACTATGTGATGCTGCTAGTTTTGAAGTGTGTGAGCATCTTCATAAATGCCACATAAATTTAATTCTCAATAAAGCAATGTGTATAGATTCTCTGATAGTAATAAATAGTTTGAGTTTGGCCGCCTTTCCTGTATACAGCAATGCTACGAACAAAGGAAAGGTGGCCAAACTCAAACTATTTATTACTATCAGAGAATCTATACACATTGCTTTATTGAGAATTAAATTTATGTGGCATTTATGAAGATGCTCACACACTTCAAAACTAGCAGCATCACATAGTTCTCATTAACACTTTAACAATAACATTGTATTATCTGATTAGCTAATATTACAACTTGCACACCTCGCACATGGCCGCATTATGATATCATTACTTTTTGTCGCAGTTAACTCTGCTTTACTTGGACGCGCACTTTTTTTACAGCTATAAGCTGTTTTTGGATGGGTATATATTACTACAACATCAATATCGTGTCCTGTACAAAAACTCCAATAGCAGCTTGTGACAAATAAATTTGAGAGTTTGCAGCTTGCAGCTTTTGCTATTCCGTAAGTTTTTCTATAATGATTTTTACTAGCAACATTTTGGGTGGCATGTCAATTAAGGGGAACCCTACTAAACAGTACTACCATACTGTTTGATACTTCTACAAACAAATATGCCTATTTCAGTCAAAGGAAACTCCTCCTTTCTACAGTTTTGATTAGTGACTAGTGCATGCAGCCATTGGGTTGACTCTATGCCCCTGAATTATTCCAGCTACCAGAATTTCTTGTTTGTTAGAAGTGCTAGTCAAGCAGTATAGTATATCACACACTAATCAATAAGGAGACATATGCTAACTGTTAGCATAATTATATCAAAAATTCCAATAGCAGCCTGTGGCATATTTTTGATATACGACAGCAAATTAGCCAATAGAATCAGTATATCACTTGCACATTTGATATACGCATCTGATTGGCTAAAGTTTTTTTGATAGTGTTTGGTTGTTTTCCAGTTAGGCATGTCCGACTTGACAACTACTGGTATCATAGTAACCAATACCCATTACCTAGCAACGACATTGTTGCTAGGCAACCATTACTAATTCTAAAAATATTTTACACCATAGTAACTGTTGTTAAGCTACCACCAAAAAGCATGTAACTACGTCAGGTTTAAATTTTGTTGCCTAGCAACAGTTGCTATGAATTGTTGGACCAATTCTCAAGAAGATTACAGGTTGCAACACATGTGCATACTCCTTGAGCACACTAATCACCAGGAATTACTTACCAGTACTAATAATGGTATAAAAACAGTAGAAATTGCTATTACTGTTTCCAAGTGGGAGACGAGATGTTGTATTAACATATTATACTACAGATATCATGGTATTCGAAATATATACCAGAAGATATACATATTTAGGAAAGGGTGCCATAGTGCGAGGCTTTGCACTATAACATCTTTTCTAAGTTTGTATATCTTTTGGTATATATTTCGAATACCATGATATGTGACCCAGTCTGACAAAACCGGGCTTATCGCCTATTTAAAAGTATCGAGAAATGCCGGTTTTAAGTATTTAGTGTGTTGTAGCTCGCCAATGGTTGAAGCTATGTGTACCAAATTTTCACACGTTTTACACCAATTCCTTACCTTCCAGAGCATCCACTGTACAAGTAGCCAACAACTAAGTTTCCTGCCATTTTAGATAGTTTTTAAACCAAGGTTGACTGTATCAGGCGAGCTGCAAATTGGGTGGGGACGGGCAAGATAGTGTTCAAAAATTGAAAAGGAAGGCCAAGGGATGAATTAGGCCAAGTTTTGAGCCATTGAGGTCTCAAAACTGGATAAAATGAAAGAAAATTCGTAGCAGAGGTAGTTATTCAACACCACAGAGCTGTACAGCCACATACAGTCATTCCCAGGCTGACCACAGCTCCATTAAGGCCCCACACCACATGTACGGATCGCCACTGGGCTCGGGAAAAGCAGCCAGCAAAACCAGACCACTCAAATCCAGCTGATTTTAAATGTGGAATTAGATAGTTTATTCATGTAGCTGTGTGTCCTGGGTGAAAATCGAATCTGCTGACATGGGCGATAAGACCGGTTTTCTCAGACTGGGTCACATATCTGTAGTATAACATATACATATATATATAATTTGTACATTAACTGATAAAATCAGAAATATTTGAAGTATTTAACAACTGATTGATCTTTTCTTCTTGTGGTAAAGAAAAAAAGATAGGTTAAAAAAGCCTTAAAGCCAGCGTATACAAATACAAAGAGAAGTGAAATCTAATCCAAAACAGCCAAACTGTAAAAAAGAGTACGTCCCTCAAAGAGGCTATGATGAAGAAAGATGTTAAATCCAAGGTGGTGGCCAAGAAATGGCTGTGATGGTAGGTTAATGATAAAAATTTTAATAACGACAGTTCAGGTGAATTTTGTGCCAAGACCTCTTATCTACAGATACAGTGATAATCATAGAAGACAAGGTGTGCTTAGGCCTGAGCCTATTATGCTTTTAGGCCTAGCCAAGGTGTGCTTAGGCCTAGCCTATTTGCTTATTATGCTATTATGCTTTATGGCACAATAGCAGTGTAAAAGCCAGGCTCATTATCGTGTACGGACCACACCCACATTACAAAATAACCATTTTACAAAGAAGTTTACTCATGTACATAGGTCTCTGGTAAAGTGCAAACTACAGATGAAACATGCTTAAAACACTCTAGAAAACAGATAAGCACTGAAAAGAATTTTCTGTGATATTATTCCGTTCATCCTGACAAATGTGGCCACAATGTTAAATGTTACCTCCTATAATCGAATTGCTTTGGCATGCTTATATACGTATATAAAAGGAATGGATGTGTTTTTGCTTGGGTGACCTTGCCCACTGCAGGCTATTAGCATGTAATATGCATGGGAGCAGTGGCGGATCTAGGAATTTATAAAGGGGGTTTCCAGTTTAGAAGGTGGAGATATATATTGACATGAGATACACAAAAGTTTGCACTACATCGTCTGGTTTGGTAAGGTGAGACCAAAAAAAAAGGTCACAGCCTAGTAATAGTACATAAAATATATTAAATAACTTCCTACACACTACTTTAGTAGCTACTGTGACTGCTCTATTATAGTATCTCGATCGAGACGTACGCCGCGATAATTAAAACATTTAATTGTTACGAAATCATTTTTCAAAGGGGGTTTCCGTGGAAACCTTGAAACCCCCCTAAATCTGCCACTGGGGATAGCATATCAAATCAATGATTGAAAGTGAGATTTGCAATGCTTGAGATCTTTTCTGCTAGCAGGATTTTAACCATTTCAAGAACCTGCTAGCAGGTCTTTAGTGGATTTTAAAGACCTCATTATCTTCCAAAGATCAAATGCATGACATTTTCTAATAGATATATGATCCTTAATTTGGTCAATGCTATAGACTGAAGTATAGGGTTAAATTAAAATGTCCCTTAGTGTAACTGCAGGTATAGACAATCTCTCTTGTTTCACTACTTTTTAACTGTTCCCTTATTTCACTTTTTTTCTTTGATCCCTAATCCAACTTGAATTTTTTCTGCTACTTGTTTTACATGAACACAATAGACAGAATTGTTGGGTACTGTAGGATAGCACTATATGTAATTTAAAAATAGAAAATAACAAGGCTGGTGCCTAAGAATAAAGATCTTGAAGCTTGGCATGTCTTGATGTTAATGTACATCCATGAAAAATCAGCTGTTATTAAATAATTTATTATCATTAACATCATTGCAACAATTTCATTGCTGCCACCTTTAATTTTGCAACTTTTTCACCCTGGCTTTTGAAGGCCACACCTGTTTATACAGCTTAGGTGTTTTTTCGTGAATTTCATTTCTTTTTGCATTTAAATGCCCAAATACCAACCATAAAATGACTTTGAGGCTTGTTTTTGTACAAATTGTTCTTATCTACAGATTAGGGGTGCAACAATATATCGATATATCGATATATTGCAATATTTTCTATCACAATATTTTCTATCACAATACAATACAATATGTGTGATGAAACATATCGATATATTGCGTATTGCAATATATTGCTGTGTTACAATATATTGCATAATATTGCAAGGTTGTAATGGGCTGTGGCTTGTGGATAATTAGCCTACACAGCTGCTGGAGGACGGGCATCAAAGCCACCAGAATGTAATTGTTGATGTCAAAACAAACTACTGGTTGTAGTACCGCCTACTTGTACTGCAATACCTATTTAATAACTGTTGGCCATTATAAGCAGCTTTTGACTGGTGGGTGTACACCACATGGCACTGATGCTACTGTATCTGCTGTATCTTATGAAGCTTAAATCCATGAGTTATTTATACAAGTATAGCACTTTAACATCACCAAAGGCCCTAATCCAAATATTGCAATACAGCAATATATTGCAATATTTTTAAAGGCAATACGCAATATGGTATTTACCCGTATTGTTGCATCCCTACTACAGATACAGTGATATCATAGAAGACAAGGTGTGCTTAGGCCTGAGCCTATTATGCTTTTGAGCAATGCTCCAAAATTTCCCGTATTATGCTGCAATTATGCCCAGTTGTGTCTCATTATGCCCAAAATATGCTCCTTGAAAATTGTGTCTTGACTGCTCTATTACAGGGTAATAACACCTGTGAATGTTCTATTAGGATATTTTAATATGTGGCGACTGTTCTATTAGAGTATATTGATCTTTAGCCATCACAAGGAACTGTAAATACTGTGTTTACAAGTTTTATAAGAAAATACTATATTGTGAAACATGCAATGTATGCAAGTTCTCTGATAACCAATGCACAAAAATTGTGCCTATTATATCGATATGTTTCATCACACATATTGTATTGTGATAGAAAATATTGCAATATATCGATATATCGATATATCGATATATTGTTGCACCCCTAATCTGTAGATAAGAACAATGATTTGTGCAAAAACAAGCCTCAAAGTCATTTTATGGTTGGTATTTGGGAATTTAAAATGCAAAAAGAAATGAAATTCACGAAAAAACATCTAAGCTGTATAAACAGGTGTGGCCTTCAAAAGCCAGGGTGAAAAAGTTGCAAAATTAAAGGTGGCAGCAATGAAATTGTTGCAATGATGTTAATGATAATAAATTATTTAATAACGGCTGATTTTTCATGGATGTACATTAACATCAAGACATGCCAAGCTTCAAGATCTTTATTCTTAGGCACCAGCCTTGTTATTTTCTATTTTTAAATTTCATATAGTGCTATCCTACAGTACCCAACAATTCTGTCTATTGTGTTCATGTAAAACAAGTAGCAGAAAAAATTCTAGTTGGATTATGCTCAATGATTTTTCCTACATATTATGCACCAAATTATGGTGACATAATTGGCGCAGGCCTAGTGGTGCTCTACCAATGCAGAAAAATACCTACCAATCCAATACCAAAGCCAAAAGGTGTATACAATAATCAATTAGCTAAACTGATAATTGCTCTATACTGTAATTTTGTGCTTGCTTGTTCATGGCTATGACTATGTAGTAGTACTACATAGGCCAGAGTGATTTGCCTGATATGTACACCCAAGCTTGAGGGCCGTCATGCCCGAGGGTGTGGGTGTACATATCAGGCAAATCATGAGAGCATGTAGTAAAACTGATATGAACCATGCCAATTGCAGCCTAAGAGCCTGTGTGCAATTAACCCTTGGGGGACCAGCGTCATATATGTATGTACAAATATAGCCTCATGCGAAAACTCACTGTCATACATGTATGTCCAAGTGAATAGGCAGCAAACAAACAACTATATCTTCACAGTAGTAGAAGCTATGGGCTTTAAATAAAGACTATTTTTTTCGCCATTAGTAGGCAATTCTGTTGATATGCAATGATAAAAATTAATGTCATGTGAACTAAGCTGGTTAGAAACAGCCTTGTAATAGAGACAATATCAAGACACACGGTAGTGTGTCGTGCGGCCCAAGAAGCCGGCGCGCCACACCGTGAGTATATTGACAGGAAGAACGAAAACGTCATTTTCACACCTTTGTATCTCGGTGATCACTTATCTGATTGGAATCAAATTTGCTACACAGTTGCCCGCCAGCCAAGGGAGTCAACATTCCAAATGTGAAGGGAATCGCTCCAGCCATTTCCGAGATACGAGCTGCCAAAGTTTCGTTTTTTTTTCTTTGTTTTTTTTTCTTCTTCGTCTTTTCGCACACTTGCAAAAATTGCTATAACAATCAAACGCGTACTCCGATCGCCTTGAAATTTGGCACACAGAAAGGGAGTCCAAAGGCGAATCCTAGCATCAAATTTGGTACAAATCCGATGAATGGTTCAGGAGTTATGACCGATTATTCGCGTAAAACAAGATCGATTTGTTGTCACGCCTACAGGGTAAACCGCTTCATGGAATGAGTTGAAAATTGCTATGTAGATGGAGTAACCATCATAGGAGTGCCTTTTGGTGATTGAAAAGAATCGAGATAAAGACCACGGAGATATGACACAAAACCCAACCTGTGTCGCAATTACGCGATCGATTTTTATGAATAAAAAAGTATTAGTTTTCACGCTTACTAGGCAAACCGCTTAGAGCAATGAGCTGAAAATCGGTGTATAGCTGGAATAATATTCATAGAAAGTCCTTGCAGTAGTACAGAAGAATCGGATTACAAACCACTGAGTTATGATTCAAAAGCCAACTCCGTGTAGCAAATGCGAGATCGAGATACTCTAATAGAACAGTCACCCTAATAGAGCATTCGGCTAATTTATTTACTCCATTATAGAATTTTATTACATCACAAGTTATTCTGTAGGGAGTTCAGCTGCAAACAGTTAATCTTATAGACAGTTCAGCAAGAAGACAGTCACCATGTGGAGAGTTAAGCAAATATACCACTATAGAGATTCAGAACATTACAAGTCACACTGAAGAAAGTTCAGCTATAAACAAGTCATGCACTGTGTAGAGAATTCAGCTACAATTAAGTCACTCTCTAGAGAATTCAGTTACACAGAATTCAGCTACACACAAGTCACTGTGGAGAGAGTTCTGCTACAAACAAATTACCCTTTAGAGTGATCAGCTACAAACAAAATACTTTGCAGGGTGTTCAACTGCAACAAATCAATTACCTTTAGAGCGATCAGCAATGAACAAATCAACACAAATCTACCTGTAGAGAGATCAGCTAGAAACAAATCACCCTGAAGAGAGTTCATCTACAAAAAATCACCCTGTAGAGACATCAGTTAGAAACTAGACACAATGTAAGGAGTTCAGCTACAAGCAATCACCCTGTAGAGAGTTCAGCTAAAACAAATCAACCTGCAGAGAGATCAGCTACAAACAAATCACCTTATAGAGAGTTCAGCTACAAACAGATTACCTGTAGAGAGATCGGCTACAAACAAATCAACCTGCAGAGAGATCAGCTATATACACACAAATCAACTTGTAGAGAGATCAGCTACAAACAAATCACCCTGTAGAGAGATCAGCTAGAAACTACACACAATGTAAGGAGTTCAGCTACAAACAAATCACCCTGTAGAGAGATCAGCTACAAACTAGACACAAAGTAAGGAGTTCAGCTACAAGCAAATTACCCTGTAGAGAGTTCATCTACAAACAAATCAACCTGTAGAGCAATCAGCTAAAAACAAATTACCCTGAAGAGAGGTCAGCTACAAAAAATCACCCTGTAGAGAGATCAGCTAGAAACAAATCACCCTGAAGAGAGGTCAGCTACAAAAAAATCACCCTGTAGAGAGATCAGCTACAAACAAATTGCCCTGTAGAGAGATCGGCTACAAACAAATCAACCTGCAGAGAGATCAGCTACACACAAATCAACTTGTAGAGAGTTCAGCTACAAACAAATTACCCTGTAGA
This sequence comes from Dysidea avara, assembly GCF_963678975.1. Lineage (NCBI taxonomy): Eukaryota > Metazoa > Porifera > Demospongiae > Dictyoceratida > Dysideidae > Dysidea > Dysidea avara. The sequence continues at coordinate 26,216,100 of NC_089273.1, forward strand.
GAGATCGGCTACAAACAAATCAGCCTGTAGAGAGTTCAGCTAAAACAAATCAACCTGCAGAGAGATCAACTACAAACAAATCACCTTATAGAGAGTTCAGCTACAAACAAATTACCCTATAGAGAGATCGGCTACAAACAAATCAACATGCAGAGAGATCAGCTACACACAAATCAACTTGTAGAGAGATCAATTACAAACAAATCACCCTGTAGAGAGATCAGCTAGAAACTACACACAATGTAAGGAGTTCAGCTACAAATAAATCACCTTATAGAGAGTTCAGCTACAAACAAATCACTCTGTAGAGACATCAGCTAGAAACTGGACACAATGTAAGGAGTTCAGCTAAATGCAAATCACCCTTTAGTGAGTTCAGCTACAAACAAATCAACCTGCAGTGAGATCACCTACAAAAAAGCACCTTGTACAGAGTTCAGCTACAAACAAATTACCCTGTAGAGAGATCTGCTACAAACAAATCAACCAGTAGAAAGACCAGCTACACACAAATCAACTTGTAGAGAGATCAGCTACAAACAAATCACGCTGTAGAGAGATCAGCTAGAAACTAGTCACAATGTAAGGAGTTCAGCTACAAGTAAATCACCCTGTAGAGAGTTCAGCTAAAACAAATCAACCTGCAGAGAGATCAGCTACAAATAAATCACTTTATAGATAGTTCAGCTACAAACAAATTACCTTGTAGAGAGATCGGCTGCAAATTAATCAACCTGCAGAGAGATCAGCTACACACAAATCAACTTGTAGAGAGATCAGCTACTGTACAAACAAATCACCCTGTAGAGAGATCAGCTAGAAACTAGATACAATGCAAGGAGTTCAGCTACAAGCAAAATCACCCTTTAGTGAGTTCAGCTACAAACAAATCAACCTGCAGTGAGATCACCCACAAAAACGCACTTGTACAGAGTTCAGGTACAAACAAATCACCCTGTAGAGAGATCAGGTAGAAGAATTCACCTTGTAGAGAGTTCAGCAACAAAGAAACCACCATGTAGAGAGTTCAGCTGCAAACAAATCACCCAGTAGAAAGATCAGCTAGAAGAAGTTACCTTGTAGAGAGTTCATTTACAAAGAAACCATCATATAGAGAGTTCAGCTACAAAGAAATTACCCCGTAGAGAGTTCAGCTAGAAGAAGTCACCTTGTAAAGAGTTTAGCTACAAAGAAACCATCATGTACAGAGTTCAGCTACAAAGAAACCACCTGTACAGAATTCAACTACAAACAAATCACCCTGTATAGAGATCAGCTAGAAGAAGTTACCTTGTAGATAGTTCAGCTACAACAATTCACCCTGTAGAAAGATCAGCTAGAAGAAGTCACCTTGTAGAGTGTTCAGTTACAAAGAAACCATCATGTAGAGAGTTCAGCTGCAAACAAATCACTCTGTAGAGAGTTCAGCTACAAAGAAACCGCCATGTAGAGAGTTCAGCCTCATACAAACCACCTTGTAGAGAATTCAACTACAACAAATCACCCTGTAGAGAAGAAGTTACCTTGTAGAGAGTTCAGCTACAAAGAAACCACCATGTAGAGAGTTTAGCTACAAACAATTCACCTGTAGAGAGTTCAGCTAGAAACAAATCACCCCGTAGAGAGATCAGCTGGACGAAGTCACCTTGTAGAGAGTTCAGCTACAAAGAAACCATCATGTAGAGAGTTCAGCTGCAAACAAATCACCCTGCAGAGAGTTCAGCTACAAAAAAATCACCCTGTAGAGAGTTCAGCTAGACGAAGTCACCTTATAGAGAGCTCAGCTACAAAGAAACCATCATGTAGAGAGTTCGGCTATAAAGACACCACCATGTAGAGAGTTTAGCTGCAAACAAATCACCTGTAGAGAGTTCAGCTACAAAGAAACCATCCTGTATATAGTTCAGCTACATTTCAAATCACCCAGTAGAGAGATCAGCTGCAAAAAAATCCTGTGGGGAATAATGAGCATGTAATAAATATATGTATATAATTTGTATAATTACTAATAAAATCAAAAATAATTGAAGCACTAAAATTCTTCTTTAAGTTCTTTTCTTCTTCCTGTGGTAAAAAAAAAAACAACACATGGGTTAAAAAAGCCCCAAAGCCAGCCATAGGCCGGCTTTGCAGTATACAAATACAAAAAGAAGTGATATCTAATCAAAAAACAGCCAAGCTGTAAAAAAAGGTGCGGCCCCCATAAAGGCCATGGTGAAAAAAGATGTGAAATCCAAGGTGGCGGCCAAGAAATGGCTGTGATGGTAGGTTAATGGTTACATTTTAATAACGGTAATTCAGGTGAATTTTGTGCCGCTTGGTCTTGGCACCAAATTCACCTGAATTGTTGTTATTAAAATGTAACCATTAACCTACCATCACAGCCATTTCTTGGCCGCCACCTTGGATTTCACATCTTTTTTCACCATGGCCTTTATGGGGGCCGCACCTTTTTTTACAGCTTGGCTGTTTTTTGATTAGATTGTATTTACACAACAACAAAACTAACCTTGTAGAAATTACCTTGTATCTTCCTCTCTAATGGACTGATTTTAATAATGCAAGTGTCATACTGCTCCTTAATTAGAACTGAAATATTATTTTGGTATACAAGGTCACATGATGCGGCACTTTATACAGATAAGGACAAGCGATTTTAAAAAGACCGCATTACGAAGAAGAAAGATTGTCACCATTCATAGAAGATCAACCTGCTACTTGAAAATGGTATGTTCTATACACTTTTAAGTTAGATAGTGCTGTTTGGTATTGATAGGCAATTTTCCCACTATAATTATAAATAGATTTTACTAACTTGTCAAATAATAAAATACGTAATTTTCATAAAACTTGTGGGTTTTCAGGGTAGGTACTGTATAAATTTCGGTGGTCTTTAAAGAGTTTTAATTAGGGAGCAGTTGATTTTTCTGGCACAATTTTTGACATAATGGGTGGGTAAAAGCAATGAGCAAAATGCTGGCATAATAAGTGCAATGTTTGTGAAGCGGACATAAAAATTGCATAAAAGATTGAGATACTCTAATAGAACAGTCAGACGTGCTAAAATGTGTGACTGGATCTGCGAAAACAGGGCATAATCACATTTTTTCTGAATTCCTGTTTATTGAATATTTATACTCTATGTAGCCAAGTGTACCCACTGGCAAAATTTCAGCTTCATATGCCAAACACTGTGGGAGTTATAGCCCTACAAAGTAGCAACAACAGAGAAATCGATTTGTACAGCAAGTATAGGGAGAATAAATTACAGGTGCATACAAAAACGATTGTAACTTACTAACGGATCAAGGTACAGAGCTAAATGTTTCACCATCGTGTTCGCCATGAACCGGGGAATAATTTACTGGGTAAGTTTTTCCTTTACTCGCCCTTCTTCACTGCATACAAAGTCGAAATTCATAAAGAAAGATCGATCGCGTATGGTCGTTTCTACATCACGTAACAAATGCTCATAAGTTACATGTCCTTGGGTCTACTACAATGAAACAAGGATTTTCCAACTCCTCTTGAGCAGGCGAATAAGAAGCTATCCAGGTTTTTATTGTTAGTCCCTTCCTTCACTAAAAAAGAGGGGTTAAAAAAATTTATGGAATTTTTCAATAATACGCAAGTATTTCACCCAATGTATTCAATGCTTTATACTGTAAATTTAGGCTTGTGCAATTATGTCCCTTTTTTGCAGATCTGGTCACATATGGACAATGCATAACTAATTGTTACAGGAACTACAAGTGACAATCGAGATACCCTAATAAAACAGTCACACATGTTAAGCAATATTAGCTAGCTTCTTGCATTACATGTTAGAAGTAAGTGCTGATCGAGATACTCTAATAGAACAGTCACTTTAAGGCGAAACTGTAGCTTTGCAATTGGAAATATTCAATTAACCCTTTAAGGACCAAGAATTTTGTGCATAGTCTACCCTGAAAGCCCACACGTTTTATGATTATTGCGCATTTAGTGTTTTAAAAAAATATAATAAGTTTATAGCATTGACAAAACCCCTACAAGTGCTCAATTGTATAACAAATTATACTAAAAGACTCGCCTGACAATAATAAACAACATTATCTAACTTACCAAAGTGTAGAACCAATGTCTTAAAAGCACTAAGGTGAGTTTCAAACACCTACACGCAGTCGATTTCTTCGTGACACAATCAATAAAAACAGTCTGCCATTTTAGTTTTTTAAAACCGCATCACGTGATCTTGTATATCAAATTATTTGCCTCTAAATAGTGAGCACTCTGAGCTTTATTTGAAGTTAATACGATGAACACAGCCAAAGTTATGGAGCGATTTCTACAAGGTTAGTTTTATTGTTGTGTAAATATTAAATGTTTGTACTTTGTTAGGAATTTTACACAGGCTTAGTTTTGTGTGATAAGTTGGCCTTATATATCAAAAGAATCGCCTATGAATGGCGAATACAATGGCCCCTGTTTCGATCTAATAGCTTCATTTGTTGCGGAGTTATAGCTCTTTGTTTACTGCCAATAATCTTGGACGTAATATTACGGCGCTGGTCTTTCGAGCAATACCTACTTTGGACGTAATATTACGGCAGCAGTCCTTAAGGTTACGGTATAGTCACGGGCAATCATTCAAAATTTTGAATGCCTATCGATACTTTTTGAGAAGCCCATAAAACCAGTCTAGCAGTGTGAAAAGTTTTAAATGAAGGTGAAGCTCTTCATATTTAATGTTTTTATGTAGCTACAGTGTAGTTTGAGGCAGGTGGAACATTACAATTTGTTGTAGTAACACAAATAAGCCAGCCCGTACATCGCTCAGCTCCAGCTGTCACTACCATGCTTTTCCGCCGCCAAATACAGCAAAAGCTGTAGGCTCTATTGGCTTTTCTGAGGCATAGTGATACTGTATATTAAATTTATTAAGTCCTGTGGAAGCATTTTTGGCGTGTTTCTCCCCAGTGACTCAGATACAAGCCTTCAAAGAGCTTGTTTCACTCGAAAAAACTACTAAAAGTTCAATAAAACGTCTATACTACCAGTAACTTAAAAAATCGCTTCCACAGGACCTAGATATTTTAGTTGTTTAGCCACTTGTGTTGAAATTATAAGGATTCAGTAATCTGTAGGGACCAGTCTATTTTGCTTTTTTTTCTACCTATTTTTCTTTCCAGCAATTCTTTTATTTTCCCCTATTATGCTCCATATTTTGCTCAAGAATTATAAATTTTGCTCAGTACTGACCTTTGTTAATTGAATATTTCCAAGTGCAAAGCTACAGTTTCGCCTTAAAGTGACTGTTCTATTAGACTATCTCGATCAGAAATTACTTCTAACATGTAAAGCAAGAAGCCAGCTAATATTGCTTAACATGTGTGGCTGTTTTATTAGGGTATCTCGATTGTCACTTGTTGTTCCTGTAACAATTAGCTATGCATTGTCGATATTTTAGCGTGTCTGACTGTTCTATTAGAGTATCTCGATCTTTTGTGCAATTTTTATGTCCACTCCACAAAAGTTGCACCTATTATGCCAGCATTTTGCTCATTGCTTTTACCCAACCATTATGCCAAAAATTTTGCTGGCGAAATCGACGGGTCCCTAGTAATCTGTTAGTCTGGTTTTTGGCGGCGCATTTTTATAAAACATCGCTCTATTGTAGACCACACACCCAAGGACAGTCATTGTTCTGTAGTAAAAACAAACAAGCACAATTAGTTGTATTGCTAACACAACACAGTTGTTGAAATTCTTTATCCCTTCTTGGTTTAAAGCAGATTTTGTAATTTGTTCCGCCCACGTATTTAAAACTATTCCGTAACCTTAAAGGGTTAACAAAGATCATTGCTGAGCAAAGTTTATAATTCTTGAGCAAAATATGGAGCATAATAGGTGAAAAAAAAAGAATTGCTGGAAAGAAAAATAGGTAGAAAAAAAAGCAAAATAGACTGGTCTCTAGTTTTAATCACCCAAGCCTATACGATGCCCATCACTGAATTTATTGTATAGAACAACTTGTAAAAATTTGATTAAGGGACAGCAGCAACTAACATTATGACTGCGTATGTTATCATGAATGGACGAGTCCTAAAGATATGGAAAATTTCAACTAAGCCAATTTTATAAGTATTTTAAAGTTGCTGTGTCATATTACAGACTGTTTACAGCATTTACTAAACACCTATAAAGGTAAGCTTCGCGTAGAGTGTTAAACTCGTGTTACTTGAAAACTGGCATGGTCCGTATTCAAAAATGTGGAAAACCGCATGTGAATATGCTATAGTAGTAGTTCTCATCTTAAACCAATGTTTCTCAACTCAGGATGGCAAGGGTCACAAATTGCATCCATCTGAGTGCTGTGGGATGCAAAATCAGACGCATGGCTTTCATCACATTACCAATCTTAAATCCCCACAATCAATATTGGCTTGAGTTTTTATATGTGACTGAATTTGACAAAACCAGGCTTCGACGCACAAAGCTTCGTTAGGAGATATGGCAATTTTAAGTAATCATTGTGTAATTACTTCCCAGTGCCTACAGCTGTGCAAACAAAATTTGCACCAATTATTCATCTATTTACTAGTTATCAGTGAGTGGGTGTATAAATTTCTGATACCCAAAATTAGCCCTGTTTTGGGCAGCTTTCTTCGAGCGGGTAATAATATCACAGGTGGTAGTAATAGGGTGGGTGGTGGGGCGTGGTGGGTGGGCTTAATATAGGAGTATAAAATGAAGTAAGAAGACGAATGGAATCCAGAGGCCAAGTTTGGGCTCTCTTTGGTCCTCCATGGCCCTCAAATCACTCCAAATTGACTGAGAACACTATTGGCGAGCTCTCTGTGAAGTCCCAGCTCACTACACACCATTATCACAAAGCCATGGCCATTTAATGGCACTACTCTCCCACTCGTGGCTTTGACAGGGTCGGAAGAAAGCTGCTACAGAAACCAGACTTGCCAGTCCTGAAGGAAGCACAGTGTGGAATATGATAGTGTATTAGACCAGCAATCCATTTCTGGTAAAAACGTAAGTTTGATTTTGTGTGTCTGGAAGCCTGGTTATATGAAATCCGGTCACATATAAAGAAATTGGTGGTCCTGCTCCCACATCAAGACCATGGTACATGTAAAATGTACCATAGTAAGCACTGAATGTACCACGAACAGCCAGGGTTAATAAGACTCTAATAGAACAGTCACTGCAAAATAGAATTCATATAATAGACAAATGCATACCTACTTTGGAAGGAATTACTTTTTTATAAAATACTATTGCAAATAAAAACCTATGGAACATTAATGCAACTTTATATGTACCATGAAGCCACCTAACCTCAAAGGCAAATTTCAGGGTACATACTTGATTTTTCATGCAAAACATGATTACTTGTGTTTGCTCAAATGTGACTGGACCTGCAAGAATCCTATTGGTTATTGCATTCTTTCAAATTCCATTTTATTACATTTTCTTTATCTAGATAGCCAAAGGGATGGTCAACCAAAGTTTCAGCTCCAGAAGCCAAGAACATTCGACGTTACAGTGCTACAAAGTGGCAACAGTAGAGAAATTGATTTGTACAGTGACAATACTTAACTACAGGCACTTAAGTAAACGGTCATAATTTATGGATGCAGTTCTCTACTAAGATGCAATTTTCAGCATCGGATTCTCCATTAACAGGCGAATTCATTGCTTGTAAGTTTTGTCTGTCAGGCCTTTCATAAAAGCTGGGGGATGGCAAGAACATGAGAAAAAACGATGACAAACCGCTTGTCCAATGCAAGGTAAACTAATGCTCATCTTTTCTCTCTCCTTAGGAGTGCTGATATTAAAAAAAAAATTTCGAACTCTTCTTGCTTTGAGGATCACAATGCTACTGTAGGTTTTGCTGTTATCACCTTCATTCATTGCAAAACAAATGCTCAAAAATTAACAGAATTTTCTTTTTTGATTTCATTAACATTTCACTCACTGCATTTATTGCATTCTACTGTAAAATTAGGCTTGCGCTAACATATGGAATTCTTGCAGATGAGGTCATAAATTTTAACACCTTTATGCTAGAATACGATTTCCAGCCCATTGTCACAAGTTTTGTTTGGCTGTGTGTTAGCATAGTACTTGTTATGATGATTATGATGATGATTGGCGTGAGTGGGTCTTAATTGTAGTGTATATAATACCAGTACCAAAATGGCTATAATATCAGGGTTGATTCGATGGAATACTAGACAAGTTACAATCATTACTTTTGTAATAGAGTGCACATTGTTTGCGGATTTCCAATAGAGCACACATAGAATATTCTTTTTCCATTGGTAGATTTATGAAATTATCAATTTAGTAGATTTTAGCTAGGATCTTCGTTTATAATAAAAGTAGAAATTAAGTGAGATTAACAACCGTGATAGCAGTGGCTCAGTGGTTAAGGATTTGGGTGTTCAGTATGGAGGCCCCTGCTTCAAATTCTGGCAAGTGTTTTTCAACACCTTTTGTACACCTTTTTTATCCCGAAGTGACTGCTCTGATAGAGTATCTCAACCCTGTGATTTACGGATGTTTTTTTTTTGCCTTGTAACTCTATAGCTGTATGATTATGATAATGAATACTGAAAAGTAACTGATAAATTCTGGAGAAAAGTTTAAAAATCACTAATAAATGCCAATCAAATTATAAATATACTTGTTATCTAAAGTAACAAAGGAGTTGACAGCCAAAAAATGTCAGTCTTTTAATAGTCTTGGAGTTATAGTGCTATATAGACGGTTGGAACAGGAATACATTTGATTTGTACAGCAATAATAAATTACAGGTACTTATTTACTAGATCATAAGTAACTCATGACTGAAACAAGCTGCAAAAATGAGGTTTGGCTCAAGAAGGGCATTGACTAATATTAGCCACATGTGGCAATGGTTCCAAGTGTGGCAATCAGAGGTTTCCATGCATTGCATTGTCATGGCATTGCAATCTGTTTTTCCATGCATGGTATTGCCTTGTGCCACAGTGTGGCAATAGTCAGCCCCACGAGTAATTTTTGCTTTTGCCACGGGAAAAGTTGCGTGGTGCTATACCAAAAATGTCATGTGTGTGTGAAGTTTTAAATGGACTGTACTGTAGCTCGCATATTTTTAGCCAGTTTATATATTTGCTTTTTAATAGCCAAATAGAGTCGTGCAAAAACTGCCAGTTTTCGCTCAGTGGGTCATATATAGTTGCTCCTGCAGAATCTCTAGAAGGGTAACTTGTTTGTATTCCATCATGAAAACTCTACTGTATAACTTGTAATGTAGCTATTATAGTCCGGTAAATTTAAGGTTGGACCCAGAAAAAATTCGAAGAAAGCTGATTTTGGTATCATTAGAAAGCAAATTTTTCATAGAATAACATATCCAAAATCCTCTAAAATCCGCCTTGGGGAAAAACTTTTATGGCCAATTTAGTATTGAGGCATACAGTATATATGTGACTGGATTTAGGAAAGTGGATCTTCCACACATATCCAATTTACCAACTTTGGAAACTCATAACTTCAGATTGGAAAATGATATTGACTTGAAATTTGATCAGTAGTGAGCACCAGCATCACTTATTATTTGCAGAAAATTTCAGGTTGATATTCACCTTGTACACTAAGGTGTGGTTTCTTTATTAAATGCATTTAGTATAGACCTATTTTTGCAAATTTGGTCATTTGTGGCTAATAACAAAAATGCATATTATTCTTAAAATATTTTCTGATAAGAAATTCATTGCAATCAATATTAGCTGTATGAAATAAGGATAAGACTAGTTATAGAAATAAAAAAGGTGCCTATCATGTAAGTTCTGAACAAATATATTTGTCACAATTATTGTAAACAGTTTCTTCAGCACTTCTGCAACTCTCTCCCTTGCAACTGCCACATGCTGCAACATACTTTAATCCATGATTACACTGAGAGCATAATATTGCTACCACATGGACTTGC